>NW_028225180.1:8553654-8610396 GCF_052327205.1 Somniosus microcephalus | reverse complement strand
GGGGGAGAAGGAGAGAGACTGGGGGAGAAGGAGAGAGACGGGGGGACAGAGAGACAGACGGGGGAGAGAGAGAGAGACGGGAGAGAGAGAGAGAGAGAGAGAGACGGAGAGAGGAGAGACTGGGGGAGAAGGAGAGAGAGACTGGGGGAGAAGGAGAGAGAGACTGGAGGGAGACGGAGAGAGAGACTGGGGGAGAAGGAGAGAGAGACTGGGGGAGAAGGAGAGAGAGACTGGGGGAGAAGGAGAGAGAGACTGGGGGAGAAGGAGAGAGAGACTGGGGGGAGAAGGAGAGAGAGACTGGGGGAGAAGGAGAGAGAGACTGGGGGAGAAGGAGAGAGAGACTGGGGGAGAAGGAGAGAGAGACTGGGGGAGGAGGAGGAGAGAGAGACTGGGGGAGAAGGAGAGAGAGACTGGGGGAGAAGGAGAGAGAGGACTGGGGGAGAAGGAGAGAGAGACTGGGGGAGAAGGAGAGAGAGACTGGGGGAGAAGGAGAGAGAGACTGGGGAGAAGGAGAGAGAGACTGGGGGAGAAGGAGAGAGAGACTGGGGGAGAAGGAGGAGAGAGAGACTGGGGGAGAAGGAGAGAGAGACTGGGGGAGAAGGAGAGAGAGACTGGGGGAGAAGGAGAGAGAGACTGGGGAGGAGAGAGAGAGAGACTGGGGGAGAGAGAGAGAGAGACTGGGGGAGAGAGAGAGAGAGGGACTGGGGGGGAGAGAGAGAGAGAGAGACGGGGGGAGAGAGAGAGAGAGACGGGGGGAGAGAGAGAGAGAGAGAGACGGGGGGAGAGAGAGAGAGAGAGAGAGACTGGGGGGAGAGAGAGAGAGAGAGAGAGAGAGACTGGGGGGAGAGAGAGAGAGAGAGAGAGAGACTGGGGGAGAGAGAGAGAGAGAGAGAGAGACTGGGGAGAGAGAGAGAGAGAGAGACTGGGGGAGAGAGAGAGACTGGGGGAGAGAGAGAGACTGTGGGAGAGAGAGAGACTGAGGAGACTGGAGAGAGAGAGACTGGGGGAGAGAGAGAGAGACTGGGGGAGAGAGAGAGAGACTGGAGGAGAGAGAGAGAGACTGGGGGAGAGAGAGAGAGAGACTGGGGGAGAGAGAGAGACTGGGGGGGAGAGAGAGAGAGAGAGACTGGGGGGAGAGGAGAGAGAGAGAGAGACTGGGGGAGAGAGAGAGAGAGAGACTGGGGGGGAGAGGGGGAGAGAGAGAGAGAGACTGGGGGGGAGAGAGAGAGAGAGAGAGACTGGGGGGAGAGAGAGAGAGAGAGACTGGGGGAGAGAGAGAGAGAGAGACTGGGGGAGAGAGAGAGAGAGAGAGAGAGACTGGGGGAGAGAGATAGAGAGAGAGAGAGACTGGGGAGAGAGATAGAGAGAGAGAGAGACTGGGGGAGATAGAGAGAGAGAGAGACTGGGGGAGATAGAGAGAGAGAGAGACTGGGGGAGAGAGAGAGAGAGGACTGGGGAGAGAGAGAGACTGGGGAGAGAGAGAGGACTGTGGGAGAGAGAGAGAGACTGGGGGAGAGAGAGAGAGAGAGAGAGAGACTGGGGGAGAGAGAGAGACTGGGGGAGAGAGAGAGACTGGGGGAGAGAGAGAGAGACTGGGGAGAGAGAGAGAGAGAGAGACTGGGGGAGAGAGAGAGAGAGAGAGACTGGGGGAGAGAGAGAGAGAGAGACTTGGGGAGAGAGAGAGAGAGAGAGAGAGACTGGGGGAGAGAGAGAGAGACTGGGGGAGAGAGAGAGAGACTGGGGGGAGAGAGAGAGACTGGGGGAGAGAGAGAGACTGGGGGAGAGAGAGAGAGACTGGGGGAGAGAGAGAGAGACTGGGGGGAGAGAGAGAGATGGGGGAGAGAGAGAGAGAGAGACGGGGGGGAGAGAGAGAGACTGGGGGGGAGAGAGAGACTGGGGGGGAGAGAGACTGGGGGGGGAGAGAGAGAGACTGGGGGTGAGAGAGAGAGACTGGGGGAGAGAGAGAGTCTGGGGGAGAGAGAGAGACTGGGGGAGAGAGAGAGACTGGGGGAGAGAGAGAGACTGGGGAGAGAGAGAGAGAGACTGGGGGGAGAGAGAGAGAGAGACTGGGGGAGAGAGAGAGAGACTGGGGGAGAGAGAGAGAGAGACTGGGGTGGTGGGGAGAGAGAGAGAGAGACTGGGAGAGAGAGAGAGAGAGACTGGGAGAGAGAGAGAGAGAGAGACTGGGGGAGAGAGTGAGAGAGAGACTGGGGGAGAGAGAGAGAGACTGGGGGAGAGAGAGAGACTGGGGGGGGAGAGAGAGAGAGAGAGAGACTGGGGGGGGAGAGAGAGAGAGAGCGAGAGAGAGACTGGGGGGGGAGAGAGAGAGAGAGAGAGAGAGAGAGAGAGAGAGACCTGGGAGAGAGAGAGAGAGAGACTTGGGGGAGAGAGAGAGAGAGAGAGACTGGGGGGGGGGGGGAGAGAGAGAGAGAGAGAGAGAGAGAGAGAGACCTGGGAGAGAGACTTGGGGGAGAGAGAGAGAGAGAGAGAGAGACTGGGGGGGAGAGAGAGAGAGACTGGGGGGAAGGAAGAGAGATACTGGTGGGAATGGGGAGATAGACAGTGGTGGGGGGAATGTGGAGGGAAATACTGTGGAAAGAGACACGGGTGAATGGGGAGGGAGACACGGGGGAGAGAAACACTGCGGGGTATGGTGGGAATGGCGAGAGACACTGGAGGGACTGGAAGTCAAAGGGAGAGAGACACGCGGGGGAAAGGGGAGGGACACACTGGGGGATAAAATGGGAGGGACGGGTCGAACGGAGAGAGAGAAGGGAATGCGGGGAAGGGGTCAGAGACACGGGAAATGGGAGAGAGACACTGGGGAAAGACTGAGGGATGGGGCAAGTGGAGAGAGAATCACGGGGAAAGGGGAATGACACTGGGAAAGAATTGGAGGGACTGGGGGAAGGAGAGAGACGGGGGAGGATGGGAGGGACTGAGGGAGGGGACGGGGAAACAGGAGAAATGAGTGGTGGGGGAAATGGGGAAAAGGAGGAGGAAATGGGAAATGAGTGGTTTGGGGAAAAGGAGGAGGAAATGGGAAAGGAGTGGTGGGAATGTGGGGGAAATGGGGAAAAGGAGGTGGAAATAGGGGTAAGGGAAAAGGAGTGTTAATGGGGAGTGGGAAATAGGGGTTTGGGGAGGGGGTAATTGGGATAAGGATGGGAGAGGAGGGGGAAATTGTGAAAAGGAGGAGGGGAACTGGGGAAAAGGAGGGGAGGGGTAAAGGAGGGGAGGGGAAATGGGGAAAAGGAGGGGAGGGGGAAATGTAGGAATGGGGAGGGGAAAAGGAGTGAGAGAAATAGGTGAAAAAGGGAGAGCGGAAGGGAAATCAGGAGGGAAAAATTGTGCTGGGGTAAGAAGGGGAAAGGAGTGGCGAATGGGGAGGGGAAAAGCGGGAGGAAAATGTGAGTGGGAAATTGGGCTCGAGGGGGAATGGGCAGGAGATGGGAAAGTGGACAAGGGAGGGAGGAGTGGGAGGGAGGGGGTAGAGGGAAAGAGGGAGGTAGGAGGGGAGAAAGCCAGGGGGAGAGGGGAGAGTGATTAGAGGGGCAGGGGAAGCTTACAGGGGCCAGAGAAGGTCTGAGGGAGGGGAGGGGATGGGGGAGGGAAGGGAATGGATGGGTTAGGTCGGAAAAGAGGAGAGTGCACTGAGGGGGGGCAGGGAGAGGGCTAGATGGGTAGGGAGAGGGTATGAGGTACAGGGAGTTAGTATGAGGGGTGGGGGGAGCATATGAGGGGCGTAAAGAGGGCATGAGGATTAGAGGGAGGGGATGGATTAGGGGCGGGGAAGGGGAGAGTTGGGAGACGGTGCAGCATGAGGGAAGAGGGGGAGTTTAATGGGGAGAGGAGGGGTAGGGGAATGCAGTGAGGGAAAGGGAGACAAAGAAAGGGGTTAATGGGGAGGGGAGAGGAGGAATAGATGCATGCAGCGAGGGTGAGGGAAGGATTGGCGAGGGGACAAAGGTCCCATACGTGGAATGTTCTTTTCACAGATGCTCCCTCACCTGGGTGTTGCCGGCTTTTCCTGTTTCTGTTTCAGATTTCCAGCACGTGCAGCCTTCTGCTCTTTATTGATATTGTTCATGTTGCAGCTTTCTACCTTTCACAGGTTCAACTTCTTTTACATCCCAGGCATCCCAACTCCTCCTTTATCCACCCTGTCTTTTCTAACAGGCTCCTGACTTTAGCTACGTTTCTGACATTGCCAACACATCATAGCTCCCTGTTTCGTCATCTTGCATCGAATGCTTCTGGTGTTCCTGTGTATAACCTTGTAGATTTGCTTCCTCTCACATCTCCCAGTGTCTGCCAGTTCCTGGTCGAGCGGAACAGGCTCGAGGGGCTGAATGGCCTCCTCCTGTTCCTGTGTCTCTGGCCCCTTTAGGTACATGTGTCCATACCTATCTGCTGATTGCCTTCTACCATCATTCAGGATCCTCTCTCCTTCCCTTCCCGCCTCGCCACCGCCTGTAGTTTAAATGATTTTCATTTGCTGTCCCAATGTTTCATGCCTCTCTGCCTCTGCCTGGTTTAAGTGTAGCCTGTGCCTCCTGTCCACACCATGCTGCCGGCCACTCCTTTACCCGCTTCGGTGTCAGGAGGTTGTGGGTTCAAGTCCCACTCCAGAGACTTGAGCACGTAAATCTAGGCTGACACTCTAGTGCAGTACTGAGGGAGCGCTGCACTGTCGGAGGGGCAGTACTGAGGGAGAGCTGCACTGTCGGAGGGGCAGTACTGAGGGAGAGCTGCACTGTCGGAGGGGCAGTACTGAGGGAGCGCTGCACTGTCGGAGGGGCAGTACTGAGGGAGCGCTGCACTGTCGGAGGGGCAGTACTGAGGGAGCGCTGCACTGTCGGAGGGGCAGTACTGAGGGAGTGCTGCACTGTCGGAGGGACAGTACTGAGGGAGCGCTGCACTGTCGGAGGGGCAGTACTGAGGGAGCGCTGCACTGTCGGAGGGTCAGTACTGAGGGAGTGCTGCACTGTCGGAGGGTCAGTACTGAGGGAGCGCTGCACTGTCGGAGGGTCAGTACTGAGCGAGCGCTGCACTGTCGGAGGGGCAGTACTGAGGGAGCGCTGCACTGTCGGAGGGGCAGTACTGAGGGAGCGCTGCACTGTCGGAGGGTCAGTACTGAGGGAGCGCTGCACTGTCGGAGGGGCAATACTGAGCGAGCGCTGCACTGTCGGAGGGTCAGTACTGAGAGAGCGCTGCACTGTCGGAGGGTCAGTACTGAGAGAGCGCTGCACTGTCGGAGATGCCGTCTTTCGGATGAGACGTTAAATGGCGGCCCCATCTCCCCTCTTGGGTGGATGTAAAAAATCTCTCAGCCACTATTGGAAGAAGGGATGGGGAGTTTTCCCCGGTGTCCTGGCCCAATATTTATCCCTCAACCAACATCACTAAAACAGATTATCTGGTCATTATCACATTGCTGCCATGTTTCCTACATTACAACAGTGACTATACTTCAAAAAGTACTTCATTGGCTGTAAAGCGCTTTGAGATGTCCTGAGGTTGTGAAAGGCGCTGTAGAAATATAACTCCTTCGTTTCTTCTTTCCGATTTATTTGCTTCGAACATTACTTTGCATTCTCTTCTGACTTACGTGCCAATCCGCACTGATGTAGCTTTTAAAGCCCCATGTATTATTCCTCTCTGCGTCATTTACCCCTATATGGACCACTACTGTGCTCCATCTGTATCCATTCTAACCTTTCGTCTGTTTAAAAATAGTATATGGGATCCTTGGCTTTATTAATAAAGGCATAAAGTACAAAAACAAGGAAGTTCTTGCTAATACAATAGCAAAATACTGCGGATGCTGGAAATCCAAAATAACAGAAAATGCTGGAAAATCTCAGAATACCTCTTAATGTCTCTTCGCTTCTCTTTTGTCCTTTCATCCCCATTTCCCAGCCCCCAAACTGGCCTTTTAATCTGTTTCATTTCCTGTGTTTTCTCTCAGTCCTGACGAAGGGTTTCGACCTGAAACGTAGGCCCCGATTTTCTCCCAGCCGTCGGGTGGGTTTTCAGGCGGGCGGGGCTGAAAAATCGCAGAAATAGGTGGTTGCGACCCCCCCCCCCCCCCCGCCTGATTCCCCGCCCTGTCCGACTTTCGGACTGCCGTATCTCTCCAACCCGAATCAGTCCCGCCTGCCGCTGGCGGGACTGGCCGTCGGGACCCTAATGAGCAATTATTGGCATGTTTAATGCCATTTTAAGGGGCCCTTGCTATTTTCAAGGGTTACCCACACTAAACACGCCTGCGGGGAGCCCCGCTGATGAAACCTGGCGTGAAGCATCCCGGCTTGCTTGCTCTCAGCTGTAGGTCATTCGGGAAAGCTGGGATTTAATCGGAGAGCATTTGTATTTTGAAGGACCTTGTTGTTGCAGGTTTGGGGCTACTTGTTCAAGGCTTAGGCACAGCTGTGGAAGGTTGGAGCCTCACACACTTCTCCAATGTGAGCTCCTGGGAAGCCCCTCTCGCCACCCTCACTCAGCGCTTCCTCAGCGGAGGCATCTACCAGAAGCATGGGATGCCTTTTTTTCCTTCCCTCCTTGCCATTAGAGGATCTCCAGCAGCAGAGGCGGCAGCAGCAGAACCAGGAACAGCAGGATGAGCACCAGGAGCACCAGGCTGCTGCTCACTCACCTGAAGCTGCACAGGCCAGAAGGGGCCAGCGCTTGGAAGTGGCTTGAGAGCACCTTGCTGTGCTTTAGGGGGCCATGGGGACCCGTATCTGCACTGGCAGTCCTACTCAGAAGGACTTCCATGAAGGTCTGGTTTCTCTGTTCAATAGATGGCCAACGCTCCTCAAGAGATGTCATTCTCTTATGAGCACTCACCATGTTTTCCATACCCTGGGGACTTATCTCCTCCACGGAGGTTGCTAACCTTTCCATGGTGATGCGTTGATGCGCCAATGACTCCACAAAGGCTCTGCTCATGTTCGCTATGGACTCCTCCATTCGCTCCACACTCGCAGCGACCCTGGAGACAAAACCTGCCAGAGACTCCTGCATCTGTGCATGGAGATCCATCACCTCTTCTCTTGCAGATGGACCCAGAGGCAGAGGGTCAACATGCAGCGCAGCTGAGCTGGCAGAGTCCTGCGCCCTCCGACGAGGACTCTCCACTGCGGTCCCTGTCTCCAGAATCTGCTGAGGCTCACTTGTGAGCTGTGAAACACCAGGTGACAACACTACTCTATGTCCCGAAGGTCCCCCCGAGGTGTGAGTGTCTGCGCTGGTGCTGGGTGCGCTTACTTCTGCTGACGCTGCGCCCTCAGAGGTTGGAGCTTCCTCTGAGGAGTCTGGCTGCACAGCCTCTTCCTCCTCCACAGTGGGGACGGGGGCTCTGGATGGTCCTGTGGGGGAGTAGAGGAAGGAGTTAGAGATGTGATGCCAAGGTTACATGCACATTGGAGTTGGCAGATGTTCATAAGTCCAAATGATGCAGCTTCAGAATCATAACAGCGACTCATGCTATGTCAATGAGAGAGATGGCAAACTATTCTGTCACCAGCTTGCGGGACTGCCCCCGTCTCTCCTTCCGCGGCCACATCAGCCCCAACAATTTCCAGCACTCCTTCCTCCCAGGGGGTCAGGTGGGCTACTGAGGGTGGGCCTCCTCCAGTCCTGGCTCGCTCTGTTGTTGTGAGTTCTCTTTTCCTGCAATGAGGGAGACAAGTGGAGTTTGAGTGAGAAGGAAGGAGTGAGTGTAGAGATTGCATAGCATAGATACTTAGAGGGAGACAAAGATGGTGTGAGGCTGCAAGACCAAGGGCCCTCCCTGTGTGTTGTCAGCTGTGTTCAAAGCATCAGAGTGAGAGGGAGTGTGAGGGCTGCATGGTGGAATAGTTATGTGAATGTGAGCATAGAGAGAGATGAAATGGGTAAGGGTGCATGGATGTGACTCAAGTGGGATGTGGAGGAAGAGAGTGCTAAAGCTGAGTGCTGGTGGGGAAAGGCAATGGGGATCAGGCTGAGGGTGTTGGAAACTTCATTCTTACTTTTCCTGTATGGTGAAGGTCATGGAATCGTTTCCGACACTGTATCCAGGTTCTTCTGGTGACTCCCAGCGAGTTGACATCTGCTGACACCTGCATCCATGCAGCCTTGGTCTCAGTGGGAGGCCTCTTCCTGCCTGACCTAGGGAAGAGGACCTCCCTGTGGGCCCTAACCCCATCCAATAATGCCTGCAGTGAAGCTTCGTCGAATTTGGAGGCAGCTCGGGGTCTGGCACTGGCCACAGCTGCTGCAGGCTCCTCTGCCATCCTTTATGGTTCGTTTGGAAGCCAACAGAGGAAGCAATGCTTGCTGTGGACCTTGAAAGCACCACGAAGGATGACATCATACTGTGGGGCTTTCTGACTGGAAATGGACAATTAGCAAGGCTGTCCACACGCTGGAACTTAATTGGCCACTTGAGGGAAAATTGCATGCAGCTGGCTGACCCATTTTTTTCCGGGTCGGAACCCGACATTCGGGAAACCCGAAATCTTCCCGCACGATCCAGAAAATCGGGCCCGTTGACTCTATTTCTCTCTCCATGGATGTTGCCTGGCCTGCTGAGTTTTTCCAGCATTTTCTGTTGTTATTTTGAAGTTATTGCTAAAGCTTTTATGAAACATTGGTTAGGCCTGAGCTGGAGTATTGTGTTCAATTCTGGGCACCACACTTTAGGAAGGATGTCAAGACCTTGGAGAGGGTGCAGAAGAGATTTACCAGAATGGTACCAGGGATGAGGGATTTGTGTTAATGTGGAGAGACTAAGAGAAGCTGGGATTGTTCTTCTTGGAGCAGAGAAGGTTAAGAGGAGATTTCATGGAGGTGTTCAAAATTATGAGGGGCTTTGATAGAGTAAATAAAGAGAAACTGTTTCCACTGGCAGAAGGGTCAGAGGCCACAGATTTAAGGTGATTGGCAAAAGAACCAGAGGTGACATGAGGAAACCGTGTTTTACACAGCGAGTTGTGATCTGGAATGCACTGCTTGAATGGATGGTGGAAGCAGATTCAATAACATTTAAAAAGGGAATTGGATAAATACTTGAAGGGAAAACTTTACAGGGCTATGGGGAACATACATAAGAAATAGGAGCAGGAGTAGGCCCTTCGAGCCTGCTCCGCCATTCAGTAAGATCTTGGCTGACCTTTACCTCAACCCCGCTTTCCCTCCCTATTCCCATATCCCTTGATTCCCTCAGCGGCCAAGAATCCGTCAGTCTCAGTCTTGAATATACTCAATGACTGGGCATCAACTGCCCTCTGTGGTAGAGAATTCCAGAGATTCACAACCGTCTGAGTGAAGAAATTTCTCCTCGTCTCAGTCCTAAATCGTCAACCCCTTATCCTGAGACTTTGACCCCCTAGTTCTAGACTCTCCAGCCAGGGGAAACAGCCTCTCAGCATCTACCCTGTCAAGCCCTCTAAGAATTTTATATGATACATTATGGCTTGGTCCCCTCATCTAAGTCATTGATATAGATTATAAATAGCTGCGGCCCAAGCACTGATCCTTGCGGCGCTCCACTAGTTATACCCTGCCAACCCGAAAATGACCCGTTCATTCCTACTCTGTTTTCTGGCCCTCAACGAAGCCTTAATCCAACAACAACAACAACTTGTGTTTATATAGCACCTTAAACCTAGTAAAACGCCCCAAGGCGCTTCACAGGAGTATTAAATAACAAAAAATTGGACGCTGAGCCACATAAGGAGAAATTAGGGCAGGTGACCAAAAGCTTGGTCAAAGAGGTAGGTTTTAAGGAGCGTCTTAAAGGACGAGAGAGAGGCGGAGAGGTTTAGGGATCAAATTCCAGAGAGGGCCTAAGCAGCTGAAGGCATGGCCACCAATGATTGAGCGATTATAATCAGGGATGCTCAAAAGGCTAGAATTAGAGGAGCGCAGATATCTTGGGGGGGGTGGGGGGGGGCGTTGTGAGGGTGGAGGATATTAGAGGTAAGGAGGGGCGAGAGGCCATGGAGGGATTTGAAAACGATGAGAATTTTGAAATTGAGGCGTTGCTTAACCGGGAGCCAATGTAGGTCAGTGAGCACAGGGGTAACGGGTGAACGGGACTTGGTGCAAGTTAGGACACGGGCAGCCGAGTTTTGGATGACTTCAATTTACGTTGGGTGGAATGTGGGAGGCCAGCCAGGAGTGCGTTGGATTAGTTAAGTCTAGAGGTAACAAAGACATGGATGAGGGTTTCAGCAGCAGATGAGCTGAGGCAAGGGCGGAGACAGGCAAAGTTACGGAGGTGGAAATAGATGGTCTCAGTTATGCTGCGGATATGTGGTCGGAAGCTCATTTCAGGGTCAAATATGACACCAAGGTTGTGAACAGTGTGGTTCAGCCTCAGACAGATGCGAGGGATGGATTCGATGGCTAGGCAACGGAATTTGTGGCAAGGACCGAAGACAATGGCTTCGATCTTCCCAATATTTAGTTGGAGGAAATTTCTGCTCATCCAGTACTGGATTTCGGAAAAGCAGTCTGCCAATTTGGCTGTCAGCCGTGGTTCGGATGGTAGCACCCTCGCCTATGAGTCAGATGATTGTAGGTTCAAGTCTCACTCCAGACTGTTGAGCACAAAAATCTAGGCTGACACTCCAGTGCAGTACTGAGGGAGTGTCGGAGGTGCCGTCTTTCGGCTGAGACATTGAACCGTGGCCCTGTTTGCTCTCTCGGGTGAATGTAAAAGATCCCATGGCACTATTTTGAAGAAGAGCAGGGGAGTTATCCCCGGTGTCTGGGCCAATATTTATCCCTCTATCAACATCACTAAAACAGGTCATTATCACATTGCTGTTTGTAGGAACTTGCTGTGGATAAATGTGAAGTTATCCACTTTGGTAGAAAAAACAGAAAGGCAGAGTATTTCCTAAATGGTGAAAGATTGGGGAATGCAGATGCTCAAAGGGACCTGGGTGTCCTTGTACATGAGTCACTGAAAGTGAATGTGCAGGTGCAGCAAGCCATTAGGAAGGCAAATGGTATGCTGGCCTTCATTACAAGAGGATTTGAGTACAGGAGTAAAGAAGTCTTACTCCAATTATACAGGGCCTTGATGAGACCACACCTGGAGTACTGTGTACAATTTTGGTCTCCTTACCTCAGGAAGGATATACTTGCCATAGAGGGATTGCAACGAAGGTTCACGAGATTGATTCCTGGGATGGCGGGACTGTCGTATGAGAAGAGATTGAGTAAACTAGGCCTGTATTTTCTTGAATTCAGAAGAATGAGAGGGGATCTCATTGAAGCTTACAAAATTATTACAGGGCTTGATAGGGTGGATGCTGGGAGAATGTTTCCCTTAGCTGTGGAGTCGAGAACCAGGGGCCACCGCCTCATGATAAAGGGTAGTCAATTCATGACTGAGATGAGAAGAAATTTCTTCACACAGAGGGTGGTGAATCTTTGGAATTCTCTACCCCAGAGGGCTGTGGAGGATCAGTCATTGGGTATATTCAAAATAGAAGTTGATAGATTTCTGACTAGTAAGGGCATCAAGGGATATGGCGATAGGGCCAGTGAATGGAGTTGAGGCAGAAGATCAGCCATGATCTCATTGAATGGCGGAGCAGGCTTGAATGGCCGACTCCTACTCCTATTTCTTATGTGCGCAAATTGGCTGCCGTGTTTCTTGCATTACAACAGTGACTACACTTCAAAAGTAATTCATTGGCTGTAAAGCACTTTGGGACATCCGGTGGTCATGAAAGGCGTGTTATAAATGCAAGTCTTACAATTTAGAGACAATTTAGAGGGGTCGAGAGAAGTGGTGGTGAGGTAGAGCTGGGTGTCGTCAACGTACATGTGGAAACTGACACTTTGTTTTCGGATGATGTCGCCGAGGGGCAGCATGTAGATGAGAAAGAGGAGGGGGGCCAAAGATAGATCCTTGGGGGACACCAGAGGTAACGATGCGGGAGTGGGAAGAGAAGCCATTGCAGACAATTCTCTGGCTACGATTAGATCCAAAAGAATGGAACCAGGCGAGTGCAGTCCCAGCCAGTTGAGCTGAAGGGATAATTATTAGACCTAGCCCTTTTCAGGCTACCCCAGATCAGGCGTGTTCCCCTTCAACTAAAGTTAGAGGTAGCCAAATTCTATAAGACGCTTAAATGGGTCTTAAGTTCCAGACTATCTCTCCCTAAAGGAAAGGAACGACGTGAAGATGTTACCGTCCTCCGGATAGCACATTTAATAAGTTTAACTAGACTGTAACCTTCCGGATATTATGAGGGTCCGGAAAACCCCCCAGAATTCTGCAACTCCTTACAAAAGAGTATACAGAGATTGAGTTCGCGAGCTTGATACAGAAATACTAATTGAGACAATTCTAAAAATATATAAATTTATTAAAGAACCGACATTCAGTTAACAGCTGATAAGTCAATCGTGACTTTTAACAGTTCAAAATACAAATAGCTTACATTTTCTTATTCTCAGAGATCCTTATTCTCAAATCTTAACTTCATACATTTTTACATTTCTTATTCTTAATCCAGAATATCCACCAAAATCAAATAAGAGTACCTTGATCCCCGAGACTCAAAAAGCTAAAAACTTACAGAACGAGCCCCTGAAGTTGGGAATCGCTTGCCCGTTTCCAGCGACTTCTACTTTTCCATCTGAAAAGCTCTATTTTTATACCTTTTTTTGGTGTTTTTTCCTTTGAAGTTTTCTGCTGATGTAAGCTAATTATCTCTAGTCATCTTTGTTGAATTCTTTCTATTCTTACTGTCATTTCAGCTGCCAACTCTCAGACTTCTGTCTGTTGTTTAGGTGTTCAAAACGTATCATAAAATGGCTATAACTTATGTATCTATTTGATGCCATTTTTATCGAAGGGCTTCCATTTAATTCTAAAATGACCTAGCTGTTTGAAAACAGACGTCGTGTCTACTAACTATTCCATTTTCAATACAAACACAATGTAATTGCTTGGTGTATCTATTGAAGTTATATTTTGAAGTGTTCTGTAGCTATCTTTTACAACATGTAAATCAAGCATTTCAACTGAGTATTTACTTGTTTTCTAGCTATCTCTGTTGGTTGTATCACAGACATTGTGTCTGCTTGCTTCATTTGATGTGATATTATGAAGGCATATGGTTGTTTAATGTTTGAAGTTTCTGTTTCCCTGAGTGTTTATAACACTTTAAACTGGGTGATGTATTGTGTTTCTTCTAAAGCTTAGACTTTCTGGAAGCACCAATGGTTTGCTTCAATAGGGCCATTGTTTCTTGGTCAATATCCCATTCCCATTTCAAAAGCTTGTATGGTGTTTTACAGCTTTTGTTAACAACTGATCTTTATCTCAGAAGCCTGTGTTGCCGAGGCGTTACAGACTTTTAAACCCAGTGGCCTAGAAATTCAGTTAAGGCCCGCCAGCGGGCTAACGCCCAAAAGTTAGCGCTGCGCGCGGAGCCAGTTGCGCCCGCCAGATATTCACTTTTAGCGCCCCAAGTCGGAACCGGGCGCTGTTCCAGGGTGTGCCCGCCTCCGCTTGGGGCGCTGAAAGTGAATTTCAGCGCTCCAGCTGCCGCTGCGCCACCCGATGCGGTGCGGCAGGCTGGGGTACTGCAGGCCTCCTCCTTCTCTTAAGGAGGAGCTGCCTGCAGCCGTGAGATCGCCGCTGGATTCTGCCGGCAAATGAGGCCGGCACCACGGAGAAGTGCTGGGCTCGCGGGAACCAGCCACCAATGCCGCGGGGGGGGGGTGGTGTAGGAGGCCGGGGAGGGAGGTGCGGGCAGGCGGCCGCCGAAAAAGCGGCCGGCTGCACCTCCACCTTAAAGCGCCCCAGTTGCGCAGCAGTACGGCCCCGTTTTTCCAGCGCTGTTTGCGGCCGCTGCAGAAGAGGCGGCCGGAACTAAATATGGGGTTTGGGGCGGAACCAGGGCACTGCGCACACCGATGACGTCATCGGTGTCAGCGCAGCGCTACCGGCTACTGCCGCCATTACCGCAGCGCTGAATATCAGCGCACCCTCTTACACTGGCGCAGAAACCCTCTTTGGGCGAAAAGTGGGTGCAAAGCCTACTGAATTTCTAGGCCAGTATGTCATAGAAACATAGAAGATAGGAGCAGGAGTAGGCCATTCAGCCCCTCGAGCCTGTTCTGCCATTCAATGAGATCATGGCCGATCATCCAAATTCAGTACCCTGTCCCTGCCTTCTCTCCATATCCCTTGATCCCTTTAGCCTTAAGAAATATATCTAACTCCTTCTTGAATATATTTAATGAATTGGCCTCTACTGCCCTCTGTGGTAGAGAATTCCACAGGTTCACCACTCTCTGGGTGAAGAAATTCCTCCTCATCTCAGTCCTAAATGGCTTACCCCTTATCCTTAGACTGTGACCCCAGGTTCTGGACTCCCCGGCCATTAATAATATCAGAAATCTATTCATAGGATGGTGTATCTCTTGGAATATGGCTTTTTCCTTTACAGGGCGACGGTGCTAATATATTATGCTAATACATACTAATATATTACCCCCAATCCCAAGAGCAGAAGAGTGGGATTAATTGAATAGCTCTACCAATGAGCTGGCACAAGCACGATGGGCTGAATGGCTGCCTCCTGTGCTGTTGCACTCGATAATTCTAATATGTACTGTCCCGAGCTCACCATTCTGTTACAATTGTCCTTCCGACATGCGTGGCTCTATCCATTTTACAATCTCTCTGGGACCTGCAGCTTGTGAGTTTACCCAGGTTGTGCTGTCTGGCTTTCTAAACTGCCTCCTCTTCTGGAACCTTACCACCTTCTGCGGCGTGGGCCCGTGCCTGCTCTCTTTCTGCCAATAAAGTCTGGTTGCGCCTTCTCCCAATATCCCTCATATTGGGACATATGATTTAGGTAAAAATGTATTTCTCGATAACAATGCGTTCCTTTTTTTTGTTCTGCCCAGGATATTGTGATTTCCTTTGCACGTAGATACCTTCGTGAGTGAAAATTCAAGGTTGCTCATGTCAATCGTCTGAACGAAAAATGTCTGCGGCGACCAGCAAGCTTACGGTCCCTTCAGCTGTGAGCATGGCGGCACGTCCAACCTCATCGACTGCACCCAAGGATAGGCGTCCGAACCTCGTGTCTAAGACCCATATGACTACGATTAGTAATGTACATCGTCAGCGCATGTCGTGGATCAGTTTTGCTCGGTATTCCCATGCAAATTTAAGCTTCATGGAACGATTACATATGGAACTAAGAGATTTGGGTGTAAGCATCAATTTCTTTCTGTCTTTGTTTTCTTCCCAAATGTATGTCGTCAAGAAACTACTCCGAACGGTACTGAGGGAGGGCTGCACTGTCGGAGGGGCAGCACTGAGGGAGCGCTGCACTGTCGGAGGGGCAGTACTGAGGGAGTGCTGCACTGTCGGAGGGGCAGTACTGAGGCAGTGCTGTGCTGTCGGAGGGCCAGTACTGAGGGAGGGCTGCACTGCCGGAGGGGCAGTACTGAGGGAGCGCTGCACTGTCGGAGGGTCAGTACTGAGCGAGTGCTGCACCGTCGGAGGGGCAGTACTGAGGGAGGGCTGCACTGCCGGAGGGGCAGTACTGAGGGAGGGCTGCACTGCCGGAGGGACAGTACTGAGGGTGCGCTGCACTGTCGGAGGGGCAGTACTGAGGGAGCGCTGCACTGTCGGAGGGTCAGTACTGAGCGAGTGCTGCACCGTCGGAGGGGCAGTACTGAGGGAGGGCTGCACTGCCGGAGGGACAGTACTGAGGGTGCGCTGCACTGTCGGAGGGGCAGTACTGAGGGAGCGCTGCACTGTCGGAGGGTCAGTACTGAGCGAGTGCTGCACCGTCGGAGGGGCAGTACTGAGGGAGCGCTGCAACGTCTGAGAGGTACCTGTCCATTAGCTTTTAGTGATTATCAGTCATTTAGTCTTAGACTCTTGATATTGTCTAGAATCTTGGCTAACTCTGGTCTATGTATTTCTGTGCAAACTTCCCCCAACTGTAGGCCATTGAGATCATCATCGCAATGATTGAGATGGTGTTTGGCATTCCACTTATCTTCGCAGAGAGCTATGCCTATCCAGCAATTATTGGAGCCCCATGGTTCACAGGAATTTGGGTTAGTTCATTCATTTAGAAATTACAAATAAAACTTCATATAAAACAAAGTGAACATGAGAACCTAAGAAATAGGAGCAGGAGTAGGCCATTTGGCCCCTCGAGCCTGCTCTGCCATTCGATAAGATGATGGCTGATCTGATCTTGGCCTCAATTCCACCTCCCTGCCCGCTCCCCATAACCCTTGGCTCCCCTGTAGCTCAAATATCTGTCTATCTCCGCCTTGAATATATTCAATGACTCTGCCTCCACAGCTCTCTGGGGAAGAGAACTCCACAGATTCACGACCCTCTGAGTTGTCTTCATCTCCATTTTAAATGGGCGACCCCTTATTCTGAAACTATGCCCCCTAGTTCTAGATTTCCTCTATCCTCCCTGCATCTACCCTGTCAAGCCCCCTCAGAATCTTATGTTTCAATAAGATCACTTCTCATTCTTCAAAACTCCAATGAGCATAGGCCCAACCTGCTTAACCTTTCTTCATAAGACAACCCCCTCATCTCAGGAATCAACCTCGTGAACCTTCTCTGAACTGCCTCCAATGCAAGTATATCCCTCCTTAAATGAGACCAAAACTGCACGCAGTACTCCAGATGTGGTCTCACCAGCGCCATGTACAGTTGTAGCAGGACTTCCCCTTTGCAATAAAGGCCAACATTTGCCTTCCTAATTACTTGCTGTACCTGCGTACTACCTTTTTGTGTTTCATGTACGAGGACCCCAGATCTCCCTGTACCGCAGCATTTTGCAGTGTCTCTCCATTTAAATAATAATTTGCTTTTTTATTCTTCCTACCAAAGTGGATAACCTCACATTTTCCCACATTGTACTCCAGCTGTCAGATTTTTGCCCACTCACTTAACCTTTCTATATCCCTTTGCAGACCGTTTGTGTCCTCCTCACAACCTGCTTTCCCACCTATCTTTGTATCATCAGCAAATGTGGCTACAGTACACTCGGTCCCTTCATCCAAGTCATTAATATAGATTGTAAATAGTTGAAGGCCCCAGCACTGATCCCTGCGGCACCCCACGAGTTACAGTTTGCCAACCTGAAAATGACCAGTAATGATGACCATGAAACTATCGGATTGTCAGAAAAACCCATCTGGTTCACGAATGTCCTTTGGGGAAGGAAACATGCCATCCTTACCTGGCCTATATGACTCCAGACCCACAGCAATGTGGTTGACTCTTAACTGTCCTCTGAAATGGCCTAGCAAGTCACTCAGTTGTCACTAACCGCTACGAAACATAAGAATGAAACCGGACGGACCACCCGGCATCGACCTCGGCACCGCCTACGGCCACGGCAACGGCACACCCAGCCCAGTCGACCCTGAAAAGTCCTCCTCACCAACATCTGGGGACTTGTGCCAAAATTGGGAGAGCTGTCCCACAGACTGACATAATCATACTCACAGAATCATACCTTTCAGCCAATGTCCCAAACTCCTCCATCACCGTCCCTGGGTATGTCCTGTCCCACCGGCAGGCAGACCCACCAGCGGCACAGTGGTATACAGTCAGGAAGGAGTGGCCCTGGGAGTCCTCAACATTGACTCCGGACCCCATGAAGTCTCATGGCTTCAGGTCAAGCATGGGCAAGGAAACCTCCTGCTGATTACCACCTACCGCCCTCCCTCAGCTGATGAATCAGTACTCCTCCATGTTGAACACCACTTGGAAGAAGCACTGAGAGTAGCAAGGGCACAGAATGTACTCTGCGTGGGGGACTTCAATGTCCATCAGCAAGAGTGGCTCGGTAGCACCACTACTGACCGAGCTGGCCGAGTCCTGAAGGACATAGCTGCCAGTCTGGGCCTGCGACAGGTGGTGAGAGAACCAACACGAGGGAGAAACCTACTTGACCTCATCCTCAACAATCTACCTGTTGCAGATGCATCTGTCCATGACAGTATTGGTAACTGACCACCGCACAGTCATTGCGGAGACGAAGTCCCGTCTTCACATTGAGAACACCCTCCGTCGTGTTTGGCACTACCACCGTGATAAATGGGATAGATTCAGAACAGATCTAGCAGCTCAAAACTGGGCATCCATGAGGCGCTGTGGGCCATCAGCAGCAGCAGAATTGTATTCCACCACAATCTGTAACCTCATGGCCTGACATATCCCTCACTCTACCATTACCATCAAGCCAGGGGACCAAACCTGGTTTACTAAGGAGTGTAGAAGAGCAAGCCAGGAGCAGCACCAGGTGTACCTAAAAATGAGGTGCCAACCTGGGGAAGCTGCAACACAAGACTACATGCATGCTAAAATGCAGAAGCAGCATGCTATAGACTGGGCTAAGTGATCCCACAATCAATGGATCAGATCAAAGCTCTGCAGTCCTGCCACATCCAGTCGTGAATGGTGGTGGACCATTAAACAACTAAAGGGAGGAGGAGAAGGCTCCATGAATATCCCCATCCTCAATGATGGTGGAGCCCAGTACATGAGTGCAAAAGACAAGGCTGAAGTGTTTGCAACCATCATCAGCCAGAAATGCCAAGTGGATAATCCATATCAGCCGACTCCTGAGGTCCCCACCATCACAGAAGCCAGTCTTCAGCCAATTCGATTCACTCCACGTGATACCAAGAAACGGCTGAGCGCACTGGTTACAGCAAAGGCTACGGGCCCTGACAACATCCCGGCTATCGTACTGAAGACTTATGCTCCAGAACTAGCCGCGCCTCTAGCCAAGCTGTTCCAGTACAGCTGCAACACTGGCATCTATTGGACAATGTGGAAAACTGCCCAGGAATGTCCGGTCCACAAAAAGGACAAATCCAACCCAGCCAATTACCGCCCCAGCAATCTACTCTCAATTATCGGCAAAATGATGGAAGGTGTCATCAACAATGCAATCAAGCGGCACTTACTCACCAATAACTTGCTCACTGATGCCCAGTTTGGGTTCCGCCAAGACCACTCGGCTCCCGACCTCATTACAGCCTTGGTCCAAACACAGATAAAGGAGCTGAATTCCAGAGGTGAGGTGAGAGTGACTGCCCTTGACATCAAGGCAACATTTGACCGATTGAGGTATCAAGGAGCCCTAGTAAAACTGAAGTCAATGGGAATTGGGGGGAAAATGCTCCACTGGCTGGAGTCATACCTAGCACAAAGGAAAGATGGTTGTGGTGGTTGAAAGTCAATCATCACAGCCCCAGGACATCACTGCAGGTGTCCATCAGGGCAGTGTCCTAGGCCAAACCATCTTCAGCTGCTTCATCAATGACCTTCCCTCCAACATAAGGTCAGAAATGGGGATGTTTGCTGATGACTGCACAGTGTTCAGCGCCATTCACAACTCCTCAGATAATGAAGCAGTCCGTGCCTGCATGCAACAAGACCTGCACGATGTTCAGGCTTGGGCTGATAAGTGGCAGGTAACATTCATGCCACAGACGTGTCAGGCAATGACTATCTCCAACAAACGAGAGTCTAACCACCTCCCCTCAATATTCAATGGCGTTACCATCGCCGAATCCCCCACCATCAACATCCTGGGGGTCACCATTGACCAGAAATTTAACTGGACCAGCCACATAAATACTGTGGCAACAACAGCAGGTCAGAGGCTGGGTATTCTGGGGCGAGTGTCTCACCTCCTGACTCCCCAAAGCCTTTCCACCATCTACAAGGCACAAGTCAGGAGTGTGATGGAATACTCTCCACTTGCCTGGGTGAGTGCAGCTCCAACAACACTCAAGAAGCTCGACACCATCCAGGACAAAGCAGCCCACTTGATTGGCACCCCATCCACCACCTTAAACATTCATTCCCTCCACCACCGGTGTACCATGGCTGCAGTGTGTACCATCTACAAGATGCTCTGCAGCAACTCACCGAGGCTTCTTCGGCAGCACCTCCCAAACCCACGACCTCTTCCACCTAGAAGGACAAGGGCAGCAGGCGCATGGGAACACCACCACCTCCAAGTTCCCCTCCAAGTCACACACCATCCTGACTTGGACCTATATTGCCGATCCTTCATCGTCACTGGGTCAAAATCCTGGAACTCCCTACCTAACAGCACTGTGGGAGTACCTTCACCACACGGACTGCAGCGGTTCAAGAAGGCGGCTCACCACCACCTTCTTGAGGGCAATTAGGGATGGGCAATAAATGCTGGCCTTGCCAGCGATGCCCACATCCCATAAACAAACAAAAAAAAAATGGATCCACCCTCTCCCACTCCAAGTTCCTCTCCAGCCCCCAGGAGATGTCCTTAACCCTGGCACCGAGCAGGCAACACAGCCTTTGGGACTCACGCTCTTGGCTGCAGAGAACAGTATCTATCCCCCTAACTATACTGTCCCCTACCACTACTATATTTCTTTTTACTCCCCCAACTTGAAAGGCCCCCTGAACCACGATGTGTTCTGTTTGCTCATCCTCCCTGCAGTCCCTGCTCTCGTCCACACAGGCTGCAAGAACCTCGTACCTGTTGGACAAATGCAAGGGCTGAGGCTCCTCCAATGCTACCTCCTGGATCCCCATAACTGCCTCACTCGTAGTCACACCCTCCTGTCCCTGACCATGGAACAAGTTGGAAGTATTTATCCTAAGGGGTGTGGCTGCCTCCTGGATCAAAGTGTCCAGGTAACTGTCCCCCCTCCCTGATGCATTGCAGTGTCCGAAGCTCGGACTCCAGCTCATCAACTCTGAGTCGAAGTTTCTCGAGCTGCAGACACTTACTGCAGACGTGGTCACTGTGGCTCACACTGACGTCCACCAGCTCCCACATGCTACAGCTGCAACATATCACCAGCCCTGCTATCTCTATTATATTTTATTTACCTAATTAGGTTTTCAAGTTAGGAATATCACTTAATTATCTATGTATAGTTTTTAATCTAAAATCACAACTCTTAATTTAAACCAATCCCCTAGCTTAGAGGAAAAAGAGAGAGGTACTCACCAACCAATCACTTACCTGCTTTTCAGAGATGTCACACATTGATTTTTTTCCCCTTTCACAGGTCCGTTCGCTCCGCAGGCAGCGTCCCCTGCTCTCAGCTCTTTTTAAACCAGCTGCTCCCACTTTTCTCCTCACTGCTTTCCTGTGACGTCGCACTTTGGTGCTTTTTTTTTCCCTTCACAGGTCTGTTTGCACCCGCTTGCATCACTCTTTAAATCGCTGCTCCCGCTCTCGGCGCTCTTTAAATCGCTGCTCCCGCTCTCGGCGCTCTTTAAATCGCTGCTCCCGCTCTCGGCGCTCTTTAAATCGCTGCTCCCGCTCTCGGCGCTCTTTAAATCGCTGCTCCCGCTCTCGGCGCTCTTTAAATCGCTGCTCCCGCTCTCGGCGCTCTTTAAATCACTGCTCCCGCTCTCGGCGCTCTTTAAATCACTGCTCCCGCTCTCGGCGCTCTTTAAACCGCTGCTCCCGCTCTCGGAAATCTTTATACCGCTGCTCCCGCTCTCGGCGCTCTTTAAATCGCTGCTCCCGCTCTCGGCGCTCTTTAAATCGCTGCTCCCGCTCTCGGTGCTCTTTGTGCCGCTGCTCCCACTCTCAGTGCTCTTTAAACCGCTGCTCCCATTCTCGGCGCTCTTCAAACCGCTGCGCCTGCTTTCAGCGCTCTTTGTGCCCCTGCTCCCGCTCTCAACGATTTTTCTACCGCTGCTCCCACTCTCGGCATGCTTTGTGCCGCTGCTGCCGCTCTTGGCACTCTTTATTCCGCTGCTCCCGCTCTCGGCGCTCTTTTTACCGCTGCTCCCTGTGATAAATCCATGTAGCGAGACAAGGAACTCAAAGAGGCGAGGTATTAGGATTAATATGAGTACTTTATTAAATGACTGCGAAACAACCAGGCAGGCTTGCATCCAGGCATTGCACCTTTGCTGACCGGCAGGAAGCAAAAAAACCCTGACCTTAACAGGAAGCAACCCCTGACCTTAGCAGCAGCATTGGCTACAGCACCACCTGGTGGATAACCTTAATCATAACATCCCAGATTACTATATCCCTCCTCCCTTAAGATTTCAGCATGAATTTCTTAACAAACAACCATTCCTAAGGGTTACATAAGAAGTCTCCATTCACCATGTTCCATACTTGACAAATCTAACAGGTCAGTATCAATCTCTCTGGTGGCTTGCGAGTCCTTTGTGAATGTCTGACAGTAAAGTCCCTGCTTGTTTGTGGTGAAGCCACCAGCTGCTCCTGAGCAGTGCTCGGAGTATCTGACTCTGCAACGATGGTTTCCTCTTGGCGAATGGGTTCCTGTGGAATTGTCTCTGTCCCTGGTGGTGGCACCACAGATGCACTTGGATAATGGGGGGCAACCCTGTCCTCAGCCATTGCATCTGGAACCTTCATTTCAATTTCCCCTTGTCTGGGAAGTATCTGATCTACATGTCTGCGTACTACCCTACCATCACCCAACATGACCTTGTATGAAACGGGACCGGTCATTGAGTCTATGAAGCCAGGAATCCACTTGGGTCCATAACTGAAATTCCTGGTAAGGATCGCATCTCCTTCTCCAAAACTTCGGCTCTTTGTTCTTTGGTCATGGTTCTCTTTTTGTTTGTTTTGTCTGTTTTCCATTTTCCTTTTTAGGTCTGGGTGGACAAGGTCAAGAGTGGAGCGTAGTCTACGACCTAATAACATCTCAGCAGGAGAGAGTCCTGTGGTGGATTGATGTGTTATTCTGTAGCTGAACAGAACCCGTGACACTTTGGCTGCTAAACTCTCTTCTGCACTTTTTTTCATCATCTCTTTAAATGTTTGTACGGCTCTCTCCGCAAGTCCATTTGAGGACGGATGATATGGAGTTGAGGTCACCTGCACTATGCCATTTTTTCCTCAAGAACTCTTTTGTCTCTGTACTCACAAAACAAGTGGCATTGTCACTCACCACGATCTCCGGTAGCCCTTGATTACTGAAGCTCCGATGCAGGCAGTCTATAGTAGTAGTGGCGGAAGCAGAATTTACAGGATACACATCCATCCATTTGGAATGTGCATCAATGATTATGAGGAACATCTTCCCCATGAATGGACCCGCATAATCTAAGTGCAATCTTCTCCATGGTTTATCTGGCCACTCCCAGGGGTGGAGAGGAGCCGCTGCTGGTGCCTTCCGGTGTTCCTGACAAGTGCTGCATGTCTTGACTAGATTTTCTATCTCCACATCTAGCTTTGGCCACCACAAGTAACTCCTAGCCAAGGCTTTCATACGCGAGACCACAGGATGACACTGATGTAGTTGCTCTAGGATAGACTGTCGTGCTGGCTGTGGAATAATCACTCGTGCTCCCCACAACACGCAACCATCCTGCACACTCAGCTCTGTTTTCCTGACACTGTAGGGTGTGAAGTCAGCCCTTTCCGGATGCTGTGGCCATCCCCTCACCACATATTCTCGAACTCTAGACAGTACTGGATCTTTACCTGTCCATGTTCTTACTTGCTCTGCAGTCACAAGTGCCGTGTCAGTGTCCTCCAATATTAACACTCTGTCCTCTGGAGCTGCATGGGCAGTGGAAGATGGCTCAAGGCATCTGCGTTCCCATGGTACTTGCCCGCCTTGTAGACGATGACATACTCATATGCCCTCAACGTCATGGCCCACCTCTGGTTCCGGGGTGACACCATCTGTGGAACTGCTTTCATTTCATTGAAAAGAGAGAGAAGAGGTTTATGATCAGTGCATGTGGTGAACTTCCTGCCATATATGTACTTGTGGAACCTCTGTAACCCAAACATTACTACTCACTCCTCTTTGTCTAACTGGGAATAGTTTTTTTCCGCTGGTGTTAGAGTTCAGGACATAAACCCTATTGGTCTTTCAGTTCCATCTTCCATGCAGTGTGAAAGAACTGCCTCCACCCGGTAAGGTGAAGCGTCACAAGAGAGAATGATGTCTTTCTCTGCATTGTAGTGAACCAGCACATCCGACGACAGCATCAGTTTCTTGGACTGTTCAAATGAAACCCCCTGCTCCTCTCCCCACTGTCACTGTGTCTCTGTGTTGCACAGTTACCTTAGCTGTACCTAATGTCGCTACTCGTTCACCTGTATATGTTTTAAGATGCAGGGAGCAAGGCTTTAACTCTGGAACTTTTGCGCGGTTCCACAATTTTGAGTACTCTGCCTTGTTCATTATGGTCACGCCGCACCCTGTATCCACTTCAAAGTTCACCATAGAGTCATTTACTGTCAGTTGCAATGTGATAGGAGCCACTTTTGGAATGTTCTCTAACATGCTATACATTATGAACATGTCCTCTTCTTCCTCAGCTTCCTCGTTGATGTGGTGTGCTCCATGTTTTTTCACTTCTCTCCCTTGGTTTTGCTATCCTCCCCCTTTTGGTTTGAATTCCTCCATAGGTGATTTCGCCCTGCAAGCTCGTTTTATGTGTCCTTGTTTCCCACACTTGTAGCACTTTTCCTCCAGAAACCGGCATTCACTCGCCAGGTGATCACCCTTGCATCTATAACATGCCTTCACATGCTCACATTGTGGTTTCTGATGCATGTTCAACTTGTGCACAACAACCTGACCTGCAACTTGCGTAGTATTAGCCCTGTCTGAACCCTGTATTTCTTTTACATCTTGGTTCGCTGTCTCTATGGCTTGAACAAGTTCCAATGCTTTTTCATAAGTAAGCCCAGTCTCAGATAATAATCTGCGCTGCATTCGGTCATCCATTATTCCGCAAACTAGCCTATCTCTCGGCATTTCCTTCAGGTTGTTCCCATAATTGCAATCTTGTGCCAATTTATGCAACACTGCTACATAGTCCATTACACTCTCTTCCTCTTTCCTGTTCCTTGAATTAAACTTGAACCGCTGTACAATCTCACTAGGCTTAGGGTTGAAATGTTCGAGGCCCCTTGGGTCGGAGCGATCATAATATGATCAGATTCTTCATTAAGATGGAGAATGAAGTAGTTGACTCAGAGACAAGGGTCCTCAATTTAAATAAAGGAAACTACGATGGTCTGAGGAGCGAGTTGGGTAGGATTGATAGGGGAATGGCACTCTAAGGGTTGACGGTGGATAGGCAATGGCAAACATTCAAAGACCGAATGGATGAGCTACAGAATTTGTTCATCCCAGTTTGGCATAAAAATAAAACAAAAAAGGTGACTCAACCATGGCTAACAAGGGAAATTAGGGATAGCATAAGATCCAAGGAGAGGACATATAAATTGGCTAGAAAAAGCAATAATCCTGAGGATTGGGAGCAGTTTAGGAGTCAACAAAGGAGGACAAAGGGATTAATTAAGAAAGGGAAAATAGAATATGAGAGTAAGCTATCAGGGAACATAAAAACTGACTGTAAAAGCTTTTATAGATATGTGAAGAGAAAAAGATTGGTGAAGTCAAGCGTAGGTCCCTTACAGTCAGAATCAGGGGAATTTATAATGGGAAACAAGGAAATGGCAGACCAACTAAATACATACTTTGGTTCTGTCTTCACAAAGGAGGACACAAATAACCTCCCAGAGATGCCGGGGAACATAGGGTCTAATGAGAGGGAGGAACTGAAAGAAATCAGTATTTGTAGGGAAATGGTGTTAGGAAAATTGATGGGACTGAAGGCCGATAAATCCCCAGGGCCTGATGGTCTACATCCCAGGGTACTTAAGGAAGTGGCCCTAGAGATAGTAGATGCATTGCTGATCATCTTCCAGAACTTGTTAGACTCTGGAACAGTACCCATGGATTGGAGGGTAGCTAATATTACCCCACTATTCAAAAAAGGGTGGTAGAGAAAAAGCAGGGAATTATAGACCGGTAAGCCTGACATCGGTAGTGGGGAAAATGCTAGAGTCCATTATAAAAGATGTAATAGCAGAGCACTTGGAAAGCAGTGACAGGATCGGACAAAGTCAACATGGATTTACAAAAGGTAAATCATGCTTGACTAATCTACTGGAATTTTTTGAGGATGTAACTGGTAAAATAGATAAGGGAGAACCAGTGGATGTGGTGTATTTGGACTTTCAGAAGGCTTTCGATAAGGTCCCACATAAGAGATTAGCGTGCAAAATTAAGGCACATGGGATTGGGGGCAAGGTACAGACTTGGATAGAGAACTGGTTGGTGGACAGAAAGCAGAGTTGGAATAAATGGGTCATTTTCCGATTGGCAAGCAGTGACTAGTGGGGTACTGCAAGGATCGGTCCTAGGACCCCAGCTGTTCACAATATATATTAATGATCTGGACGAGGGAATTTGATGTAATATGTCCAAATTTGCAGATGACACAAAGCTGGGTGGGAGGGTAAGCTGTGAGGAGGATGTCGTGAAACTCCAGTACGATTTGGACAGGTTGGGTGATTGGGCAGAAACATGGCAAATGCACTATAATGTGGATAAATGTGAGGTTATCCACTTTGGTGGCAAAAACAGGAAGGCAGATTATTATTTGAATGGCAGTAGATTGGGAGAAGGGGAAGTGCAAAGAGACCTGGGTGTTCTTGTGCACCAGTCGCTGAAGGTAAGCATGCAGGTGCAGCAGGCGGTTAAGAAGGCAAATGGTATGTTGGCCTTCGTAGCAAGAGGGTTCGAGTACAAGAACAAGGATGTCTTGCTGCAGTTGTACAGGGCCTTGGTGAGACCACACCTTGAGTATTGTGTGCAGTTTTGGCCACCTTACCTGAGGAAGGACGTTCTTGCCATGGAGGGAGTGCAGCGAAGATTCACCAGGCTGATACCTGGGATGGCAGGAATGACATACGAGGAGAGATTGTGTCGATTGGGCTTATACTCACTGGGGTTTAGAAGATTGAGAGGGGGTCTCATCGAAACCTATAAAATTCTGTCAGGTCTGGACAGACTAGATGCAGAAAGGATGTTTATGATGGCCGGGGAGTCCAGAACCAGGGGTCATAGTCTAAGGATAAGGGCAAGCCATTTAGGACTGAAATGAGGAGGAATTTCTTCACCCAGAGAGTGGTGAACCTGTGGAATTCTCTGCCACAGAGGGTGGTGGAGGCCAGTTCATTAAATATATTCAAGAAAGAGTTGGATATATTTCTTAAGGCTAAAGGGATCAAGGGATATGGGGAGAAGGCAGGGACAGGGTACTGAATTTGGATGATCAGCCATGATTTCATTGAATGGCGGAGCAGGCTCGAAGGGCCGAATGGCCTACTCCTGCTCCTATCTTCTATGTTTTAGCATGGCCACTAATTCAACAAGTGATTTGTCTCCAGGCTTTTCAGGACTGAGCAGATTCCTCATCAAACTGTAGGTTTGGCTTCCCACTGAACTAGGCAGAATGACTTTCCTTTTTCCGGCATCACTTATTTCATTTGCTTCGAAAAAAAATAACCCAATACTTCACAGTATTCCTCCCAAGTTTGTGCTTGAATATCAAAAGTGGAGACCGTTCCTACCGTGGCAGCCATGTTGTCTTCCAACTGGTAGCTAACTGCAGCTCGTGATTTTGTTATTTAGACGTCCTGGCAGACTTCTCTTATTCAGGGTCCTGTTTTACATCGTCGCCAAATGTGATAAATCCATGTCGTGAGACAAGGAACTCGAAGAGGCGAGGTATTAGGATTAATACGAGTACTTTATTAAACGACTGTGAAACAACCAGGCAGGCTTGCATCCAGGCATTGCAATTTTGCTGACCTGGCAGGAAGCAAAAACCCCCTGACCTTAACAGGAAGCAACCCCTGACCTTAGCAGCAGCATTGGCTACAGCACCACCTGGTGGATTACCTTAATCATAACATCCCAGATTACTATGCTCCCGCTCTCAGCGCTCTTTATACCGCTGCTCTTGCTCTTGGCGCCCTTTACATTGCTGCTCCCGCTCTCGGCGCTCTTTATACCGCTGCTCCCACTCTCGGCACTCTTTAAACCGCTGCTCCTGCTCTTGGCGCTCCTTTTACCACTGCTCCCACTCTCGGCACTCTTTATACCGCTGCTCCCGCTCTCGGCGCTCTTTAAACCGCTGCTCCCACTCTCGGCACTCTTTAAACCGCTGCTCCCGCTCTCGGCGCGCTTTTTACCACTGCTCCCACTCTCGGCGCTCTTTATACCACTGCTCCCGCTCTCGGCGCTCTTTATGCCGCTGCTCCCACTCTCGGCGCTCTTTATACCGCTCTCGGCGCTCTTTATACCGCTCCTCCTGCTCTCGGCACACTTTATACCGCTGCTCCCGCTCTCGGTGCTCTTTATACCGCTGCTCCCGCTCTCAGTGCTCCTTAAACCATTGCTCCCGCTCTCGGCGCTCTTTAGACTGCTCCTCCCGCTCTCGGCGCTCTTTATACCGCTGCTCCCACTCTCGGTGCTCTTTATACCGCTGCTCCCGCTCTCAGCACTCTTTATACCACTGCTCCCGCTCTCAGTGCTCCTTAAACCATTGCTCCCACTCTCGGCGCTCTTTATACCGCTGCTCCCGCTCTCGGCGCTCTTTATACCGCTGCTCCCACTCTCGGTGCTCTTTATATCGCGGCTCCCACTCTCGGCGCTCTTTATACCGCTGCTCCCGCTCTCGGCGCTCTTTATACCGCTGCTCCCGCTCTTGGCGCTCTTTATACCGCGGCTCCCGCTCTTGGCGCTCTTTATACCGCGGCTCCCGCTCTCGGCGCTCTTTATACCGCTGCTCCCACTCTCGGCACACTTTAAACCGCTGCTCCCGCTCTCGGCGCTCTTTATACTGCTGCTCCCACTCTCGGCGCTCTTTAAACCGCTGCTCCCGCTCTCGGCGCTCTTTATACCGCTGCTCCCACTCTCGGCGCTCTTTATACCATTGCTCCCGCTCTCGGCGCTCTTTATACCGCTGCTCCCACTCTCGGCGCTCTTTAAACCGCTGCTCCCGCTCTCGCCGCTCTTTATACCACTGCTCCCGCTCTCGGCGCTCTTTATACCGCTGCTCCCGCTCTCGGCGCTCTTTATACCGCTGCTCCCACTCTCGGCCCTCTTTATACCACTGCTCCCGCCCTCGGCGCTCTTTATACCACTGCTCCCACCCTTGGCGCTCTTTATACCATCGCTCCTGCTCTCGGCGCTCTTTATACCGCTGCTCCCGCTCTCGGTGCTCTTTATACCGCTGCTCCCGCTCGCGGCGCTCTTTAAATCGTCGCTCCCGCTCTCGGCGCTCTTTATACCGCTGCTCCCGCTCTCGGCGCTCTTTATACCGCTGCTCCCACTCTCGGCGCTCTTTAAATCGCTGCTCCCGCTCTCTGCGCACTTTATACCGCTGCTCCCGCTCTCGGTGCTCTTTATACCGCAGCTCCTGCTCTCGGCATTCTTTATACCGCAGCTCCTGCTCTCGGCATTCTTTATACCGCAGCTCCCACTCTTGGCGCTCTTTATGCCACTGCTCCCACTCTCGGCGCTCTTTATACTGCTCCTCCCGCTCTCGGCACTCTTTATACCGCTGCTCCCACTCTCGGCGCTCTTTAAACCGCTGCTCCCGCTCTCAGTGCTCCTTAAACCATTGCTCCCGCTCTCAGCGCTCTTTATACTGCTCCTCCCACTCTCGGCGCTCTTTATACCGCTGCTCCCACTCTCGGCACTCTTTATACCGCTGCTCCCGCTCTCGGTGCTCTTTATACCGCTGCTCCCGCTCTCAGTGCTCCTTAAACCGTTGCTCCCGCTCTCGGCGCTCTTTATACCGCTGCTCCCACTTTCAGCGCTCTTTATACCACTGCTCCCGCTCTCGGTGCTCTTTATACCGCTGCTCCCGCTCTCAGTGCTCCTTAAACCATTGCTCCCGCTCTCAGCGCTCTTTATACTGCTCCTCCCGCTCTTGGCGCTCTTTATACCGTTGCTCCCACTCTCGGTGCTCTTTATACCACTGCTCCCGCTCTCGGTGCTCTTTATACCGCTGCTCCCGCTCTCAGCGCTCCTTAAACCGTTGCTCCCGCTCTCGGCGCTCTTTATACCGCTGCTCCCGCTTTCAGCACTCTTTATACCGCTGCTCCGGCACTCGGCGCTCTTTATGCCGCAGCTCCCGCTCTCGGCGCTCCTTAAACCGTTGCTCCCTGTAGTGTATGTAGCCTGTACCACCTTAAGAGAATACCTTAAGGTGATGGACTACTTTTTGATGGCTCCTGTACATTGTAGTACCGGTGGTGACCACACCGGTATATAAACCCTGTGGAGCAAAGTGTATTCCAGTTCAGCCCTGACCCTCAATTACTAAAGACCTGTTTAATTATTTCTGTAGCCTGTGTCCAGTTATTCAGCATAACTACATTTGGAAACACAGACTCAACAGTGGCGACGAGTCTGATCTTACCTAGCGGCAGTTGCATCAAAGGAAGCTTCGCCTCTGAAATGGGCGTCGATCAAGGACATCCACCCTCAACATCCTGCTGGGCACTGCATAGCACGGGAGGCCACCAGGAACCCGGGTTGGTTTCTGGCCACGAAGTCAAACATCAGTGAACATCCCTTCGACGACAGCGGCGGGTAAGCCCGATCGAGCGGCACGGGGGGGAAGTCGGCCGAGTTGTCAGTAAGAGAAGGGGAGGGAAACGCCAAAAAGGGCGGAGAACACGACCGCAGCCGGTGTCGGGGGCCGGACTGCAATCGGGGCAGAGACGCGCAGCAGCCAGAAAAGCGTTTGTGTCCACAAGGACCGCGGGAGCGGCGGGGAACAAGAGCAGCAGCGTAGGGGAAAATAAAGGACCGCTGGGAGGTGAGAACGGCAACAGCGCGGTAATCGCCATTTTGAGTCGGCGGGGGACGAAGACAAGCGCGGGAAAAGCCGCCAAGCGCGGGAAGCCGCCATTTTGAAAAAAAATAAATTAAATTAAATAATAATCATATCCGAAGGAAAGGAAACTCAACAAGGATGCCAAAAACGGGTAACATCACTGCTTTTGATAGCGATGTGGAAGATTGGGCCACTTATGTGGAACGCGTCGAAGTTTACTGTACAACGAATGAGGTACCGGAGGATAAGAAAGCACTAACCCTATTAAACTCGATGTGTGCGAAGACGTACGGGTTATTAAAGAACCTTGTAACACCAGATAAACCGGTAGGAAAGAGTTTCGTGGATATTGTTACTACCCTGCAAGAGCATTTAAACCCCATGCCGCTGCTGATAGCGGAACGATTTAAATTCTACAAAAGAATTCAACTTAAAGAGGAAAGCAACGTTGAATTCTTAATCGAACTGCGCAAGTTATCAAAGTACTGTCAGTTCGGTACAGGACTAGCAGATGCACTGAGAGATAAGTTTGTGTGTGGGCTCCTAAGGGAAGGAACCCAGAAGCGACTGCTAGAGGAAAAGGATCTTACGCTGGACAAAGCTTTCAGCATTGCAGCATCGCACGAGGCAACAGCACGAGGCACTGCAGAAATACATGAGCGAAGACCATATTCCACTACAACACAAGGTGGACAATTTCCTGATGGCATATCGAAACGCCACGCATGCAGTGACAAATCAAAGCCCTGTCATAATGTTCTATAACGGGAGGTTGCGGTCCCGGTTGGATTTGTTAAAACCCAATGTGCGTAGGGAAGTCGAAAACAAGCAATTCCAGCATGTAAATAACAAGGCCACTCGGAGTTTCGAAATAGGACAACCAGTGTTGGCCAGGGACTATAGGAATGATAAATGGCAATCCGGAACAATTCGTGCCCAACAAGGACCCTTGATGTACACGGTAGATGTTGGAGAGAACGTAATACGACGTCATGCTGACCAACTTGTGGAATCGAGAACAAGGGTCGACCCCATGTCTACGGCAGAGACACCAGTTGAAGAAGTTATTGAGCCTGTAGCATCTACCTCAGACTCGAACGTACATGATGATGTTCAATCCATAGGAGATCAAATGGATGAGTCACCCCAGCAACGAGAACCAGAGACCCCTGAAAGGCGTTATCCGGCCCGGATCAGGAGGCCTCCTCAGAGACTGAATCTTTGAACAGTTTTGTGTGAAAGTTGTATATATGTTTTCCATGTAATGTTTAAATTGGGGTGTACACTGTTAAGCTAAAAGGGGAGGAATTGTAGTGTATGTAACCTGTACCACCTTAAGAGAATACCTTAAGGTGATGGACTACTTTTTGATGGCTCCTGTACATTGTAGTACTGGTGGTGACCACACCGGCATATAAACCTTGTGGAGCAAAGTGTATTCCAGTTCAGCCCTGACCCTCAATTACTAAAGACCTGTTTAATTAATTCAATTCAATTCAAATGCTTTATTGGCATGAAAGTTTACAGAGAACCATATTGCCAAAGCTTACATAGCAAAAAGGTACAGTTTTCCAACATTCTGTAGGTGTCAATCGATTTGACATTTGTTGGGTACATACAATATTACTTTTAAACAATATTAATTTTAAACAGTCTTTCTACTTCATTTGGTACGTTCAATATTAATTTTAAACAGTCTTACTTTTAAACAGTCCTCAGGTTGTGACATGTTGTTACATATTTGGCCCCAAGGTATGGTCTGTCTCCTTCTCCCAGGACTAATCTCAATTTTGACAGGTCATCCAATTCCTTGAAATCTGGGGTTGTTTGGCTTAGCTTGTTGAATAATATGTTTCTTGATGTGTTGAATTTCTCGCATTTTAGGAGGAAATGCATTTCTGTTTCAACCTCGCCGGCCAGACATTGATCGCATATTCTATTCTCTCTAGGCTGCCAGGATTTCTTGTATCTGCCTTTTTCAATTTCCAGTTGGTGGTCGCTTAGTCTGTACCTGGTGAGGGTCTGTCTCTGTTTTGTGTCTCTGATGGTCTTGAGGTAGTCTGCCAGTTTATATTCTCTTTTTAGGGCCCGGTAACATTCTAATCTGCTTTGGCTTTCGGTTATTTTGTTCCAATGTTCCAGGTAGGTTTCTTTGCATTGTTTAATGATTTGGTTCACTCGGATTGGTGTTTGGACGGCTGTGTTGGTCTGGGGCTGGTCAGGGTCCGGCTGAGTACTTAGTTTCAGTAGCAGCTGACTCAGGGGACTCTTTTCTGGGTTTAGCTCTTGGGTCTGAAAGGCTTTGAAATGAAGGGTGTCTGGGGAGCTAGATTTGAGGTGATTTAGGAAGTTTAGTGCTCGTTTTTGGATGTTTATTATCAGTGGGTATCTGCCTAGTTCGGCTCTGCATGCATTTGTTGGCGTTTTTCTTTGGGTGCGAAGGATGCTTCGGCAGAATTCTGCATGTAGGGCTTCTATTGTGTGTTTTTCCCATTTAGTGTAGCTTTGGTGATTTAGCGGGCCCCATACTTCACTACCGTACAGTGCAATGGGCAGGATTATGCTGTCAAATATTTTGAGCCAGATTTTGATTGGGATTTGGATGTTGTAGAATTTTCTTTTTATTGCATATAGGGCTCTTCGTGCTTTTTCTTTTAGTGCATTCACTGCTATGCTGAAGCTCCCTGATGCTGTAATAGTTAGACCAAGGTAGGTGTAGCTCATAGTGTGTCCTATAGTGGTATCACTGAGGGTAAACTGGTATTTGTTTTCCTGACATCTGGGCCTTTTTTGAAAAATCATGATGTTGGTTTTCTTTAGATTTACTGTTAGAGCCCAATTTTGGCAGTATTTGTCGAGTAGGTCTAGTTGTTGCTGTAATCCCTGTTCTGTGGGAGACAGCAGAACCAGGTCGTCCGCATAGAACAGGGATTTCACTTCTCCATCAAGGAGACGGAGACCTGGTGACTCGCTTTGCTCCAGCATGTCTGCTAATTCATTTATGTATATGTTGAACAGGGTCGGGCTCAAATTGCAGCCCTGCCGGACGCCTCTTCTCTGGGTGAAGAAATCGGTGCGTTTGTCTCCAATTTTGACCCCGCATTTGTTTTTCAGATACATTGATTTAATAAGGTCATAGACTTTGCCCCCTATTCCACACTGAAGAAGTTTATAATAGAGCCCTTCGTGCCATATAGAGTCAAAGGCTTTCTTGAAGTCGATGAAACAGGCGAATATTTTCCCATTTTTTGTTTGGTGTATATGTTTTTCAATGAGGGTGTGAAGGGTATAGATATGGTCGGCGGTGCGGTGTTTTGGAAGAAAGCCTATTTGGTTTTTTCTGAGGATATTATGTTTGTTAAGAAAATCAAGTAATCTACTATTTAGAATACTGCAGAATAACTTCCCTAGACAACTGTTGACACAGATGCCGCGGTAGTTATTTGGGTCTGATTTGTTTCCGCTTTTATATATGGGGGAGATTAGTCCTTGGCACCAGATATCGGGGAAACAGCCTGAATGTAATATGATGTTGAATAATTTGAGTACCGCACCCTGCATCTCCATATTGCTGAACTTGAGCATTTCATTTTTGATGTTGTCTGGGCCACAGGCTTTCTTTAGGTGGAGAGATTTTGTTTTTGTGGCCAGTTCTTTCCATGTGATTGGGGAGTCTAGAGGGTTTTGGTTGTCTTTAATTGTTGCTTCTAATGTGTGGAGTTTTTCTGTGACCTGATGTTGACTTGGGTTTGTTTCGTTTATTGGGATGTCTTTGCAGAGGTTTTCAAAATGTGTTCTCCAGATGTCGCCATCTTGGATTGGTAATGCTTGCAATTGTGTTGTACTCAGGTTATTCCACATTTCCCAGAATTTCTGTAGTCTGTGTCCAGTTATTCAGCATAACTACATTTGGAAACACAGACTCAACACTCCCGCTCTCAGCGCTCTTTGTACCGCTGCTCCTGCACTCGGTGCTCTTTAAACTGCTGCTCCCGCTCTCGGCACACTTTAAACCGCTGCTCCCGCTCTCGGGGCTCTTTGTACCGCTGCTCGCGCTCTTTAAACCACTGCTCCCGCTCTCGGCGCTCTTTATACCGCTGCTCCCGCTCTCGGCGCTCTTTATAGCGCTGCTCCCGCTCTTGGCGCTCTTTGTACCGCTGCTCCCACTCTCGGCACTCTTTATACCGCTGCTCCCGCTCTTGGCGCTCTTTGTGCCGCTGCTCCCGCTCTCGCCGCTCTTTATACCGCTGCTCCCGCTCTCGGCGCTCCTTATACCGCTGCTTCCGCTCTCAGTACTCTTTGTACCACTGTTCCCACTCTCGGCGCTCTTTATACCGTTGCTCCCTCTCTCGCCGCTCTTTGTGAGTAATGAATAATGTAAGGCGGGTGGGGTGGCCAGGGGCACCTTTTAGTATAAAGTACAGGCCACCTCCGACCTGATAGAGCTCCTTAAAATGATTAAGGGGGTTCGATAGAGTAGACATAGAGAAGATGTTTTCACTCTATGGTGTGTCACTCTCTAGATTAGATCGGAATCTCTCTATGGTGTGTCACTCTCTAGATTAGATCCGTATCTCTCTGTTGTGTCTCCTTGTGTTCTTATACTATAAATAATACAGACACCTTTAGCTCATTTTAGTTACTGCTTTTACTAGCTGTATTCTTGCTTTGTTTCTGTGCTGCCGCATGGTGCGGAGTGATACAAGATGTCCGACGCTGCACTGTGCACTGCCCGTGCACAGTGTGCCACATAGCAATATAACTACACCATACCAAAGTAGTTCCATTTAACGATGTGATACTATAACAATGTAACATCCCTCTTTCTCAAAAAAAACTAAAACATGAAATTTAACAATTTAAATTAACAAATATTATATCTAAACTATTTTTATCAACTACAAAGAATCGTGAGGTTTTTTTTCTTATTCGCGATATCGCTCAGGTGGTTGGATGTTGTTTATCCATCTTGTGGATTTGGTGGTGACCATTCCTCTCTGCGGTGTTTTGGTGTGTTCCGCTCTCGTTGTTGTTGTTGCTGTCGCCCTTGGAGTTGGAGTGTGCATGTTCGTGGTTGTTTGATTTGTAGCACTTGTTTCTGGTGTTGTACTGCTTGTGGTAGCTGGTGTTGTCAATGTTGCTGATGTTGTCTGCTGCTTATCCAGTTCAGGTGAAGGTCTGATGTGGAGTCTGTTCCGTCTGTATTGGTTACCAGGTTCAGTCTCTACGAAGTAGGATCTTGGAGTATCAGCTTTTCCAATGACCTTGGCTGGATTCCAGGTTTTCGACACTGGGTCTTGCACATGCACTGATTGTCCATTCAGCAATTCTGGTAGCGTCTTTGCATGTTTATCGTGTTTGCTTCCTACGATTTGTGCTTCTGCCAGCTTTTGTCTGAAGTCCTCCTGGTCCTGGGGAGGATGTATTTTTGCTGGTAGTGTAGTCTTAAACTTCCTCCCATTCAGCAATTCCGCAGGTGATTTCATGTCTGCTTTCAGTGGTGTTGATCTGAGTGATAGGAGGGCACGGTCTTGGTCTTCCCCCATCTCACTACTTTTGATGAGAGTTCTCTTGACAGTCTGTATCTGTCTTTCGATGAACCTGTGTCCTTTTGGGAAACGTGGGGATGAGGTTACTATTTTGAACCCATACTTTTCTGCCAGAGCTCTGAATTCACTCGATGTGAACTGGGTTCCATTGTCACAGATGACCTTTTCCTGGATTCCTTGTTCAGCAAACAAGCTCTTTGCAATCCTGGTGGTAGTTGTGGCTCTCAGGTCTTTCATCCTTCTCACAAAAGGAAACTTGGAATAGTAATCTGCCACTATGAGATACCATTCTTGATTGCACATGAAGAGATCTGCCTCAACAGTGTGCCATGGTCTTGACGGTATTTCACTAGGTATCATCTCCTCTTTCTGTTGTGCATTTCTGTATTTCTGGCATATACCACATGCAGAGACCATCTGTTTGATATTTTTGTACATGCCTATCCAGTATACAGCTGATCTGGCTCTCAACTTGCATTTCTCCATTCCCATGTGGCCTTCATGTATGAGATGGAGAAGTTGTGTCTGCATTGTCTTTGGCACGATGATCCTCGGTCCAGCAAGGAGAATACCGTCTTCTACTGCAATATCATCTTTAATCATCCAGTATTGACGAATTGTCGCCTGTACCTGCTGGATTCTCTCCGGCCACCCCGGTATTACTTGTTGTGTGAGTAGTTGCAATTCCTCATCTTTGCTGGTCTCATCTCTGATTTGACTGAGCTTTGTAGGGGTAACATTCACTAGGTGGTGGATTTTTACTGTTAGGCCCTCCACCTCGTGTTTCTCATATGGTGACAATCGAGACAACGCATCTGCTGGCACTATTTCCTTTCCTGGCTTATATTTAAGCGTGAAGTCATAGCTTTGGAGCCTTAGAAGTAGCCTTTGCAGTCTTGCAGGTGCTTTGCACAGATTCTTCTTATAGATCTGTTCTAGTGGACGATGGTCACTCTCTATTGTAAATCGCCTGCCATACAGGTATGTATGGAATTTCTCACATCCGTACACTACTGCTAATAGTTCTCTTTCTATGTTGGCGTATCTCGTCTCGGCTGACGTCAAGGCCTTTGATGCGAAAGCTATTGGCTTTCCTTCCTGCACCAGAGCTGCCACATGTCCTCTGGTAGAAGCGTTTACTTGCAGAGTGACTGGTATTCGGCATCTTCTTTCAATAGCTCTCTGAGATTTGTTGTATGTTCCGACATGTTTGGGATGAAAGAACTCATGTCTTGGACCAAGCCGAGGTAACTCCTCAGCTCTTTCTTGTCTTTGGGTGGTTTCATTTCAGCAATCGCCGCAATCTTCTCTGGATTTGGCTTGACTCCCTCTGGTGTGTAAATCATACCGAAGAATTGGCATTCCTTGACTTTAACTATGCACTTATCGGCATTTAACTTGATGCCCGCCTTCCTGGTACGCTCCATGGCCTCATGTAGGTGCATATCATGGTCTCTTTCATCTGCTCCATAGATCTGAATATCATCAGCTATTCCTGTAGCTCCTTCACAGCCTCTGTATGTCTCGTCTATTTTCTGTTGAAAGATATCTTGACTGACCTTTAGCCCGAATGGTAGCCGCAGGAATTTGTAAGGCCCAAATGGTGTGTTGAATGTTGTCAGTGTTGTTGATTCCTCATCCAACTTCACGTTCCAATATCCATTTCTGGCATCTAGTTTTGAGAAAACCTTGGCTCCTGCCAGTTATAGCGTAATCTCCTCTAGTGTTGGGGTGGGATAGTGGTCCCTCTTTATCACCTGGCTTAGATCTTTGGGGTCCAAACATATTCTGAGACGCTCGTTTGGCTTTTCTCATACCACAATTGAGTTTACCCAGTCTGTGGGTTCAGTGACCTTTACGATCACTCCCTTTTCTTCCATCTCCTTTAGCTCTCTTTCAAGCTTTGTCTTCAGCTCAATGGGTACTTTTCGTGGAGCATGGATAACGGGGTTTACCTCTGGATCGATGGTGATGTGGTATTGGAAATCTCCGAAACATCCCACTGTATCATCGAAACATTCCGGATACATGTCTATCAAGTCTTTTTTACTCTTGATTTGTGGGCGGTTCTCCAGTGGGGTGTTGCTGTCTATCTTCAGTGGCATTTCCGTCAGCTCGTGATTCACTGAGATCAATCTCAACTTCTCGCAGCTGTTTAATCCCAGGATCGCTGGCCCCTCAGTGTCGGTGACATAGAACATGCAGTTGATGTTCTTTCTTTTATGTGTCCCTTTGATAAAGGCTATTCCAAGTTGTTTAATCTCACTCCCCCCGTATGCTGTCAGCGTGACATTACTTGCCTTTAAACAACCATTTTTCGGGTAGCCATCTTATCTCAGGTTTTCGGGAAAGATCTGCTGGTACAGTCTCAATGGGAGAATGTTGCTCAGCCCCTGTGTCCAGCTTCAACTTTAAGTTGATGGTTGTGGGCCGACCTTTGACCTTTTTTTTGATTTGGATGATGGTGTGCAATTCTCTCCTCGGAGTATTTTCCGCTCTGGACATCTCGTGAAGCTGTATCTTTATGGTTTCGATGTTTAGTGCATTGTCGTGATCATCATCATCATCATCCTGCTCATCCATGGCATGGATATTGGCCTAGAAATTCAGTTGCCTTAGCGCCGCTTTTGAGGCGCTAGAGGGACTAGCGCCAGAGTTATGGCCAGTTTAAAAATTCCCTGGGGCCCTAAATCGGCGTTGCACCGGTAGCGCTGCGCCGGCACCGATGACGTCATCGGTGTGCGCAGCGTCCCGGTTGCCGTGGTAACCTGCCCGAACTCCGAAATTGAGTTGCGGCCGCCTCGCCCGTGGCAGCCGCAAGCAACGTTCTGTCAGAGGTGCCTTACTCCAGTTTGCGCCGGCGCATTAAAGGCCCCGCGGCGGCCGGCCACTTTCCCGCCGGCCGCCTGCCCGCAGCTCCCTCCCCTGACTTCTCCCCCCGCCCCCCCCCCCCCCCGGAACAGATGCAAGCCCGGCACTTGTCCGAGGTGCCGGGCTCATTTTTAAGCTGATTTGCGCGGGCCGCGGCCGGGTGCAGGCAGCTCCTCCTTAACAGGAGGAGGAGGCCTGCACGTCCCCAGCCTGCCGCACCGCATCGGGTGCCGCAGCGCCGGAATTGTGGCGCGAAACGGCAGTTAGCGCCGATGTACCACCGCAAAGACCCTTCAGTAGCGCCAGCAGCCGTTTGGGCGCGGCACTACTGAATTTTTGGCACGCGCAGGGGGACTTAGCGCCGGCACTAACTTCCGGCGCTAAAGCCCTGCCTACGCCAGAACCCAATTTCTAGGCCATTGTGTTTCTTTCTCTGGTTCTGCTGTCCGCCTTTGTTTTTGATGTATGTTCCTTCTTTCTTCATTCTACACCTCTTTTCCCAGTGGTTTAGTTTGCCACATGCATTGCAGTTTGTTCCATATGCTGGACATTTTCTCTTGTCTGTGTAATCGTGCGGTCTTCCACAATTTCTGCACATGTTTCCCCCATTGTCATGTGCATGTCTTTGTGTGTTGTACTTTTCTCTCACTGCATCCACTCTGTTGTCCGTCTCAGAAGCCGTCTGCATGTCAGCCGTTTGAGAAATCAGCGTTTTCATTTGCTGCTTCATGAGCTCTTGCAGTATCTATAGCCTCTGTTATTCCGAGCTATTCTTTTCCTAGCAGGGCTTTTTTTTACCTCTACATGCGCTGACCCCCATATTAGCTGGTCCACAAGCCTTTCCTCCATTTCCTTAAATTTACACCGGCTGGCTTCATTTCTCAGCCTTGTCAGGAAATTGTCAGCTGTTTCACCGGGTTCCTGTCTTAGACTCTGGAATTTGTATCTGTGTATACAGTGATTGAATTTAGGCTCTAAATGGTTGCTGAATTTATCAAAAATTGTCGCAGGGTTTTCCTTTTCCTCTTCAGTCAAACTCCAGCTATTATACAAATCTAGACCTTTTTCTCCTGTCCACAACAGAATGTAACGAACCTTTTCCTCGTTGGTAGTACCCTTCAGGAAGCTTTTGAATGTAAGCTCACATTTCTGTTTGAACTTGCGGAATGCTTCTACTATATCGTCGGCTTCCCAGTTCATGAGGGGTTGCATTTGCACAGTCAGTGCAGCGGCAGCCGTCATTTTAGTTTCCCGTACGATTCACTCTCAATCACCGCATAAAATCACTTTTCGTCTTATTCGTAGTTCGTATAGCACAATTTTGTACTCAGTTATACTGCTGCCACCATGTTGTGTCTCCTTGTGTCCTTATACTATAAATAATAGACATTTTTAGCTCATTTTAGTTACTGCTTTTACTAGCTGTATTCTTGCTTTGTTTCTCTGTTGCCGCATGGTGCGGAGTGATACAAGATGTCCGACGCTGCACTGTGCACTGCCTGTGCACAGTGTGCCACATAGCAATATAACTACACCATACCAAAGAAGTTTCATACCAAAGTAGTTCCATTTAACGATGTGATACGATAACAATGTAACACTCTCTATGGTGCGTCCCACTCTAGATTAGATCAGTGTCTCTCTATGGTGCGTCCCACTCTAGATTAGATCAGTGTCTCTCTATGGTGTGTCACTCTCTAGATTAGATCAGTATCTCTCTATGGTGTGTCACTCTCTAGATTAGATCAGTGTCTATCTATGGTGTGTCACTCTCTAGATTAGATCAGTATCTCTCTGTGGTGTGTCACTCTCTAGATTAGATCAGTATCTCTCTATGGTGTGTCACTCTCTAGATTAGATCAGTATCTCTCTGTGGTGTGTCACTCTCTAGATTAGATCAGTATCTCTCTATGGTGTGTCACTCTCTAGATTAGATCAGTGTCTATCTATGGTGTGTCACTCTCTAGATTAGATCAGTATCTCTCTGTGGTGTGTCACTCTCTAGATTAGATCAGTATCTCTCTGTGGTGTGTCACTCTCTAGATTAGATCAGTATCTCTCTGTGGTGTGTCACTCTCTAGATTAGATCAGTGTCTATCTATGGTGTGTCACTCTCTAGATTAGATCAGTATCTCTCTGTGGTGTGTCACTCTCTAGATTAGATCAGTATCTCTCTATGGTGTGTCACTCTCTAGATTAGATCAGTATCTCTCTGTGGTGTGTCACTCTCTAGATTAGATCAGTATCTCTCTGTGGTGTGTCACTCTCTAGATTAGATCAGTGTCTATCTATGGTGTGTCACTCTCTAGATTAGATCAGTATCTCTCTGTGGTGTGTCACTCTCTAGATTAGATCAGTATCTCTCTATGGTGTGTCACTCTCTAGATTAGATCAGTATCTCTCTATGGTGTGTCACTCTCTAGATTAGATCAGTATCTCTCTGTGGTGTGTCACTCTCTAGATTAGATCAGTATCTCTCTATGGTGTGTCACTCTCTAGATTAGATCAGTATCTCTCTATGGTGTGTCACTCTCTAGATTAGATCAGTATCTCTCTATGGTGTGTCACTCTCTAGATTAGATCAGTATCTCTCTGTGGTGTGTCACTCTCTAGATTAGATCAGTGTCTATCTATGGTGTGTCACTCTCTAGATTAGATCAGTATCTCTCTATGGTCCGTCCCGCTCTAGATTAGATCCGTATCTCCCTATGGTCCGTCCCGCTCTAGATTAGATCCGTATCTCTCTATGGTGTGTCACATAACAGGTATTTGTGTCTCTTTTGCAGTACATGATATCAGGATCCGTGACAGTTCATCTAATATATTCCAGAACTACCCTTCATGTAAGTATTTAATGTAATGTGAGCATGGTCTTGGCTAAATGGATTGTAGAGGCTGCCTCTGCTTATATAATCTTTTATAGACATCCTCCACTCGTAGCAAGCTTCCGCTGCCTAGCGACACAGCGCTGAAGGGAAACATGGCATTGTACCTTGCTACCAAAACACGGGTGGATGAATACCTCCAGCTTCCAGGTGTCAGCCACGCCTCAGTAGATAACACTCTTGCCTCTGAGTCAGAAGGTTGTGGGTTCAAGTTCCACTCCAAAGACTTTAGCACAAAATTTAAGCTGACACTCCCAGTACAGTACTGAGGGCACACTGGACTGTCGGAGGGGCAGTACTGAGGGAGCGCTACACTGTTGGAGGGGCAGTACTGAGGGCACGCTGAACTGTCGGAGGGGCAGTACTGAGGGAGCGCTGCACTGTCGGAGGGGCAGTACTGAGGGAGCGCTGCACTGTCGGAGGGGCAGTACTGAGGGAGCACTGCACTGTCGGAGGGGCAGTACTGAGGGCACACTGGACTGTCGGAGGGGCAGTACTGAGGGAGCGCTACACTGTCGGAGGGTCAGTACTGAGGGCACGCTGAACTGTCGGAGGGGCAGAAGTGAGGGCACGCTGAACTGTCGGAGGGGCAGTACTGAGGGAGCGCTACACTGTCGGAGGGTCAGTACTGAGGGCACGCTGAACTGTCGGAGGGGCAGTACTGAGGGCGCGCTGAACTGTCAGAGGGGCAGTACTGAGGGAGCACTGCACTGTCGGAGGGGCAGTACTGAGGGAGCGCTGCACTGTCGGAGGGTCAGTACTGAGGGAGCGCTGCACTGTCGGAGGGGCAGTACTGAGGGAGCGCTGCACTGTCGGAGGGTCAGTACTGAGGGCACGCTGAACTGTCGGAGGGGCAGTACTGAGGGAGCGCTGCACTGTCGGAGGGTCAGTACTGAGGGCACGCTGAACTGTCGGAGGGGCAGTACTGAGAGAGTGCTGCACTGTCGGAGGGTCAGTACTGAGGGAGCGCTGCACTGTCGGAGGGTCAGTACTGAGGGAGCGCTGCACTGTCGGAGGGGCAGTACTGAGGGAGCGCTGCACTGTCGGAGGGTCAGTACTGAGGGAGCGCTGCACTGTCGGAGGGTCAGTACTGAGGGAGCGCTGCACTGTCGGAGGGGCAGTACTGAGGGAGCGCTGCACTGTCGGAGGGTCAGTACTGAGGGCACGCTGAACTGTCGGAGGGGCAGCACTGAGGGAGCGCTGCACTGTCGGAGGGTCAGTACTGAGGGCACGCTGAACTGTCGGAGGGGCAGTACTGAGGGAGCGCTATACTGTCGGTGGGTCAGTACTGAGGGCACGCTGAACTGTCGGAAGGGCAGTGCTGAGGGAGCGCTGCACTGTCGGAGGGGCAGGTGCTGCACTGTCGGAGGGGCAGTACTGAGCGAGCGTCGCACTGTCGGAGGGGCAGTACCTAGGGAGCGCTGCACTGTCGGAGGGGCAGTACTGAGGGAGCACTGCACTGTCGGAGGGGCAGTACTGAGGGAGCACTGCACTGTCGGAGGGGCAGTACTGAGGCAGCGCTGCACTGTCGGAGGGGCAGTACTGAGGGAGCACTGTACTATCGGAGGGGCAGTACTGAGGGAGCACTACTGTCGGAGGGGCAGTACTGAGGCAGCGCTGCACTGTCGGAGGGGCAGGTGCTGCACTGTCGGAGGGGCAGTACTGAGCGAGCGTCGCACTGTCGGAGGGGCAGTACCTAGGGAGCGCTGCACTGTCGGAGGGGCAGTACTGAGGCAGCGCTGCACTGTCGGAGGGGCAGTACTGAGGGAGCACTGTACTATCGGAGGGGCAGTACTGAGGGAGCACTACTGTCGGAGGGGCAGTACTGAGGCAGCGCTGAACTGTCGGAGGGGCAGTACTGAGGGAGCACTGTACTATCGGAGGGGCAGTACTGAGGCAGCGCTGCACTGTCGGAGGGGCAGTACTGTACTGTCGGAGGTGCTGTCTTTTGGATGAGACTTTAAACCTCTCAGGTGGACGTAAAAGATCCCACGGCCACTATTTCAAAGAATAGCAGGGGGAGTGCTCCTCAGTGTCCTGGCCAATATTTATCCCCCAACTAACATCGCTTATAAAAAAAAAAACATTATTTGGTCATCTTCACATAGCTGTTTGTGGGCGCTTGCTATGTGCAAATTTTCTGCCACGTTTCCTACATTCCGACAGTGAGCACATGTCAAAAGTACTTCATTGGCTGTAAAGCGCTTTGGGACATCCTGAGGTTGTGAAAGGCGCTGTGCAGATGCAAGTCTTTCTTTCTTTAGGAAGCCTTCCACCCAGGAGTTAAGGGAGACTTCAGTGTGTTATGAGCAACCCCCTCTCTCCTGCACTGAAAGTGAATCACTGTAACGTTCTCTCCGCAGCTTGGGTTGATTCCCTTGCCCAAGAGTAGATAAGATGTTATCAGTGAAGAGAGGATATCTTCTTCTTCTGCCTTCTTCCCTGTTGTGCAGGAATGGGCCCAGTCCATCAGGAGTGAAAAAAGGCACAGTAGAGGATGTCCCATTAAAGGTGTTGATTGGGGGTTAGTTGCCCACCTTTAACCAGGATGTGTTGATTTTAACTTTGCTCTGGATGTCACACTCCTTGCGTCTGGAGTTTGGAAGAATGAGAGGTGATCTCATTGAAACATATAAAATTATTCAGGGTAGATGCTGGGGTGATGTTTCCCTTGGCTGGAGAGTCTAGAACTAGGGGTCACAGTCTCAGTGATCATTCAGGGTTCGGCCATTTAGGACTGAGATGAGGAGAAATGTAAGAACAAAAATCTCCTTCCTCCTCCAGGATGGATTGTAAAACATTGGCGTCCTGTTTGCTGAGTAATCTTTGTTGTGCTGTTTTCAGAGACGGATCATACTCAGCCTGCACGTGCTCAGTGCACTTTTTGCAGCAATGGGCTGTGTGTTGTTTAACCTCTCACTCTTCGTCTTGCCAACAACTCCGTTCAACTTTTTTATGGTAAGTTCTTCCTGTATTGGTGCAGCTTTGATAGACTAACAGTGGCAAACTCCTCAACGAATATATTCCATTGAGAAATAAAAAATCCACTGGGAAAGTGATCCATCAGTGGCTAACTAAAGAAATTAAGGATATTAGATTAAAAAAAAGAGGCTTATAATGTTGGGAAGAAGTAAGCCTGAGGATTGGGAGAGCTTTAGAAACCGGCAAAGGGTGACCAAAAAATTGATAGAGGGAGAAAATACAATGAGAGTAACTTAGCAAGAAATATAAAAACAGATTGTAAGAGCTTCTACAAGTATGTAAAAAGGAAGAGAGTAGCAAAAGTAAACATTGGTCCTTTAGAGGCTGAGACAGGTGAAATTATAATGGGGAATAAGGAAATGGCAGAGACTTTAAACAAATATTTTGTATCTGTCTTCACAGTAGAAGACACAAAATACATACCAAAAATAACGGGGAACTAAGGGGCTATTAAGAGTGAGGAACTTGAGAAATGAATGGGACTAAAAGCCGACAAATCCCCTGGACCCGACGGCCTACATCCTAGGGTTCTAAAAGAGGTGGCTGCAGAGAAAGTGGATGCATTGGTTGTGATCGTCCAAAATTCCCTAGATTCTGGAACGGTCCCAGCGGATTGGAAGGTACCAAATGTTACCCCACTATTCAAGAAAGGAGGGAGAGAGAAAACGGGGAACTACAGACCAGTTCGCCTAACATCTGTTGTCAGAAAAATGCTGGAATCCATTATTAGGGAAGTGGTAACAGGGCACTTCGAAAATCACACTGTGATTAGGCAGAGTCAACATGGTTTTATGAACGGGAAATGGTGTTTGACAAATTTATTGTTACGCAAGATAAGGGCTCATGGGGTTGGGGGTAATATATTAGCATGGATAGAGGATTGGTTAAAGGACAGAAAACAGAGAGTCGGGATAAACGGGTCGTTTTCCAGTTGGCAGGCTGTAACTAGTGGGGTGCCACAAGGATCAGTGTTGGGGCCTCCGCTATTCACAATCTATATTAATGACTTAGATGAAGGGACCGACTGTAATGTATCCAAGTTTGCTGACGAAGATAGGTGGGACAGTAAGCTATGAGGAGGACACAGAGTCTGCAAAGGGATATAGACAGGTTAAGTGAGTGGGCAATAAGGTGGGAGATGGAGTATAATGTGGGAAATATGAGGTTATTCACTTTGGTAGGAAGAATAGGAAAACAGAATATTTTTTAAATATTGAGAAACTATTAAATGTTTGTGTTCAGAGAGATTTTGGTGTCCCAGTACAAGAAACACAGAAAGCTAGCATGCAGGTACAGCAAGCAATTAGGAAGGCAAATGGCATGTTGGCCTTTATTGCAAGGGGGTTGGAGTATAAGAGTAAGGAAGTGTTGCTACAATTGTACAGGGCCTTGGTGAGACCACACCTGGAGTACTGTGCACAGTTTTGGTCTCCTTATCTAAGGACGAATATACTTGCCTTGGAGGTGGTGCAACGAAGGTTCACTCGATTGATTCCTGGGATGAGAGCGCTGTCCTATGATGAGAGATTGAGTAGATTGGGTCTATGCTCTCTGGAGTTTAGAAGAATGAGAAGTGATCTCATTGAAACATATAAGATTCTGAGGGGGATTGACAGGGTAGATGCTGAAAGGTTGTTTCCCCCTGGCTGGAGAGTCTTGGACTCGGGCACAGTCTCAGGATAAGGGGTCGGCCATTTAGGACTGAGATGAGGAATGTCTTCACTCAGAGGGTTGTGAATCTTTGGAATTCTCTACTCCAGAGGGCTGTGAGTGCTGAGTTGTTGAGTATATTCAGGACTGAGATCGATAGATTCTTGGACTCTAGGGGAATCAAGGGATATGGGGATCGAGTGGGGAAAGTGGAGTTGTGGTAGAAGATCAGCCATGATCTTATTGAATGGTGGAGCGGGCTCGAGGGGCCGTATGGCCGACCCCTGCTGTTAATTCTTATGTACTAACAGTTGCTGTATTGGCGTGTGTGTTTGGAAGAAAAGCTTTAATTTGGTAAGACCATCGATCCAGTGAAGATTCAAATACTGAAAATTGGTGGGTTTGCCCTGGATGATGTGTACTGAACCTTTCTGGCCAGGTGTACTAAACAAAGCTGAGCTCCACTCTACCTGGAGTAGAAGCTGAACCATGCCATCTCTTGTCCCACGCAGGCATCACCACTGATCATGTCAGCATTCCTGATGATCTTCTCTGCGGTGGAGTTCGTCATAGCACTTTTAATCTGTTATCTTTACCTGAAGCTCTTACGGTCAAACAAATGGTAAGAACACAAAAGGGGCACCACGCTTTAGGAGAGATGTCAAGTCCTCGGAGAGGGTGCAGAGGAGCTTGACCAGAATGGTACCAGGGATGAGGGGCTTCAGTTATGTGGAGAGACTGGAGAAGGTGGGATTGTTCTCTTTAGAGCAGAGAAGGTTAAGGGGAGATTGACCAGAATGGTACCAGGGGATGAGGGGCTTCAGTTATGTGGAGAGACTGGAGAAGGTGGGATTGTTCTCTTTAGAGCAGAGAAGGTTAAGGGGAGATTGACCAGAATGGTACCAGGGGATGAGGGACTTCAGTTACGTGGAGAGACTGGAGAAGCTGGGATTGTTCTCCTTAGAGCAGAGAAGGTTAAGGGGAGATTGACCAGAATGGTGCCAGGGATGAGGGACTTCAGTTACGTGGAGAGACTGGAGAAGCTGGGATTGTTCTCCTTAGAGCAGAGAAGGTTAAGGGGAGATTTGATTGAGGTGTTCAAAATCATGAAGGGTTTTGACAGAGTAAATAAGTAGAAACTGTTTCCAATGGCAGGAGGGTCGGTAATCAGGATTTAAGATAATCGGCAAAAGAACCAGAGACGACATGAGGAAACACTTTTTTACACAGCGAGTTCTTGTGATCTGGAATGCACTGCCTGAAAAGGCGGTGGAAGTAGATTCAATAGTAGCTTTCAAAAGGGAATTCGATAAATAAAGGGTAAAGATTCACAGGGCTATGGGGAAAGAGTAGGGGAGTGGCTAGCTCTATCAAGGAGCCGGCACAGGTAAAATGGGCTGAATGGCCTCTTTCTGTGTTGTATCATTCTGTGAACTAGGGGTCTCAGGATAAGGGGTCGGCCATTTAAGACCGAGATGCGGAGGAATTTCTTCATTGAGGGTTGTGAATCTTTGGAATTCTCTGCCCCAGAGGGCTGTTGATGCTGAGTCTTTGTGTAGATTCAAGGCTGAGATCGATAGATTTTTGGACTCTCGGCGAATCAAGGGATATGGGGATCGGGTGGGAAAGTGGAGTTGAGGTCGATGATCAGCCATGATCTTTTTGAATGGCGGAGCAGGCTCGAGGGGCCGTATGGCCGACTCCTGCTCCTAATTCTTATGTGATGCTATGGTGTACCTGCACACAGAACAGGAGCGAAAGAAACAAGGAGCTTGACATTGCGGCAGACAGGCGCCAGAGACGCTCGTGTGATATCCCGCTGTTAATTCAGACATTAACCCGTGCGAGAGATAAAGGCTAGCAAACCTGTCCCTCTCCGATACATCTCAGCCCCACCGTCTCTTCCCCCAGCAATGCGCCAGCTTGACTCTTGGACCCACTTGCCGCTATTGCAGGTGAGCACTTTGCTCCAATCAGCTTTCGTAACGGCCCCCCCACCCCCCCCCCCGCAACCTGGTTTTAAGCAGAAAGAATGAAGAGGGAAAAGCCTCATGGTTCTGGAGCTGGTTACCTTCGCGTCAGTGGCAGTGCAAGTGACTGACAACGTTAAGCCTAATTGTCAGTCAATGTTCGCAATGCTAGTGCAGTGTTCATGTGTCAGTCCCCCCCCCAACCCTTCTGCCCAAACCCCCCTCCCTCCCTTCGCCCCAGTATTGGAAACTTAAACGTTTAGCCGCCTCAGTCCCACTGTGTGCAACACCCTCCCCTAAACCCCTCCACTTCTCTCTCTCCCTTTAAAAAAAACTCTCAAAACCCACCTTTTCAATCCAGCATTCGGCCACTCCTCCCCCAGACTCCGCACCCATTCCCCTCACTCCTCTCTGCTTGTACAGTGCTGAGAGACTTCTTTTGGACTTAAAGGTGCCGTCTCTGCGCACTCCAGACTGCCTCCCGTGTGTAAGACAGTGTCCCAGCCCGCCGAGGCTCCAGCTCTTGCCCTCAGTGTGTGCTGAGCCCGCTGGGTGGCAGGAGTGGGTGGCTGCTGCAATCGGGTCTCGCCAGTCCCCAGGCTTCATGGCTCCTGTCAAAACTGGACGTGGGCTGAGGGCAGCGGCGAGCCAAGTCTGGAGGCTTGCCTTCCAATTGTGGGCAGCAGAGTATGACTACACACACCGTGGAACTGTGTCCCAGCCTGGATTCAGCAGCCATCAGGAGAAGAAAGGGGGAGAATTGCATAAAGAGGACATATTGAGAGAGTGGTTAGCAAAGCATATGGGATCTTGGGCTTCATAAATAGAGGTACTGAGTACAAAATTAGAGAAGTTATGCTGAACCTTTATAAAGTGCTGGTTAGGCCACAACTGGAGTAGTGTGTCCAGTTCTGGTCACCACACTTTAGGAAGGGTGTGAAGGCCCTCGAGAGGGTGCAGAGGAGACTTACCAGAATGGTTCCGGGGATGGGGGATCTTAGCTACAAGGACAGGTTGGAGAAGCTGGATTTGTTTTCATTAGAGCAAAGGAGGTTGAGGGGAGATTTGATTGAGGTGTACAAGGTTATGATGGGTTTGGATAGGCTAGACGGCGAGAGGCTGTTCCCACTAGTTGATGGTACAAGGACTAGGGGACACAGATTTAAGGTTTTGGGCATGAGATACAGGGGGGATGTGAGGGAAAACCTTTTTTACGCAGCGAGTGGTGAGGACCTGGAACTCGCTGCCGATGGAAGTGGTGGAAGCGGAGACACTCGATGTTTTCAAGGGGAGACTGGATGGGCACTTGAGGGAAATAAACTTGCAGGGCTATGGGGAGAGAGCGGGGAAATGGGACTGACCGGATTGCTCTAGAGAGCCGGCACGGACACGATGGGCCGAATGGCCTCCTTCTATGACTCTAAACCATTTGTATTTTCAATGCTTCTGCAGAAGGTGCTTTCCAAGAAACGTCCGAGCTTCGAAGATCAGACCCGGAGAAGCCGTTTAACTGGCACGGTTAATGGAGCACGGCACACGCAACAGAACCTGACCCAAAAAGAAAGCACCACCACTTTGATGATTTGAGCTGGATCTCGATAGCAGTGCCTGTCTCTCTGCAAGATCCTCCTTACTGGCAGTTTGCCTGCAGCAGCAGACTGAGAGCCCCTTCGGCCAGAGTTAGCGGGAATCACTTGCGTGTCTGAGCAGAGCCTGTTGAGTGGGTGAGAGGCGCAGGCTCGGGGCTGGCAGCACTCAGTCAGGAAGCCCATCCGGGAGCTCCTCCTGCACTCCCAGAAGGCAAGGACACTCGCTGTTTCCAAACTCGGCGGGGCAGAGAAAATCACCACTCCCACTCGCACAAACGCAGACTGTTTCTGGAGAATCGGTATTGGCCGCGCTTTCCTTTTTGTGAACAACTTTGTTTTAATTGAATTAAACGAAAGAACAAACATTGTTTCGGTTACAAACACCAGGAGTGCAGCCTCCTCCTGATCAAAAGAAATTTCAGAAAATCCAGCGTAACATCACAGTCTCCTTTATAGGTTTAAAAAAAAACAGGACACACCAACCGATTCTCATTGATACAAAGCAAGGGAATAGTCCCTTCTGCACCAGGACACCCGGTCTCCACTTGTTCCCTTCAACCCTCCTGAATCCTCAGTAACCTTCACTATCCCTGCGCGTGGCCTCTAATACCCAATAAATCCCCCTTCAGTCTGGAGACCACACTGTAGAAAAAGGATCTCAAGGCCTTGGAACGGGTGCAGAGGAGATTGACCAGAATGATGCCAGGGATGAGGGACTTCAGTTACGCAGAGCGACTTAGAGAAGGTGGGACTGTTCTCCTTCGAGCAGATTTAATAATGGTGTTCAAAATGATGAGGGGCTCTAATAGAGTCGATAGGGGGAAACCAGAGGACACAGATTTAAGATAATTGGCAAAAGAGCCAGGGGGAGATGAGGAGAAATGTTTTACACAGCGAGTGATGATGATCTGGAACGCGCTGTCTGAAACGACGGTGGAAGCTGATTCAACAGTAATTTTCAAAAGGGAAATTGGATGATTACTTGAAGGGGAAATTTGACAGCGCAATGGGGAAAGGGACTAATTGGGTCGCTCTTTCAAAGAGCCGGCACAGGCACGATGGGGCCGAATGGGCTGATTCTGTGCTGTATCGTTCTCCGATCACAGAGTGTGATGTCAGCCTGCGGAACCACGACACGATCACACAGTCACTTCCAGGCTCAGTCCGACAGCAGGCCAGGCGGCAGGGACGTGTTTGGAAACAATTCGAGGCAACGCAGAATGACACGAAACCACCCTCCGAATCAGCCCAGGGTCACTCGCAGTAACTCCCGCTTCCTCCTGACCAGCTTTAAAACGGGCGCCCATCTTAAGGGAATCGTGGGATAGGACGGGAAAGTGGAGTCGAGGTCGAAGGTCAGCCATGATCTTATTGAATGGCGGAGCAGGCTCAAGGGGACGTATGGCCTACTCCTGCTCCTATTGCTTAGGTTCTTATTCCCCTGCTCAATGCTCCCAAGTTCTCTAATCCCAAGTTTACCGTTTCGCACGCTGAAGAACCTTTTAACTTAAATGAACATTTAAGGCAGGCGACAGTTACTGAAGAGAATGAATGATTTGTCTTTCCCACCACCCCCGCGCGTGCGCCTTCTGCAGATTCCACGTTAACCGCTCAAGGTCAAGTGAGTCCGATCGGGCTCTTCCGGCGCCCAGCTTCAATGCTGACTTATCGAATGCCTCTGGGTACTCGTCACTAAAAGGATTAACACAGAGATTGCTTACAGTTTTATTTAACAAGTGCGCCTCAGCACAGTTACCCCACCCTCCCCCAAGTCTTCACGCGAGGTCCTCGCCACACTTGCTGCTCTACGTACTTCTGGTTCACAGCTGGGCCTGTGGGCCCTGCTAACCATTCAACAACCAAGTGCATTTATTCAGCGCCTTTAAGCATATCTCCTGGTGGCTGGAGAAGAATTTGGAGTGGGAGGGGGAGGATCCAGTTGTCGTCCACGTAGGAACCAACAACATAGGTAGAACGAGGAATGAGGTTCTGCTGAGGGAGTTTGAGGAGCTCGGGTCCAAATTAGAATGCAGAACCTTTTTTTTATTCGTTTTTATGGGATGTGGGCGTCGCTGGCAAGGCCAGCATTTATTGCCCATCCCTAGTTGCCCTGGAGAAGGTGGTGGTGAGCCGCCCGCCTTCTTGAACCGCTGCAGTCCGTGTGGTGAAGGTGCTCCCACAGTGCTAGGGAGGGAGTTCCAGGATTTTGACCCAGCGACGATGAAGGATCAGCGATGTACTTCCAAGTCAGGATGGTGTGTGACTTGGAGGGGCACTTGGAGGTGGTGGTGTTCCCATGCGCCTGCTGCCCTTGTCCTTCTAGGTGGAAGAGCTCGCAGGTTTGGGAGGTGCTGCTGAAGAAGCCTTGGCAAGTTGCTGCAGTGCATCTTGTAGATGGTACACACTGCAGCCACGGTGCGCCGGTGGTGGAGGGAGTGAATGTTTGAGGTGCCAATCAACCTCAAAGGTAATAATCTCTGGATTGATACCTGAACCACGCACAAATTGGCATGGGGAGAAACAGGTTAGATGCACAGCTGAAAGAGTGGTGTGGGAGGTAGGGGTTTCGCTTCAAGGGCCACTGGCACCAGTACTGGGGAAAGAGGGAGCTGTTCCATTTGGACGGGCTCCACTTAAACCGGGCTGGGACCACTGTCCTGGCGAATCAAATAACGAGGGCTGTAGATAGGGCTTTAAACTAAAAGGGGGGGTGGGGTCAGGTGAGGGGAAATTTAGAAATCGAAAGAGAAAAGCCAAGGCAATGGAGGGATTTGAACACGAGAATTGGAGAATTTCCTAAGCGAGGTGTTGCCGGACCGGCAGCGAGCACAATGATGCGGGGGGTGGGGTGAGGTGGGGGGATGATGGGTGATTGAAACGAGGCAAAGGATGGGGGCAACTTCCACACTGCAGGGGAGGCCTCAGCTTTGTGACTGCTCAGGTGGACGTAACCCCGAGCCTGCTGAGCAAGGGCGGAGGGGGGGAGGGAGGTTAAACAGGACATCTGGTGACTAAAGAGTTTGGAGGTGAAAGCCGCCAGCAGCGCCAGTGTCCCCGGCTCTTTCTTACCGTGAAACTCGTGTATGAGGAGCATACAGTGAAGGAACAAAACCAAAGCGGCGATGACAAACTCCAGTCCGCACAGCAGCATGAGGAAGAAGAGCAAGAGCATGGGCGCCACCTGTAAAACAAAAGGTGGGCCAGCCCCCGCCCGGCCCCTCGTCAGTCTGGGACCTCTGCTCATCCCCTTGTCTGGCCAGTGATACCACCCCAGCCACATGTCGTTCAACAGCTGGCAGGGGGGGTTTATTATTTTTGCTGCTTTCTCCTCTGCCTCTCGCTGGGAATACGGATTCCAGCCTCGAACGTGGAGGGGGGTCTGAGCCAGTCTCCGACCTCACACACCAGCACACTGCATGTTTCATACACCGATCAGAAGCAGGAATCCTGGCTGGATTTACACCTTCCTAACTGAAGGGATGCTGAGTGCTGTTGCCGCTGCCCAACTGACCCCCCTGCCCCCTGCCCCATGGCTCCACGCCTCTCCCAGTGGATGCATTGGTTGTCATCTCCCAAAATTCAATAGATTATGGAACTGCTCCTGCAGATTGGAGGGTGGCAAATGTAAACCCGCTATTTAAAAAAGGGGGGAGAGAGAAAACGGGGAACTATAGACTCTCCCCCAGCACTGTCTCTCTCTCTCCCCCAGCACTGTCTCTCTCTCTCCCCCAGCACTGTCTCTCTCTCTCCCCCAGCACTGTCTCTCTCTCTCTCCCCCAGCACTGTCTCTCTCTCTCCCCCAGCACTGTCTCTCTCTCTCCCCCAGCACTGTCTCTCTCTCTCCCCCAGCACTGTCTCTCTCTCTCCCCCAGCACTGTCTCTCTATCTCCCCCAGCACTGTCTCTCTCTCTCCCCCAGCACTGTCTCTCTCTCACCCCCAGCACTGTCTCTCTCTCACCCCCAGCACTGTCTCTCTCTCTCCCCCAGCACTGTCTCTCTCTCTCCCCCAGCACTGTCTCTCTCTCTCCCCCAGCACTGTCTCTCTCTCTCCCCCAGCACTGTCTCTCTCTCACCCCCAGCACTGTCTCTCTCTCTCCCCCAGCACTGTCTCTCTCTCTCCCCCAGCACTGTCTCTCTCTCTCCCCCAGCACTGTCTCTCTCTCTCCCACAGCACTCTCTCTCTCTCTCTCTCTCTCTCTCTCCCCCAGCACTGTCTCTCTCTCCCCCAGCACTGTCTCTCTCTCTCCCCAGCACTGTCTCTCTCTCCCCCAGCACTGTCTCCCTCCCCCAGCACTGTCTCTCTCTCCCCAGCACTGTCTCTCTCTCTCCCCCAGCACTGTCTCTCTCTCTCCCCCAGCACTGTCTCTCTCTCTCCCCCAGCACTGTCTCTCTCTCTCCCCCAGCACTGTCTCTCTCTCCCCCAGCACTGTCTCTCTCTCTCCCCCACCACTGTCTCTCTCTCTCCCCCAGCACTGTCTCTCTCTCTCCCCCAGCACTGTCTCTCTCTCTCCCCCAGCACTGTCTCTCTCTCCCCCAGCACTGTCTCTCTCTCTCTCCCCAGCACTGTCTCTCTCTCCCCCAGCACTGTCTCTCTCTCTCTCCCCCAGCACTGTCTCTCTCTCTCCCCCAGCACTCTCTCTCTCTCTCTCCCCAGCACTGTCTCTCTCTCTCCCCCAGCACTCTCTCTCTCTCTCTCCCCCAGCACTGTCTCTCTCTCTCCCCCAGCACTGTCTCTCTCTCTCTCCCCCAGCACTGTCTCTCTCTCTCCCCCAGCACTGTCTCTCTCTCTCCCCCAGCACTGTCTCTCTCTCTCCCCCAGCACTGTCTCTCTCTCTCCCCCAGCACTGTCTCTCTCTCTCCCCCAGCACTGTCTCTCTCTCTCCCCCAGCACTGTCTCTCTCTCTCCCCCAGCACTGTCTCTCTCTCTCCCCCAGCACTGTCTCTCTCTCTCCCCCAGCACTGTCTCTCTCTCTCCCCCAGCACTGTCTCTCTCTCTCCCCCAGCACTGTCTCTCTCTCTCCCACAGCACACTCTCTCTCTCTCTCTCTCTCTCTCTCCCCCAGCACTGTCTCTCTCTCTCCCCCCAGCACTGTCTCTCTCTCCCCCAGCACTGTCTCTCTCTCTCTCCCCCAGCACTGTCTCTCTCTCTCCCCCAGCACTCTCTCTCTCTCTCTCCCCCAGCACTGTCTCTCTCTCTCCCCCAGCACTGTCTCTCTCTCTCCCCCAGCACTGTCTCTCTCTCTCCCCCAGCACTGTCTCTCTCTCCCCCAGCACTGTCTCTCTCTCTCTCCCCCAGCACTGTCTCTCTCTCTCCCCCAGCACTCTCTCTCTCTCCCCCAGCACTGTCTCTCTCTCTCCCCCAGCACTGTCTCTCTCTCTCCCCCAGCACTGTCTCTCTCTCTCCCCCAGCACTCTCTCTCTCCCCCAGCACTGTCTCTCTCTCTCCCCCAGCACTGTCTCTCTCTCTCCCCCAGCACTGTCTCTCTCTCTCTCCCCCAGCACTGTCTCTCTCTCTCCCCCAGCACTGTCTCTCTCTCTCCCCCAGCACTGTCTCTCTCTCTCCCCCAGCACTGTCTCTCTCTCTCCCCAGCACTGTCTCTCTCTCTCCCCCAGCACTGTCTCTCTCTCTCCCCCAGCACTGTCTCTCTCTCACACCCAGCACTGTCTCTCTCACCCCCAGCACTGTCTCTCTCTCTCCCCCAGCACTGTCTCTCTCTCTCCCCCAGCACTGTCTCTCTCTCTCCCCCAGCACTGTCTCTCTCTCTCCCCCAGCACTGTCTCTCTCTCACCCCCAGCACTGTCTCTCTCTCTCCCCCAGCACTGTCTCTCTCTCTCCCCCAGCACTGTCTCTCTCTCTCCCCCAGCACTGTCTCTCTCTCTCCCCCAGCACTGTCTCTCTCTCTCCCACAGCACTCTCTCTCTCTCTCTCTCTCCCCCAGCACTGTCTCTCTCTCTCCCCCCAGCACTGTCTCTCTCTCCCCCAGCACTGTCTCTCTCTCTCTCCCCCAGCACTGTCTCTCTCTCTCCCCCAGCACTCTCTCTCTCTCTCTCCCCCAGCACTGTCTCTCTCTCTCCCCCAGCACTGTCTCTCTCTCTCCCCCAGCACTGTCTCTCTCTCCCCCAGCACTGTCTCTCTCTCTCTCCCCCAGCACTGTCTCTCTCTCTCCCCCAGCACTCTCTCTCTCACTCTCCCCCAGCACTGTCTCTCTCTCTCCCCCAGCACTGTCTCTCTCTCTCCCCCAGCACTGTCTCTCTCTCTCCCCCAGCACTCTCTCTCTCCCCCAGCACTGTCTCTCTCTCTCCCCCAGCACTGTCTCTCTCTCTCCCCCAGCACTGTCTCTCTCTCTCTCCCCCAGCACTGTCTCTCTCTCTCTCCCCAGCACTGTCTCTCTCTCTCCCCCAGCACTGTCTCTCTCTCTCCCCCAGCACTGTCTCTCTCTCTCCCCCAGCACTGTCTCTCTCTCTCCCCCAGCACTGTCTCTCTCTCTCCCC
>NW_028225180.1:8506154-8548654 GCF_052327205.1 Somniosus microcephalus | reverse complement strand
TTTGTCGAGTAGGTCTAGTTGTTGCTGTAATCCCTGTTCTGTGGGAGACAGCAGAACCAGGTCGTCCGCATAGAACAGGGATTTCACTTCTCCATCAAGGAGACGGAGACCTGGTGACTCGCTTTGCTCCAGCATGTCTGCTAATTCATTTATGTATATGTTGAACAGGGTCGGGCTCAAATTGCAGCCCTGCCGGACGCCTCTTCTCTGGGTGAAGAAATCGGTGCGTTTGTCTCCAATTTTGACCCCGCATTTGTTTTTCAGATACATTGATTTAATAAGGTCATAGACTTTGCCCCCTATTCCACACTGAAGAAGTTTATAATAGAGCCCTTCGTGCCATATAGAGTCAAAGGCTTTCTTGAAGTCGATGAAACAGGCGAATATTTTCCCATTTTTTGTTTGGTGTATATGTTTTTCAATGAGGGTGTGAAGGGTATAGATATGGTCGGCGGTGCGGTGTTTTGGAAGAAAGCCTATTTGGTTTTTTCTGAGGATATTATGTTTGTTAAGAAAATCAAGTAATCTATTTAGAATACTGCAGAATAACTTCCCTAGACAACTGTTGACACAGATGCCGCGGTAGTTATTTGGGTCTGATTTGTTTCCGCTTTTATATATGGGGGAGATTAGTCCTTGGCACCAGATATCGGGAAAACAGCCTGAACGTAATATGATGTTGAATAATTTGAGTACCGCACCCTGCATCTCCATATTGCTGAACTTGAGCATTTCATTTTTGATGTTGTCTCTCTCTCTCTCTCTCTCTCTGCCCCAGCACTGTCTCTCTCTCTCTCCCCCAGCACTGTCTCTCTCTCCCCCAGCACTGTCTCTCTCTCTCCTCCAGCACTGTCTCTCTCTCTCCTCCAGCACTGTCTCTGTCTCTCTCTCTCCCCCAGCACTGTCTCTCTCTCTCCCCCAGCACTGTCTCTCTCTCTCCTCCAGCACTGTCTCTCTCTCTCTCTCTCCCCCAGCACTGTCTCTCTCTCTCTCCCCCAGCACTGTCTCTCTCTCTCTCTCTCTCCCCCAGCACTGTCTCTCTCTCTCTCTCTCTCTCCCCCAGCACTGTCTCTCTCTCTCTCCCCCAGCACTGTCTCTCTCTCTCTCTCTCCCCCAGCACTGTCTCTCTCTCTCCCCCAGCACTGTCTCTCTCTCTCCTCCAGCGCTGTCTCTCTCTCTCTCTCTCCCCCAGCACTGTCTCTCTCTCTCTCTCTCTCCCCCCCAGCACTGTCTCTCTCTCTCTCCCCCAGCACTGTCTCTCTCTCTCTCTCTCTCCCCCAGCACTGTCTCTCTCTCTCCCCCAGCACTGTCTCTCTCTCTCTCTCTCTCCCCCAGCACTGTCTCTCTCTCTCCCCCAGCACTGTCTCTCTCTCTCTCTCTCCCCCAGCACTGTCTCTCTCTCTCTCTCTCTGCCCCAGCACTGTCTCTCTCTCTCTCTCCCCCAGCACTGTCTCTCTCTCCCCCAGCACTGTCTCTCTCTCTCTCTCTCCCCCAGCACTGTCTCTCTCTCTCTCTCTCTCCCCCAGCACTGTCTCTCTCTCTCTCCCCCAGCACTGTCTCTCTCTCTCTCCCCCAGCACTGTCTCTCTCTCTCTCTCTCTCTCTCTCTCTCTCTCTCTCTCTCTCCCCCAGCACTGTCTCTCTCTCTCCCCCAGCACTGTCTCTCTCTCTCCCCCAGCACTGTCTCTCTCTCTCTCCCCCAGCACTGTCTCTCTCTCTCTCTCTCTCTCCCCCAGCACTGTCTCTCTCTCTCTCTCTCTCTCTCCCCCAGCACTGTCTCTCTCTCTCTCTCTCTCTCCCCCAGCACTGTCTCTCTCTCTCTCGCTCTCCCCCAGCACCGTCTCTCTCTCTCTCTCCTGCTGCTACAACATATCCACAATAAAACCGATACTCACGATGAAAAAGTTGCTGTTTATCGGTGGCATCAGGTACAAGGAGACGAAGTAGGCCCCTCCGCCAGTCAAGGCCGCGATGGTGCTGATTATGTGCATCAATAAGATCACTTGTTTCTACAGGGGGTTTAGCACAGGTTATTCCGCAATGCCGAGATGGACAATTCCATGTGAAGCTGGTGTCAAGGCACCCCTGTAAAGGGGCTCCCCGACCTGCCTCCTTCCCTATCTCTTCCTCTGTCACTTCCTGAAGCCGCGGAGCCCTGGCTGGGCTGCGGCCGAGCATGGCCAGACCTCACGCACAAGCCCGGACGATGACCCCGGACCCGTGCCAGAGAATAGCCTGCATCAACCCTCCTTCACCAAGAGAGACAGAGCAATGCAGGATCCGCAATGCGCTTGTCTACAACTGAGATAGCCCCCGGTCCCTCACGCTCCCCCGCGGTCCCTCACGCCCCCCGCGGTCCCGCACGCTCCCCCCCGGTCCCTCACACTCCCCCCGCAGTCCCTCACACTCCCTGCAGTCCCTCACCCCCCCCCCCCGCGCGGTCACTCACACCCCCCGCGGTCCCTCACACTCCCCCCGCAGTCCCTCAGACACCCCCCCCGGTCCCTCACCCCCCGCAGTCCCTCAGACACCCCCCCCCCGGTCCCTCACCCCCCGCAGTCCCTCAGACACCCCCCCCCCGGTCCCTCACGCCCCACCCCGGTCCCTCACCCACCCCCCCGAGGTCCCTCACCCCCCCCCGAGGTCCCTCACACCCCCCGCGGTCCCTCACACTCCCCGCGGTCCTTCACGCTCCCCCCGCGGTCCCTCACACCCCCCCGCGGTCCCTCACACCCCCCGCGGTCCCTCACACCCCCCCCCCCGCGGTCCCTCACACCCCCCCCCCGCGGTCCCTCACACCCCCCCCCGCGGTCCCTCACACCCCCCCCCCGCGGTCCCTCACACCCCCCCCCCGCGGTCCCTCACACTCCCCCCGCGGTCCCTCACCCCTCCCCGGTCCCTCACACCCCCCGCGGTCCCTCACCCCCCCCCGCGGTCCCTCACCCCCCCCGGGGTCCCTCACCCCCCCCGCGGTCCCTCACCCCCCCCGCGGTCCCTCACACTCCCCGCGGTCCCTCACACTCCCCCCGCGGTCCCTCACACTCCCCCCGCGGTCCCTCACACTCCCCCCGCGGTCCCTCACCCCTCCCCGGTCCCTCACACTCCCCCCGCGGTCCCTCACACTCCCCCCGCGGTCCCTCACCCCTCCCTGGTCCCTCACCCCCCCCGCGGTCCCTCACCCCCCCCGCGGTCCCTCACACTCCCCCCGCGGTCCCTCACACTCCCCCCGCGGTCCCTCACACTCCCCCCGCGGTCCCTCACCCCTCCCCGGTCCCTCACACCCCCCCGCGGTCCCTCACACTCCCCCCCGCGGTCCCTCACACTCCCCCCGCGGTCCCTCACACTCCCCCCGCGGTCCCTCAGACACCCCCCGCGGTCCCTCAGACACCCCCCCCGGTCCCTCACCCCCCCCCCGCGGTCCCTCACACCCCCCGCGGTCCCTCACTCCCCCCGCGGTCCCTCAGACACCCCCCTCGGTCCCTCACACCCCCCCGCGGTCCCTCACACCCCCCCGCGGTCCGTCACACCCCCCCGCGGCCCCTCACACCCCCCGCGGTCCCTCACACCCCCCCGCGGTCCCTCACACCCCCCCGCGGTCCCTCACACCCCCCCGCGGTCCCTCACACCCCCCCGCGGTCCCTCACACCCCCCCGCGGTCCCTCACACCCCCCCCGCGGTCCCTCACACCCCCCGCGGTCCCTCACACCCCCCGCGGTCCCTCACACCCCCCGCGGTCCCTCACACCCCCCCGCGGTCCCTCACACCCCCCGCGGTCCCTCACACCCCCCGCGGTCCCTCACACCCCCACCGGTCCCTCACACTCCCCGCGGTCCCTCAGACACTCCCCGCGGTCCCTCACACCCCCCCCGGTCCCTCACACCCCCACCGGTCCCTCACACTCCCCGCGGTCCCTCAGACACTCCCCGCGGTCCCTCACACCCCCCCCGGTCCCTCACACCCCCACCGGTCCCTCACACCCCCACCGGTCCCTCACACCCCCACCGGTCCCTCACACCCCCACCGGTCCCTCACACCCCCACCGGTCCCTCACACCCCCACCGGTCCCTCACACTCCCCCACCCCACCCCGGTCCCTCAGACGCTCCAGGGTCCCTCACGCTGCCCCCGGTTCCTCACGCTGCCCCCGGTCCCTCACGCCCCCCGCGGTCCCTCACACTCCCCGCAGTCCCTCACACTCCCCGCGGTCCCTCACACCCCCCGCAGTCCCTCACACGCCCCACGGTCCGTCAGACACCCCGCGGTCCCTCAGACACAGGAATACTGTTCAAATAAACAATCTGACCGTCAATGTCCCCTCTCATTTGCAATCTAACTGCGTGGTCCCTTTAAATCTGCTGCAGGGCCGTGCTGGCGCGGCCTCTTCCAGCGGCTGGTGCGCGGCCTGAGCCGGACCTCCCGATTAGTGCGCGGCACCTTGGGGGAACATTGCTGACCAGGATGCTGTCGGAATGTTGTAAAAACCCAACTCCCGTCCTTTAGGGAGGGGAACCTGCCACCCTTACCCTGGTCTGGGCCTATACGTGACTCCCGTCCCACACACGACGTGGTTGATTCTGAAGCTTTATAGAAACACAGAAAAATAGGAGCAGGAGACGGCCCTTTGAGCCTGCTCCGCCATTCAATATGATCATGGCTGATCCTCCATCTCAATCCCATATTCCCGCTCTCTCCCCATACCCCTTGATGCCTTTTGTGTCTAGAAATCTATCGATATCCTTCTTAAATATATTCAGTGACTTGGCCCCTACAGACTTCTGTGGTAGAGAATTCCACAGGTTCACCACCCTCTGAGTGAAGAAATGTCTCCTCATCTCAGTCCTAAATGCCCTACCCCGTATCCTGAGACTGTGACCACTGGTTCTAGATCCCCCCCAGCCAGGGGAAACATCCTCCCTGCATCCAGTCTGTCCAGCCCGGTCAGAATTTTATACGTTTCTAACAAGATACTCAGTTTCGATCTAAACCGGTCCCCAGCGCATTCAACAAGGCAAACTAGGGGACGGACAATTAATGCCAGCCTCGACGCTCACCAGAGAATAAATGTCAAAAATACTTACCAGGTGGGTATTCGATGTGTTTATAATGTCAATCACCAGTGATCCTGCTATAATATACTGGGGGGAAAAAAGCACATTGTAAAAGGAACACTTGTGGATATGTTAGTAATTATAAACAGGATGTTAAAACACAGATACCCTGGTCGTGTATATGTATATACGTAGGATTAGGATTTACATAGAATATACAGCCCAGAAACAGGCCATTCGGCCCAACAAGTCTGTGCTAGTGTTCATTCTCCACACGAGTCTCCTCCCATTCCATCTGCCTCAGTTCAGCCTGTCAGCAAATCTTTCTATTCCCCTGTTCTCTCGTGAGCTTGTTTCGTTTCCTTCTGAAAGCACTGAAGCTATTTGCCTCGACCACTCCTTGTGGTAGGGAGTTCCACATTCTCACCACTCTCTGAGTAAAGGAAGTTCTCTTCATTTCCCGAGTGATGGCCCCTTGATTCTCCCACAAGTGGACACATTCTCTCCAGTTCGACTCTGTCCACAGGAACAGGGGGAAGCCATTCAGCCCCTCGAGCCTGTTCTGCCATTCAATGAGATCATGGCTGTTCTGTGACCTAACTCCATCTATCCACCTTTGCCCCAATATCCCTTTGGTTAAGAGAAATCTACCGAATCCAATCCCATTCATAATTTTAAAGACCTCTATCAGGTCCCCTCTAAGTCTTCTCTTTTCTAAAGAAAAAAAGCCACAACCTGTTCAACCTTGCCCAATAGCTGTAATCTCTCATTTCTGGTGCCATACTTGTAGATCTATTTTGCACTTTCTCCAGTGCTCCTAGTATTGGTGACCAGAACTGCGCACAGTACTCTAAGTGCGGCCTGACGAGGGGACCTACACATGTTTAACATAACTTCACTACTTTTGAATTCTATACCCCTAGAAATAAATCCCAGTGCTTTGTTAGCATTCTTAACCCTCCATCGTGTTGTGTGGCACTACCACCGTGCTAAATGGGACAGATTCAGCACAGATCTAGCAGCTCAAAACTGGGCATCCATGTGGCAAACAGTGAGGATGATACCAGTCGACTGCAACAGGATGTAGAAAGGCTAGCAGGATGGGCAGACAAGTGGCAGATGGAATTTAATGCAGAGAAGTGTGAGGTGATGCATTTTGGTAGAAGGAACAGGGAGAGGCAATATACACTTAATGGCACAGTTTTAAAGAGTGTGCAGGGACAGAGGGACCTGGGAGTTAATGTGCGTAGGTCCCTGAAGGTGGCTGGGTTGGATTTGTCCTGCTTTTTGTGGACAGGACATACCTGGGCAGTTTTCCACATTGTCGAATAGATGCCAATGTTGTAGCTGTACTGGAACAGCTTGGCTAGAGGTGCAGCTAGTTCTGGAGCACAAGTCTTCAGCACGATAGCCGGGATGTTGTCAGGGCCCATAGTCTTTGCTGTATCCAGTGCACTCAGCCGTTTCTTGATATCATGTGGAGTGAATCGAATTGGCTGAAGACTGGCTTCTGTGATGGTGGGGACTTCAGGAGTCGAAAGATATGGATCATCCACTTGGCACTTCTAGCTGAAGATGGTTGCAAACGCATCAGCCTTGTCTTTTGCATTCACGTGCTGGGCTCCACCATCATTGAGGATGGGGATATTCATGGAGCCTCCTCCTCCCGTTAGTTGTTTAATGGTCCACCACCATTCACGACTGGATGTGGCAGGACTGCAGAGCTTTGATCTGATCTGTTGATTCTGGGATCACTTAGCCCAGTCTATAGCATGCTGCTTCCACTTTTTAGCATGCATGTAGTCCTGTGTTGCAGCTTCCCCAGGTTGGCACCTCATTTTTAGGTCCGCCTGGTGCTGCTCCTGGCATGCTCTTTTACTCTCCTTAATGAACCAGGTTTGGTCCCCTGGCTTGGCGGTAATATAACAGTGAGGGATATGTCAGGCCATGAGGTTACAGATTGTGGTGAAATACAATTCTGCTGCTGCTGATGGCCCACAGCGCCTCATGGATGCCCAGTTTTGAGCTGCTAGATCTATTCTGAATCTATCCCATTTAGCACGGTGGTAGTGCCACACAACATGATGGAGGGTGTTCTCAATGTGAAGATGGGACTTCGTCTCCACAATGGCTGTGCGGTGGTCACTGCTACCAATACGGTCATGGACAGATGCATCTGCAACAGGTAGATTGGTGAGGATGAGGTCAAGTAGGTTTCTCCCTCGTGTTGGTTCTCTCACAGGCCCAGACTGGCAGTTATGTCCTTCAGGACTCGGTCAGTAGTGGTGCTACCGAGCCACTCTGGGTGATGGACATTGAAGTCCCCTACCCCTTGCTACTCTCAGTGCTTCTTCCAACTGGTGTTCAACATGGTAGAGTACTGATTCATCAGCTGAGGGAGGGCGGTAGGTGGTAAACAGCAGGCGGTTTCCTTGCCCATGCGCCATGAGATTTCATGGGGTCCGGAGTCAATGCTGAGGACTCTCAGGGCCACTCCTTCCCGACTGTAGACCACTGTGCCACCACCCCTTGTGGGTCTGTCCTGCCGGTGGGACAGGACATACCCAGGGACGGTGATGGTGATGGAGGAGTTTGGGACATTGGCTGAAAGGTATGATTCTGTGAGTATGAATATGTCAGGCTGTTGCTTGACTAGTCTATGGGACAGCTCTCCCAATTTTGGCTCAAGTCTCCAGATGTTGGTGAGGAGGACTTTGCAGGGTTGACTGGGCTGGGTGTGCCGTTGCCGTAGGCGGTGCCGAGGTCGATGCGGGGTGGTCCGTCCGGTTTCATTCTTATGTTTCATAGCAGTTAGTGACAACTGACTGACTTGCTAGGCCATTTCAAAGGGCAGTTAAGAGTCAACCACATTGCTGTGGGTCTGGAGTCACATATCGGCCAGACCGGGTAAGGACAGCAGATTTCCTTCCCTAAAGGACATTAGTGAACCTGATGGGTTTTTATGGCAATCCGGTAGTTTCATGGTTACCATTACTGATACTAGCATTTTATTCCAGGTTTATTTAATTAACTGGGATTTTAACTCACGTCTCTGGATCATTAGTTCAGGCCTCTGGATTACTAGCCCAGTGACATTACCGCTACACTACCGTTCCCTGTTGTGGCAACAGGAGCAGGTCAGAGGCTGGTTATTCTGCGGCGAGTGTCTCACCTCCTGACTCCCCAAAGCCTTTCCACCATCTACAAGGCACAAGTCAGGAGTGTGATGGAATACTCTCCACTTGCCTGGATGAGTGCAGCTCCAACAACACTCAAGAAGCTCAACACCATCCAGGACAAAGCAGCCCGCTTGATTGGCACCCCATCCACCACCTTAAACATTCACTCCCTCCACCACCGGCGCACCGTGGCTGCAGTGTGGACCATCTACAAGATGCACTGCAGCAACTCGCCAAGGCTTCTTCGGCAGCACCTCCCAAACCTGCGGCCTCTTCCACCTAGAAGGACAAGGGCAGCAGGCACATGGGAACACCACCACCTCCAGGTTCCCCTCCAAGTCACACACCGTCCTGATTTGGAAATATATCGGCCGTTCCTTCATTGTCGCTGGGTCAAAATCCTGGAACTCCCTCCCTAACAGCACTGTGGGAGTACCTTCACCACACGGACTGCAGCGGTTCAAGGTGGCGGCTCACCACCACCTTCTCAAGGGCAACTAGGGATGGGCAATAAATGCTGGCCTTGCCAGCGATGCCCACATCCCATGAATGAATTTTTTTTTAAATTGCTGTCGGTAGAGCTCAGAATATACCATCTCCAGAAATCAAGCACGGTTTTTACAATTCACTCAATCCTGAACGAATTATATCGGGCTTGGGTGAACCCACGCCTGGAATTCTGTGTACACGTTTGCTGTTCTCACCTAAGGACGGATATACTTGCCTTGGAGAGGGTGTAACGAAGGTTCACCAGACCGATCCCTGGGATGAGAGGGTTGTGCTATGAGGAGAGATGGAGTAGATTGGGCCTGTACTCTCTGGAATTTAGAAGAATGAGAGGTGATCTCATTGAAGTGTATAAAATTCTTTGAGGGCTTGACAGGGTTAGATGCTGTTCCCCGTGGCTGGAGAGTCTAGAACCAGGGGTCATAGTCTCAGGATAAGTTGTCGGCCATTGGCGACTGAGATGAGGAGGAATTTCTTCGCTCAGAGGGTGATGAATCTTTGGAATTCTCTATCCCAGAGGACTGTGGATGGTCAGTCGTTGAGTGTATTCAAGACTGTAGATCGATAGATTTTTGGGTACTAAGGGAATCGAGGGATAGGGTGGGAAAGTAGTGTTGAGATGGAAGATCAGCCATGATCTTATTGAATGGCGGCGCAGGTTCGAGGGGCCGACTCCTGCTCCCATTTCTTATGTTCTTATGAATCTCCTTGGTTCATGCTAGCGATCAACCAATATTTATTGGTTGATGGCTGACATGCTAGTGATCTTGAGTGGCTAGTGACTGTTTTTGATTAAAGTTTATTTCTGCTAAGTTAGTTAATAATCTATTAAATAGAGGCATGGCAGGGCAGCTCAGCCCCATGGAGTGCACATCCTGTGCCATGTGGGAAGCCCTGGATGCTTCTTGTGGCCTGGACGACTGCATGTGCGGGAAGTGTCACCAGCTACAGCAGCGCGAGCTCTGGGTTTCGGAGACCGAGGAGTTAAGGAGCGGGGAGAGAGAGAGTGGCCCAGACTCAACAGCGGCAGCAGCGAGAAGTAAAAAATGTAATCGAAGTGTGACGTCACCAGAAAGCAGGTAAGTGATTGGTTGGTGAGTATTTCTTGCTTTTTTCCAAACTTAATTTTTGTGGTTTACAGTTTCTAGGGTCTCTGTTGTGTAGTGGGGATTGCTAGTAAACAAGGGCCCTTGAGTATATCATTTAATTGTAGTGTAATTAGTGGTATTGACTTGATTTAATTTAATTTGAGTTAATTAAAGGGTAAGTCATAGCAGCACAGCTCGGCCCCATGGCATGCTCCTCCTGCACTATCTGGGAAATCAGGGACACTTCCTGTGTCCCTGACGACCATGTGTGCGGGAAGTGTAGCCAGCTGCCGCTACTGACAGACCGCATTGCGGCGCTGAAGCTGCGAATGGATACATACTGGAGCATTCGCGATGCTGAGGACATTGTGGATAGCACGTTTAGGGAGTTGGTCACACCACAGGTAAAGGCTGCACAGGCAGGAAGGGAATGGGTGACCACCAGGCAGAGTAGTAGGTGCAGGCAGGTAGTGCAGGGGTCCCCTGTGGCCATCCCCCTTTCAAACAGATGTACCACTTTGGATATTGTTGAGGGAGATGGTTTATCGGGGGAAGGCAGCAGCAGCCAACTTCCTGGCACCATGGGTGGTCCTGCTGCACAGGACGGGAGGAAAAAGAGCGGTAGAGCTACAGTGATAGGGGATTCTATTGTAAGGGGAATAGATAGGCTTTTTTGCGGCCGCAAACGAGACTCCAGGATGGTATGTTGCCTCCCTGGTGCAAGGGTCAAGGATGTCTCAGGGCGGCTGCAGGGCATTCTGGATGGGGAGGGTGAACAGCCAGTTGTCGTGGTGTATATAGGTACCAACGATATAGGTAAAAAATGGGATGTGGTCCTAAAAGCTGAATATAGGGAGTTAGGAGGTACTGGTGCTGTTGTGGAGGGTTTAAACTAAAATGGCAGGGGGTTGGGAACCTGTGCAGGGAGACAGAGGAAAGGGAAGCAAGGATAGAAACAAAAGACAGGAAGGAGAAAAGCAAAAGTGGAAGGCAGAGAAATCAAGGGTGTAACTCAAACAGGGCCACAGTAAATAATGATTCTAAAAGGACTAAGAGTGTTAAAAAAATCAAGCCTGAAGGCTTTGTGTCTTAATGCGAGGAGCATTCGTAATAAGGTGGATGAATTAGCTGTGCAAATAGATGCAAACGGAGATGATATGATTGGGATTACGGAGACATGGTTCCAGGGTGACCAAGACTGGGAATTCATGGGTATTCAATATTCAGGAAGGACAGGAAAAAATGAAAAGAAGGTGGGGTAGCATTGCTGGTTAAAGAGGAGATTAACACAATAGTAAGGAAGGATATTAGCTCTGATGATGTGGAATCTGAAAAATACCAAGGGGCAGAAAACGTTAGTGGGAGTTGTATACAGACCCCCAAACAGTAATGCTGAGGTTGGGGATGGCATTGAACGGGAAACATAGAAGATAGGAACAGGAGTAGGCCATTCGGCCCTTCGAGCCTGCTCCGCCATTCAATGAGATCATGGCTGATCATCCAAATTCAGTACCCTGTCCCTGCCTTCTCCCCATATCCCTTGATCCCTTTAGCCTTAAGAAATATATCCAACTCTTTCTTGAATATATTTAATGAACTGGCCTCCACTGCCCTCTGTAGCAGAGAATTCCACAGGTTCATCACTCTCTGAGTGAAGAAATGCCTCCTCATATCAGTCCTAAATGGCTTACCCCTTATCCTTAGATTATGACCCCTGGTTCTGGACTCCTCGGCCATCAGAAACATCCTTCCTGCATCTAGTCTGTCCAGGCCTGACAGAATTTTATAGGTTTCGATGAGATCCCCTCTCAATCTTCTAAACTCCAGGGAGTATAAGCCCAATCGACACAATCTCTCCTCATACGTCATTCCTGCCATCCCAGGTATCAGTCTGGTGAATCTTCGCTGCACTCCTTCCATGGCAAGTACATCCTTCCTCAGGTAAGGCGACCAAAACTGCACACAATATTCAAGGTGCGGTCTCACCAAGGCCCTGTACAACTGTAGCAAGACATCCTTGTTCCTGTACTCGAACCCTCTTGCTACGAAGGCCAACATACCATTTGCCTTCTTAACCGCCTGCTGCACCTGCATGCTTACCTTCAGCGACTGGTGCACAAGAACACCCAGGTCTCTTTGCATTTCCCCTTCTCCCAATCTATTGCCATTCAAATAATAATCTGCCTTCCTGTTTTTGCCACCAAAGTGGATAACCTCACATTTATCCACATTATAGTGCATTTGCCATGTTTCTGCCCAATCACCCAACCTGTCCAAATCGTACTGGAGTTTCACGACATCCTCCTCACAGCATACCCTCCCACCCAGCTTTGTGTCATCTGCAAATTTGGAGATATTACATCCAATTCCCTCATCCAGATCATTAATATATATTGTGAACAGCTGGGGTCCTAGGACCGATCCTTGCGGTACCCCACTAGTCACTGCCTGCCACTTGGAAAACGACCCATTTATTCCAACTCTTTGCTTTCTGTCCGCCAACCAGTTCTCTATCCAAGTCAATACCTTGCCCCCAATCCCATGTGCCTTAATTTTGCACGCTAATCTCTTATGCGGGACCTTATCGAAAGCCTTCTGAAAGTCCAAATACACCACATCCACTGGTTCTCCCTTATCTATTCTACCAGTTACATCCTCAAAAAATTCCAGTAGATTAGTCAAGCATGATTTACCTTTTGTAAATCCATGTTGACTTTGTCCGATCCTGTCACTGCTTTCCAAGTGCTCTGCTATTACATCTTTTATAATGGACTCTAGCATTTTCCCCACTACTGATGTCAGGCTTACCGGTCTATAATTCCCCGCTTTTTCTCTACCACCCTTTTTGAATAGTGGGGTAACATTAGCTACCCTCCAATCCATGGGTACGGTTATTAGAGACACGTGCAGTAAGGGCACAGCAGTTATGATGGGTGACTTTAATCTACATATAGATTGGGCTAACCAAATCAGTAACAATACTGTGGAGGAGGAATTCCTAGAGTGTATACGGGATGGTTTCCTGGACCAATATGTCGAGGAACCAACTAGAGATCAGGCCACCTTAGACTGAGTATTATGTAATGAGAAAAGATTAATTAGCAATCTTGTTGTGCGAGGCCCCTTGGGGAGGAGTGATCATAATATGATAGAATTCTTCATTAAAGTGGAGAGTGAAGCAGTTGACTCAGATACTAGGGTCCTGAATTTAAATAAAGGAAACTATGATGGTATGAAGCACAAGTTGGCTAGGATGGATTGGGGAACGTTACTTAAAGGGTTGACGATGGATAGGTAATGGCAAACATTTAAAGATCCCATGGATGAACTACAGAATTTGTTCATCCCTGTTTGGCATAAAAATAAAACAAAAAAGGTGACTCAACCGTGGCTAACAAGGGAAATTAGGGATAGCATATGATCCAAGGAGAGGACATATAATTTGGCCAGAAAAAGCAGCAAACCTGAGGATTGGGAGCAGTTTAGGATTAAGCAAAAGTCAACAAAGGGATTAATTAAGAGGAAAAGAGAGTATGAGAGTAAGCTTGCAGGGAACATAAAAACTGACTGTAAAAGCTTCTATAGATACGTGAAGAGAAAAAGATTGGTGAAGTCAAGCGTAGGTCCCTTGCAGTCAGAATCAGGGGAATTTATAATGGGGAACAAAGAAATGGCAGACCAATTAAATACATACTTTGGTTCTGTCTTCACAAAGGAGGACACAAATGACCTCCCAGAGATGTCGGGGAACATAGGGTCTAATGAGAGGGAGGAATTGAATGAAATCAGTATTTGTAGGGAAATGGTGTTAGGGAAATTGACGGGATTGAAGGCTGATAAAGCCCTAGGGCCTGATGGTCTACATCCCAGGGTACTTAAGGAAGTGGTCCTAGAAATAGTAGATGCATTGCTGGTCATCTTCCAAAATTCTATAGACTCTGGAACAGTTCCCATGGATTGGAGGGTAGCTAATGTAACTCCACCACTTAAAAAAGGTGGTAGAGAGAAAACAGGGAATTGTAGACCGGTAAGTCTGACATCGGTAGTGGGGAAAATGCTTGAGTCCATTATAAAAGATGTAATAGCAGAGCACTTGGAAAACAGTGACAGGATCGGACAAAGTCAACATGGATTTACAAAAGGTAAATCATGCTTGACTAATCTACTGGAATTTTTTGAGGATGTAACTGGTAGAATAGATAAGGGAGAACCAGTGGATGTGGTGTATTTGGACTTTCAGAAGGCTTTCGATAAGGTCCCGCATAAGAGATTAGCGTGCAAAGTTAAAGCACATGGGATTGGGGGTAAGGTATTGACTTGGATAGAGAACTGGTTGGCAGACAGGAAGCAAAGAGTTGGAATAAACGGGTCTTTTTCCAAGTGGCAGGCAGTGACTAGTGGGGTACCGCAGGGATCGGTCCTTGGACCCCAGCTATTCACAATATATATTAATGATCTGGACGAGGGAACTAGATGTAATATCTCCAAGTTTGCAGACGACACAAAGCTGGGTGGGCGTGTGTGCTGTGAGGAGGATGCAGAGAAACTCCAGTATGATTTGGACAGGTTGGGTGATTGGGCAGATGCATGGCAAATGCAGTATACTATAGGAGCAGGAGTAGGCCATTCGGCCCCTCGAGCCTGCTCCACCATTTAATGAGATCATGGCTGATCATCCAAATTCAGTACCCTGTCCCTGCTTTCTCGCCATATCCCTTGATCCCTTTAGCCTTAAGAAATATATCTAACTCCTTCTTGAATATATTTAATGAATTGGCCTCAACTACCTTCTGTGGTAGAGAATTCCACAGGTTCACCACTCTCTGGATGAAGAAATTCCTCCTCATCTCTGTCCTAAATGGCTTACCCCTTATCCTTAGACTGTGACCCCTGGTTCTGGACTCCCCCGCCATCAGGAACATCCTTCCTGCATCTAGTCTGTCTAGTCCTGTTAGAATTTTATAGGTTTCAATGAGATCCCCTCTCATTTTTCTAAACTCCAGCGAATATAAGCCCAATCAACCCAATCTCTCCTCATATGTCATTCCTGCCATCCCAGGTATCAGTCTGGTGAATCTTCGCTGCACTCTCTCCATGGCAAGAACATCCTTCCTCAGATAAGGCGACCAAAACTGCGCACAATACTCAAGGTGTGGTCTCACCAAGGCCCTGTACAACTGCAGCAAGACATCCTTGCTCCTGTATTCGAATCCTCTCGCTATGAAGGCCAACATACCATTTGCCTTCTTAACCGCCTGCTGCACCTGCATGCTTACCGTCAGTGACTGGTGCACAAGGACACCCAGGTCTCGTTGCACTTCCCCTTCTCCCAATCTATTGCCGTTCAGATAATAATCTGCCTTCCTGTTTTTGCCACCAAAGAGGATAACCTCGCACTTATCCACATTATACTGCATCTGCCATGCATCTGCCCAATCACCCAACCTGTCCAAATCATCCTGGAGTTTCTCGGCATCCTCCTCACAGCACACACGCCCACCTAGCTTTTAAGTGAGTGCAGACAGAGAGGGAATGGGTGACCGCCAGACAGAGAAGGAGGACCAGGCAGGTAGGGCAGGAGTCCCCGGAGTGCATCTCGCTCACTAGCTGGTTTTCAATTCTGGATACTGGTGAGGGCAATGGTTCCTCTGGGGAGTGCAGCCAGAGCCAAGTCCACGGCAGCATGGAAGGCTCAGCTGCACAGGGGGGAAGAAGCGTGGAAGGGCAATAGTGGTAGGGGATTCGATAGTTAAGGGAGCAGACAGGCATTTCTGCGGCCGCAGACGTGACTCCAGGATGGTATGTTGCCTCCCTGGTGCCAGGGTCAAGGATGTCACTGAGCGGCTGCAGGACACTCCGAGAGGGGAGGGTGAACAGCCAGAGGTCGTTGTCCATGTTGGTACCAGCGACATAGGCAGCAAGAGGGATGAGGTCCTGCAGGCAGGTTTTAGGGAGCTAGGAGGGAGATTAAAAAGCAGGACCTCAAAGGCAGTAATCTCCGGATTACTCCCGGTGCCACGTGCTAGCAAGTACAGAAATAGGAGGATAGAGCGGATGAATGCGTGGCTGGAGAGATGGTGCAGGAGGGTGGGCTTTAGATTCCTGAGGCATTGGGACCATTTCTAGGGGAGCTGGGACCTGTACAAGCCAGACGGGTTGCACCTCAACAGAGCCGGGACCAATATCCTCGCGGTGGGGTTTGCTAGTGCTGTCGGGGAGGGTTTAAACTAGCTTGGCAGGGGGATGGGAACCCGAGAGTATTGCCAGAAGCGAGAGAAACCAAGCTGGAAATGGAAGGCAGTAAATTAGTAAGCGAGTTTGGAAGGCAGAGAAAACAAAGGCTAGAAAACAGACAAGGCAGTTTGGCAATGCTGAATGGTATATAAATTTAATGCAAGGAGTCTAGGAAATAAGGCAGATGAACTGAGGGCACAGATAGACACATGGGAGTATGATATTATAGCTGTAATGTATATACCTTTAAGGGGGACACTACTTTTTACAGCTCATGTATACTGTAGTACCGGCAGTGACCACACCTGTATATAGCACTGAGTAATAATCTGTACAGTCAGTTCCACTGTGAGCCACGTTGAGTAAACACCTGTTGTACCGTTTCTCCTGCAGTCTGTGTCTTATTATACACAGACACAACATTGGCGACAAGGCAAGTTCGAACCTACCTGCAACTCTGCATCACCTCCCGGGGATTCGTTCCTGGAGATCAGTGGATTGGAGGTCAAGGCCAGAGACTCGGGCGTCGACCACGGGCAACCGCCCAGTCATCCAGCAGAGACTCGAGAATTGCGGGGGAGGCTGTCGAGAGCCAGGCTTGGCTTTCCAGTCGAGGTGGTCCAGCGAAACGGGCTGGCAACAGGTAGTGCGCAGACCCTTCCCGGACAGCGGCGGGTTAGAGCCCGACCGAGCGGCACAGCAAAGGGCCGAGCAGCATCGATGGGGGAGAGAGAGAGAGGGCAGAGCGCATAGGGCGCAGCCGGTGTTCAGGGGCCGAGCAGCGTTGGAGAGAGGGAGAGAGAGACGCGCAGAAACCCACGAGGCGCCGCCATTGCCACGAGGACCGCCGAGAGCGGCGTTGGCAGCAGCGCAGGAGAAGCGCGTGAAACCTACAGGGCGCCGCCATTGCCACGAGAACCGCCGGGAGCGGCGTTGGCAGCAGCGGGGGAGGAAGGAAAGCGCGGGAGACACCATTTTAAGCCATTGGGAGACGCCATTTTAAACCACACCCAAAATGCCGAAGAGTGGCAGTATCACCGCATTTGACAATGAAGTCGAAGATTGGACTACATATGTCGAACGAATAGAGGTGTACTGCAAGGCAAATGAGGTGTCAGATGACAAGAAAGTGTCGGTTTGTTAAATTTAATGGGTGCAAAGACGTATGGTTTATTACAAAATCTAGTAACCCCAACGAAGCCAATGGAAAAGAGTTTTGAAGACATAGTAACTATACTGCAGGGACATTTAAACCCCACACCGCTGCTGATAGCAGAAAGATTCAAGTTTCACAAACGGAACCAGCATAAGGATGAAAGCAATGCTGATTATTTAACAGAACTGCGCAAACTATCGAAACACTGCCAGTTTGGAGCAGGACTGGCAGATACCTTAAGGGACAAGTTTGTGTGTGGGCTTCAAAGTGAAGGAACCCAGAAACGGCTTTTATCTGAAAAGGACCTTACGCTGAAAAGGCTTTCAGCATTGCGGTATCATATGAAGCAGCAGCACGGGGCGCTGCAGAGATACAACAGAGACCGCAAGAATATGGCACAAACGAAATGTCATATGGAACAGCGAAGTGCTATCGCTGCGGCAGAACAACACACGACCACAATGATTGCTGGTTCAAAGACAAAGTGTGCAGACAGTGTGGAAAAGTAGGACACATAGCACGAGTCTGCAGGTCGGGAAAGAAAACCAGCAATAAGAAACCTACCAAAGGAAAGTACAAGAAGGTACATAAGATGACGGAGAATAGTTCAGACGAACAAAAGAGTGATAACGACTCCGAAAGCAGGGAACTGAGTTGTCTGAAACTACATAATGTGATCACAACGGAGGATCACCGAACCATTTGGGTCACTCTCAAGATAGCAGGAGTCCAGGTAAAGATGGAATTGGACACAGGATCAGCCCTAACAGTCATAAACCGACGGGACTACGAGCAGCTATTCTCACACATACCCTTGAGAGAGACAAAAATTATTTTGAAGACGTACATGGGGCAAAAAGTCTACCCCAAAGGAAAAATAAGGGTGACCGTTATATATAACGGTAAGGAAACACCAAAACTAGACCTGTATGTATTGCAAGATGGAGGACCACCATTACTGGGACGTGAATGGATCCGGAAAATACAACTGGATTGGCATTCCATACAGGCACTGACTGTGGCTGACAAAAAGGATGACGACGTCACACCTGGGCGACTGTCAAAGATCCTAACTGACGCAAAAGAAGTGTTCCAGCAAGGACTCGGAACACTAAAAGGCATGACAGCGACGATTAAAATTGAAGAAAACGCAAGTCCAAAATTTTTTTAAGGCCAGACCGGTACCTTATGCGATCCACCCAGCCGTCGAAGCAGAGCTGGAGTGTCTGGAATGTTCAGGTGTACCGTCCAAGGTAGACTGGAGCGAGTGGGCTACACCCATCGTCCCTGTGATGAAAAAGTCATTGAGCAGCACGCCTGGGGAACCAAGGAAGGTTCGCATCTGTGGGGACTTTAAGGTAACAGTGAACCCGGTCCTTCACACCGTACAATATCCACTTCCGCGGATTGAAGATATTTTCACCTCGCTATCTGGAGGGAAATGCTTCACTAAGATTGATCTGGCCCAGGCGTATCTGCAAATGGAGGTAGAAGAAGCATCAAAAAAATACCTCACAATCAACACCCATAAAGGTCTCTACCAATACAACCGACTGGTATTCGGGGTAGCATCAGCTCCGGCTATTTGGCAGAGGGCAATGGAACAAGTCCTGTAAGGGATCTCAGGGACCCAGTGTTATTTGGACGACATCCTGGTCACTGGCGAAAATGACAGTGATCACCTTGCCAACCTGGAGCAGGTGCTCACTAGATTGCAGGAATATGGGCTCCGAGCTAACCGCCCCAAATGCAAGTTTTTTAGAAAACAGATCTCGTATTGTGGCCATGTTATCGATAATGAGGGGTTACATAAGTCCCCAGAGAAGATTGAGGCAGTAGTCAAGGCTCCAGCACCGGAAAATGTGTCACAACTGAGGTCGTTCCTCGGGCTGGTAAACTACTACCATAAGTTCTTGACAAATTTGTCTACAATACTACACCCACTGAACACCCTACTGCAAATTGGGGTGCCATGGAAGTGGAGTGACGAATGTAGATGAGCTTTCCAGAAGAGCAAAACACTAATCACATCGAAAGAGGTATTGGCCCATTACAACCCAGCATTACCAATTCGGTCGGCATTGGAGCGGTGCTGTCGCACAAATTCTTGGACGGCTCAGAGAGGTCAATAGCCTTTTCGTCACGATCACTAACCTCAGCCGAGCGTAACTACGCCCAGATTGACAGGGAGGCCCTCAGCCTAGTGTGGGGAGTGAAAAAGTTCAATCACTATCTGCATGGGCAGAAATTCATCTTGCTGACTGATCACCAGCCTCTTGTCTCCATTTTTAATCCGAAGAAGGGCGTTCCGGTGATGACTGCGCAACGACTGTAAAGATGGTCACTTTTTCTAGGGACGCACCACTATGAGATTGAATATAAGGGCACGAAACAGCATGGAAATGCTGATGGGCTATCACGCCTGCCACTGCCTACTGTGGAGGAAGCACCAGCAGTGGATCCTGTCGAAATATTCCATTCGACTATAGTTGAATACCTACCGGACCTAACGCTTGTATCGAAAAGGAAACCCGAAATGACCTGACACTGTCTCGGGTATATGATTTGACGGTGAAGGGATGGCCAGCACATGGCGACTCACTGTTGCCAGCATTCTTGACAAGGAGAGAACAGCTGTCAGTGGGCCGGGGGACCTTGATGTGTGGATCCCGAGTGGTAATTCCACCCAAGTTAAGGGATAGAGTGCTCAATGAGCTTCATGAGGGTCATCTGGGAGGGGTAAAAATGAAAAGCCTAGCCAGGGCTTATGTGTGGTGGCCGGGAATCGATAAACAAATCGAGGACCTGACAAAGAGCTGCTCAGGATGCCAGAAAGTCCAAAATGCACCACCACAGGCCCCTCTACACCCATGGGAGTGGCCCTCCTCTCCATGGCAACGGGTGCATATTGATTTTGCTGGTCCATTCATGGACTCAATGTTTTTAATAGCCGTGGATGCGCACTCGAAATGGCCTGAGGTCATCAAAATGTCCTCCACCACCACGGAGAAAACTATTGCAGTCCTACGGACCATTTTTGCCAGGAATGGCTTGCCAGAACAGATTTGCTCCGACAACGGACCACAGTTTGTGTCCGAAGAGTTCCGGAGGTTCTTGAAAAAGAATGGGGTAAGGCATTACACATCCGCCCCGTATCATCCAGCCACAAATGGATTGGCTGAGAGGTTCGTACAAACCTTTAAGAAGGCAATAAAGGCTATGTACAATGACAACATTCCGCTGCAGCACAAGGTGGACAATTTCCTGTTCGCCTACCGGAATGCGACACATGCAGTCACCAACCAGGCCCCAGCCATGATGTCCTTTAACCGAAGGTTAAGATCTCGCCTGGATTTGCTCAGACCAAATGTACGAAGAGATGTTGAGAGTAAGCAATTCCAGCACATCCATGAGAAGCCAACAAGGAGCTTCAATGTAGGGCAACCAGTCTTGGCCCGTGACTACCGAACAGAAAAATGGCAGCCAGGAACGATATGCACACGGCAGGGCCCACTAATGTACACAGTGGACGTTGGGGAGAGCATCGTGAGACGCCATGCTGACCAGATCCTAGAGTCACAGGAACAAGTCAACCCCATGCCTCGCCCATACGTACCTGGTGATGAACCCGACGTACAGGTCGCATCTACCCCAGAAACAGTAGCATCGGAAGCTGATGAACCAACCGACGACGGGGGCCAGAATCGCCTCCGCACCAAGAGCAAGACACTCGGGAAAGGCACTATCCAGAAAGGATCAGGAAGCCTCCCCAAAGACTGAATATATAAATAGACTATTTTCAGCTAATGTTGCATGTTAAAAGTGTTAATTGTAATTAGTTTGATATTTAATTGTTAAATGAGTGTTATGGTACTGTTAATCTAAAAGGGGAGGAATTGTAATGTATATACCTTTAAGGGGGGAACTACTTTTTACAGCTCATATATACTGTAGTACCGGCAGTGACCACACCTGTATATAGCACTGAGTAGTAATCTGTACAGTCAGTTCCACTGTGAGCCACGTTGAGCAAACACCTGTTGTACCGTTTCTCCTGCAGTCTGTGTCTTATTATACACAGACACAACAATAGCCATTACTGAGACATGGCTCAAAGGAGGGCAGGAATGGCAGCTCAACATTCCTGGTTACAGGGTTTTCAGGCGAGATAGAGAGGTGGTTAAAAAAAGAGGGGGGGTGACAATATTGATTAAAGAAACAATTACAGTTATGAGGAGGGATGATATCTTAGAAGGATCATTGAATGAGGCCATATGGGTTGAAGTGAAGAATAAAAAAGGGGCAATCACACTGCTGCGAATGTATTACAGACCCCCAAACAGTCAGAAGAGCAAATATGTAAGCAAATTTCTGAGAAGTGCAAAAACTATAGGGCCGTAATAGTAGGGGATTTCAACTACCCTAATATTAACTGGGATAAAATTAGTGTGAAGGGTATAGCGGGTGCAGAATTCCTAAAATGCATTCAGGAGAATTTTTTAAGCCAGTATGTGGCAAGCCCAACAAGGGAGGGGGCAGTTCTGGACTTAGTTTTAGGGAATGAAGCTGGGCAGGTGGAAGGGGTATCAGTGGGAGAGCATTTTGGGGGGTAGTGATCATAATTCAGTTAGATTTAGGGTAGTTATGGGAAAGGACAAAGATAGACCAGGAATAAAAGTTCTCAATTGGGGAAAAGTCAGTTTTACTAAGCTGAGATGTGATTTAGCCAAAGTGGACTGGAAACAGCTACTTGAAGGTAAATCAGTGTCGGAGCAGTGGGAGGTATTCAAGGAGGAGATCTGGAGGGTTCAGAGCAAGTATGTTCCCTTAAAGAAAAAGGGTGGGACTAACAAAGCTAGAGCCCCCTGGATGTCAAGAGACATACAGGGTAGGATAAAGAAAAAAAGGGAGGCTTATGACAGAAACCGAGGACTCAAGACCATAGAAACCCTAGAGGAGTATAGAAAGTGCAAGGGTGCAATTATAAAGGAAATTAGGAAAGCAACGAGAAAGCATGAAAAAATGTCAGCAGGTAAAATCAAGGAAAACCCAAAGATGTTTTATAAATATATTAAGAGCAAGAGGATAACTAAAAAAAGATTAGGGCCTATTGGAGACCATGAAGGTAACCTGTGTGTGGAGGCGGGAGACGTGGGTATGGTCCTCAATGAATACTTTGCGTCTGTTTTCACAAAAGAGAGGGACGATGCAGACATTGCAATCAGGAAGGAGTGTGAAATATTAGATGAAATAAACATAGTGAGAGAGGAAGTATTAAGGGGTTTAGCATCTTTAAAAGTGGATAAATCCCCAGGCCCGGATGAAATGTATCCCAGGCTGTTGAGAGAAGTAAGAGAGGAAATAGCAGAGGCTCTGACCATCATTTTCCAATCCTCTCTGGCTACAGGTGTGGTGCCGGAGGACTGCTAACATCATACCATTGTTTCAAAAAGGAGAAAGGGATAGACCGAGTAATTACAGGCCAGTCAGTCCAATCTCGGTGGTGGAAAAATTATTGGAAAAAATTCTGAGGGACAGATTTCTTCATTTAGAAAGACACGGATTAATCAGCAACAGTCAGCACGGATTTGTTAAGGGAAGGTCGTGTCTGACTAACTTGATTGAATTTTTTGAGGAGGTAACAAGGAGGGTCGATGAGGGTAGTGCGTTTGATGTAGTCTATATGGATTTTAGCAAGGCTTTTGACAAGGTCCCGCATGGCATATTGGAACGAAAGTAAAAGCCCATGGGACCCAGGGCAAAGTGGCAAGTTGGATCCAAAATTGGCTCAGAAGTAGGAAGCAAAGGGTAATGGTCGACGGGTGTTTTTGTGACTGGAAGGTTGTTTCCAGTGGGGTTCTGCAGGGCTCAGTACTAGTTCCCTTGGATATTGTGGTATTTATCAATGATTTGGACTTGAATGTAGGGGGTATGATTAAGAAGTTTGCAGATGATACAAAAATTGGCCGTGTGGTGGATAATGAAGAAGAAAGCTGCAGACTGCAGGAAGATATCAATGGACTGGTCAGGTGGGCAGAACAGTGGCAAATGGAATTCAATCTGGAGAAGATCAAGGCAATGCATTTGAGGAGGGCTAACAAGGCAAGGGAATACACATTAAATGGTAGGACAGTGAGAAGTGCAGAGGAACAGAGGGACCTTGGAGTGCATGTCCACAGGTCCCTGAAGGTAGCAGGCCAGGTAGATAAGGTGGTTAAGAAGGCATACGGAATACTTGCCTTTATTAGCCGAGACACAGAATACAAGAGCAGGGAGGTTATGCTTGAAGTGTATAAAACACTAGTTAGGCCTCAGCTAGAGCACTGCGTGCAGTTCTGGTCACCACATTACAGGATGTGATTACACTAGAGAGGGTACAGAGGAGATTTACGAGGATATTGCCTGGACTGGAGAATTTTAGCTATGAGGAAAGATTGGATAGGGGTTGTTTTCTTTGGAACAGAGGAGGCTGAGGGGAGACCTAATTAAGGTGTATAAAATTATGAGGGGCCTAGATAGAGTGGACAGGAAGGAACTGTTTCCCTTGGCAGGGGGGTCAACAACCAGGGGGCATAGCTTTAAAGTAATTGGTCGGAGGTTGAGGGGGATTTGAGGGGAAATTTCTTCACCCAGAGGGAGGTGGGGGTCTGGAACTCGCTGCCTGAAAGGGTGGTAGAGGCAGAGACCCTCATCACATTTTAAAAAAACTTGGATGTGCACTTGAGGTGCCGTGGCCTACAAGGCTACGGACCAAGAGCTGGCAGGTGGGATTAGGCTGGTTAGCTCTTCGTCGACCGGCGCGGACACGATGGCTCCTTCCGTGCTGTACATTTCTATGATTCTATGATTTATACCAAATTGAACGTACCCAGATTCCCGTCCACCAAGGGATCCCGATTATCACTGCAAAGATGTAGCTTTCAACAAAGTTCAGGGGCAGACCAAACACCAGCTGAATTATTCCGATCATTATCTCGGTGATCTGCAATTGGAGAGATACAAAGAGTTCGACTCGAATTAGGTTCCACAACACTAACTGGTTTACATGTGCAGTATGGTAATGGCACAGGTTTAGAAATTAATGTTCCTGGGTGAGAGAGGGGAATATCAGCCAGGGTTCCTGGGTGAGAGAGGGGAATATCAGCCAGGGTTCCTGAGTGAGAGAGGGGAATATCAGCCAGGGTTCCTGAGTGAGAGAGGGAAATATCAGCCAGGGTTCCTGAGTGAGCGAGGGGAATATCAGCCAGGGTTCCTGAGTGAGAGAGGGGAATATCAGCCAGGGTTCCTGGGTGAGAGAGGGAAATATCAGCCAGGGTTCCTGGGTGAGAGAGGGGAATATCAGCCAGGGTTCCTGAGTGAGAGAGGGGAATATCAGCCAGGGTTCCTGGGTGAGAGAGGGGAATATCAGCCAGGGTTCCTGAGTGAGAGAGGGGAATATCAGCCAGGGTTCCTGAGTGAGAGAGGGAAATATCAGCCAGGGTTCCTGAGTGAGCGAGGGGAATATCAGCCAGGGTTCCTGAGTGAGAGAGGGTAATATCAGCCAGGGTTCCTGGGTGAGAGAGGGAAATATCAGCCAGGGTTCCTGGGTGAGAGAGGGGAATATCAGCCAGGGTTCCTGAGTGAGAGAGGGGAATATCAGCCAGGGTTCCTGAGTGAGCGAGGGGAATATCAGCCAGGGTTCCTGAGTGAGAGAGGGGAATATCAGCCAGGGTTCCTGAGTGAGAGAGGGGAATATCAGCCAGGGTTCCTGGGTGAGAGAGGGGAATATCAGCCAGGGTTCCTGGGTGAGAGAGGGGAATATCAGCCAGGGTTCCTGAGTGAGAGAGGGGAATATCAGCCAGGGTTCCTGAGTGAGAGAGGGGAATATCAGCCAGGGTTCCTGAGTGAGAGAGGGGAATATCAGCCAGGGTTCCTGAGTGAGAGAGGGGAATATCAGCCAGGGTTCCTGGGTGAGAGAGGGGAATATCAGCCAGGGTTCCTGGGTGAGAGAGGGTAATATCAGCCAGGGTTCCTGAGTGAGAGAGGGGAATATCAGCCAGGGTTCCTGAGTGAGAGAGGGGAATATCAGCCAGGGTTCCTGAGTGAGAGAGGGGAATATCAGCCAGGGTTTCTGGGTGAGAGAGGGGAATATCAGCCAGGGTTTCTGGGTGAGAGAGGGGAATATCAGCCAGGGTTTCTGGGTGAGAGAGGGGAATATCAGCCAGGGTTCCTGGGTGAGAGAGGGGAATATCAGCCAGGGTTCCTGGGTGAGAGAGGGGAATATCAGCCAGGGTTCCTGGGTGAGAGAGGGGAATATCAGCCAGGGTTCCTGGGTGAGAGAGGGGAATATCAGCCAGGGTTCCTGGGTGAGAGAGGGGAATATCAGCCAGGGTTCCTGGGTGAGAGAGGGGAATATCAGCCAGGGTTCCTGGGTGGGAGAGGGAAATATCAGCCAGGGTTCCTGCTCCTGGCTCGCATGTTGTGTTCCCACCCACAAATGAGCCAGATTTTTTGAAGTATTTGTTCTTGGGATATGGGTGACGTTGGCGAGGCAGTACTGACTGTCCATCCCAAGTTGGACTGGGAGCATTGACTGTTGAGTGTTAGTGCATGTTGTTGGACTGAGGTCACATACAGGCCAGACCGGGTTGGGCTTCACTTCTCACCTATACAGTGCCTGTCACATCCTCAGAATGTCCCAAAGGGCTTCACAGCCAAAGCAGTACTTTTTTGAAGCCAAGTCACGGCTGTAATGTCGATAACGCAGCAGCCAATTTCCACACAGCAAGCTCCCACAGACAGCAATGAGATATATGACCAGATCATCTGTTTTAATGATGTTGGTTGAGGGATAAATATTGGTCCCAAGACACAGGGGAGAACTCCCCTGCTCTTCAAAATAGTGGCCGTGGGATCTTTTACATCCACCTGAGAGGGGAGACGAGGCCACGGTTTAACGTCTGATCCGAAAGGCGGCACCTCCGATAGCGAAGCTCTCCAACAGTGCCACACTCCCTCAGTACTGCCCCTCTGACAGTGCCACACTCCCTCAGTACTGCCCCTCTGACAGTGCAGGAGCTCCCTCAGTACTGCCCCTCCGACAGTGCAGCGCTCCCTCAGTACTGCCTCTCCGACAGTGCCACACTCCCGCAGTACTGCCCCTCTGACAGTGCCACACTCCCTCAGTACTGCCCCTCTGACAGTGCAGGAGCTCCCTCAGTACTGCCCCTCCGACAGTGCAGCGCTCCCTCAGTACTGCCTCTCCGACAGTGCCACAGTCCCTCAGTACTGCCCCTCTGACAGTGCAGCGCTCCCTCAGTACTGCCCCTCCGACAGTGCCACACTCCCTCAGTACTGCCCCTCTGACAGTGCAGCGCTCCATCAGTACTGCCCCTCCGACAATGCCACACTCCCTCAGTACTGCCCCTCCGACAGTGCCACACTCCCTCAGTACTGCCCCTCTGACGGTGCAGCGCTCCCTCAGTACTGCCCCTCCGACAGTGCCACACTCCCTCAGTACTGCCCCTGACAGTGCAGCGCTCCATCAGTACTGCCCCTCCTACAATGCCACACTCCCTCACTACTGCCCCTCTGCCAGTGCAGTGCTCCATCAGTACTGCCCCTCCGACAGTGCCACACTCACTCAGTACTGCCCATCTGACAGTGCAGCACTCCCTCAGTACTGCCCCTCCGACAGTGCGGCACTCCCTCAGTACTGCCCCTCCGACAGTGCCACACTCGCTCAGTACTGCCCCTCCGACAGTGCAGCGCTCCCTCAGTACTGCCCCTCCGACAGTGCGGCGCTCTCACAGTACTGCCCCTCTGACAGTGCCACACTCGCTCAGTACTGCCCCTCTGACAGTGCAGCACTCCCTCAGTACTGCCCCTCAGACAATGCGGCGCTCCCTCAGTACTGCCCCTCCGACAGTGCAGCGCTCCATCAGTACTGTCCCTCCGACAGTACGGTGCTCCCTCCGTACTGCCCCTCCGACAGTGCGGCGCTCCCTCAATACTGCCCCTCCGACAGTGTAGCGCTCCCTAAGTACTGCCCCTCCGACAGTGCAGCGCTCCCTCAGTACTGCCCCTCCGACAGTGCAGCGCTCCCTCACTACTGCCCCTCCGACAGTACGGTGCTCCCTCAGTACTGCCCCTCCGACAGTGCGGCGCTGCCTCAGTACTGCCCCTCCGACAGTGCGGCGCTCCCTCCATACTGCCCCTCTGACAGTGCAGCTCTCCCTCAGTACTGCCCCTCCGACAGTGCGGCGCTCCCTCAGTACTGCCCCTCCGACAGTGCAGCGCTCCCTCAGTACTGCCCCTCCGGCAGCGCGGTGCTCCCTCAGTACTGCCCCTCCGACAGTGCAGCGCTCCCTCAGTACTGCTCCTCCGACAGTGCAGCGCTCCCTCAGTACTGCCCCTCCGACAGTGCAGCGCTCCCTCAGTACTGCCCCTCCGACAGTGCAGCACTCCCTCAGTACTGCCCCTCCGACAGCGTGGTGCTCCCTCAGTACTGCCCCTCCGACAGTGCAGCGCTCCCTCAGTACTGCCCCCTCCCACAGTGCGGCGCTCCCTCAGTACTGACCCTCCGACAGTGCAGCGCCCCTCAGTACTGGCCTTCCGACAGTGCGGCGCTCCCTCAGTACTGCCCCTCTGACAGAGCAGCGCTCCCTCAGTACTGCCCCTCCGACAGTGCAGCACTCCCTCAGTACTGCCCCTCTGACAGTGCAGCGCTCCCTCAGTACTGCCCCTCCCACAGTGCAGCACTCCCTCAGTACTGCCCCTCCGACAGTGCAGCACTCCCTCAGTACTGCCCCTCCGACAGTGCAGCGCTCCCTCAGTACTGCCCCTCCGACAGTGCAGCGCTCCCTCAGCACTGCCCCTCCCACAGTGCAGCACTCCCTCAGTACTGACCCTCGGACAGTGCAGCGCTCCCTCAGTACTGCCCCTCCGACAGTGCAGCGCTCCCTCAGTACTGCCCCTCCCACAGTGCAGCACTCCCTCAGTACTGCCCCTCCGACAGTGCAGCACTCCCTCAGTACTGCCCCTCTGACAGTGCAGCGCGCCCTCAGTACTGCCCCTCCCACAGTGCAGCACTCCCTCAGTACTGCCCCTCCGACAGTGCAGCACTCCCTCAGTACTGCCCCTCCGACAGTGCAGCGCTCCCTCAGTACTGCCCCTCCGACAGTGCAGCGCTCCCTCAATACTGCCCCTCCGACAGTGCAGCACTCCCTCAGTACTGCCCCTCTGACAGTGCAGCGCTCCCTCAGTACTGCCCCTCCCACAGTGCAGCACTCCCTCAGTACTGCCCCTCCGACAGTGCAGCGCTCCCTCAGTACTGCCCCTCCGACAGTGCAGCGCTCCCTCAGTACTGCCCCTCCGACAGTGCAGCGCTGCCTCAGTACTGCCCCTCCGACAGTGCAGCGCTCCATCAGTACTGTCCCTCCGACAGTACGGTGCTCCCTCCGTACTGCCCCTCCGACAGAGCGGCGCTCCCTCAATACTGCCCCTCCGGCAGTGCAGCGCTAAGTACTGCCCCTCCGACAGTGCAGCGCTCCCTCAGTACTGCCCCTCCGACAGTGCGGCGCTCCCTCAGTACTGCCCCTCCGACAGTGCGGCGCTGCCTCAGTACTGCCCCTCCGACAGTGCGGCGCTCCCTCCATACTGCCCCTCTGACAGTGCAGCTCTCCCTCAGTACTGACCGTCGGACAGTGCAGCGCTCCCTCAGTACTGCCCCTCCGACAGTGCAGCGCTCCCTCAGTACTGCCCCTCCGACAGTGCCACACTCACTCAGTACTGCCCATCTGACAGTGCAGCACTCCCTCAGTACTGCCCCTCCGACAGTGCGGCACTCCCTCAGTACTGCCCCTCCGACAGTGCCACACTCGCTCAGTACTGCCCCTCTGACAGTGCAGCACTCCCTCAGTACTGCCCCTCCGACAGTGCGCCGCTCCCTCAGTACTGCCCCTCCGACAGTGCAGCACTCCCTCAGTACTGCCCCTCCGACAGTGCAGCGCTCCCTCAGTACTGCCCCTCCGACAGTGCGGCGCTCCCACAGTACTGCCCCTCTGACAGTGCCACACTCGCTCAGTACTGCCCCTCAGACAATGCGGCGCTCCCTCAGTACTGCCCCTCCGACAGTGCAGCGCTCCATCAGTACTGTCCCTCCGACAGTACGGTGCTCCCTCCGTACTGCCCCTCCGACAGTGCGGCGCTCCCTCAATACTGCCCCTCCGACAGTGTAGCGCTCCCTAAGTACTGCCCCTCCGACAGCGCAGCGCTCCCTCAGTACTGCCCCTCCGACAGTGCAGCGCTCCCTCACTACTGCCCCTCCGACAGTACGGTGCTCCCTCAGTACTGCCCCTCCGACAGTGCGGCGCTGCCTCAGTACTGCCCCTCCGACAGTGCGGCGCTCCCTCCATACTGCCCCTCTGACAGTGCAGCTCTCCCTCAGTACTGCCCCTCCGACAGTGCAGCACTCCCTCAGTACTGCCCCTCCGACAGTGCAGCGCTCCCTCAGTACTGCCCCTCCGACAGTGCAGCGCTCCCTCAGTACTGCCCCTCCGACAGTGCAGCACTCCCTCAGTACTGCCCCTCCGACAGTGCAGCGCTCCCTCAGTACTGCCCCTCCCACAGTGCAGCACTCCCTCAGTACTGCCCCTCCGACAGTGCAGCACTCCCTCAGTACTGCCCCTCCGACAGTGCAGCGCTCCCTCAGTACCGCCCCTCTGACAGTGCAGCGCTCCCTCAGTACTGCCCCTCCGACAGTGCAGCGCTCCCTCAGTACTGCCCCTCCGACAGTGCAGCGCTCCCTCAGTACTGCCCCTCCGACAGTGCAGCGCTGCCTCAGTACTGCCCCTCCGACAGTGCAGCGCTCCATCAGTACTGTCCCTCCGACAGTACGGTGCTCCCTCCGTACTGCCCCTCCGACAGAGCGGCGCTCCCTCAATACTGCCCCTCCGGCAGTGCAGCGCTAAGTACTGCCCCTCCGACAGTGCAGCGCTCCCTCAGTACTGCCCCTCCGACAGTGCAGCGCTCCCTCAGTACTGCCCCTCCGACAGTGCGGCGCTGCGTCAGTACTGCCCCTCCGACAGTGCGGCGCTCCCTCCATACTGCCCCTCTGACAGTGCAGCTCTCCCTCAGTACTGACCGTCGGACAGTGCAGCGCTCCCTCAGTACTGCCCCTCCGACAGTGCAGCGCTCCCTCAGTACTGCCCCTCCGACAGTGCAGCGCTCCCTCAGTACTGCCCCTCCCACAGTGCAGCACTCCCTCAGTACTGCCCCTCTGACAGTGCAGCGCTCCCTCAGTACTGCCCCTCCCACAGTGCAGCACTCTCTCAGTACTGCCCCTCCGACAGTGCAGCACTCCCTCAGTACTGCCCCTCCGACAGTACAGCGCTCCCACAGTACTGCCCATCCGACAGTGCAGCACTCCCTCAGTACTGCCCCTCCGACAGCGTGGTGCTCCCTCAGTACTGCCCCTCCGACAGTGCAGCGCTCCCTCAGTACTGCCCCCTCCCACAGTGCAGCGCTCCCTCAGTACTGCCCCTCCGACAGTGCAGCGCTCCCTCAGTACTGCCCCCTCCCACAGTGCGGCGCTCCCTCAGTACTGACCCTCCGACAGTGCAGCGCTCCCTCAGTACTGGCCTTCCGACAGTGCGGCGCTCCCTCAGTACTGCCCCTCCGACAGTGCAGCGCTCCCTCAGTACTGCCCCTCCGACAGTGTAGCGCTCCCTCAGTACTGCCCCTCCGACAGTGCAGCGCTCCCTCGGTACTGCCCCTCCGACAGTGCAGCGCTCCCTCAGTACTGACCCTCGGACAGTGCAGCGCTCCCTCAGTACTGCCCCTCCGACAGTGCAGCGCTCCCTCAGTACTGCCCCTCCCACAGCGCAGCACTCCCTCAGTACTGCCCCTCCGACAGTGCAGCACTCCCTCAGTACTGCCCCTCTGACAGTGCAGCGCTCCCTCAGTACTGCCCCTCCCACAGTGCAGCACTCCCTCAGTACTGCCCCTCCGACAGTGCAGCACTCCCTCAGTGCTGCCCCTCCGACAGTGCAGCACTCCCTCAGTACTGCCCCTCCGACAGTGCAGCACTCCCTCAGTACTGCCCCTCTGACAGTGCAGCGCTCCCTCAGTACTGCCCCTCCCACAGTGCAGCACTCCCTCAGTACTGACCCTCGGACAGTGCAGCGCTCCCTCAGTACTGCCTCTCCGACAGTGCAGTGCTCCCTCAGTACTGCCCCTCCGACAGTGCAGCGCTCCCTCAGTACTGCCCCTCTGACAGTGCAGCGCTCCCTCAGTACTGCCCCTCCCACAGTGCAGCACTCCCTCAGTACTGCCCCTCCGACAGTGCAGCACTCCCTCAGTACTGCCCCTCCGACAGTGCAGCGCTCCCTCAGTACTGCCCCTCTGACAGTGCAGCGCTCCCTCAGTACTGCCCCTCCGACAGTGCAGCGCTCCCTCAGTACTGCCCCTCCGACAGTGCAGTGCTCCCTCAGTACTGCCCCTACGACAGTGCAGCACTCCCTCAGTACTGCCCCTCCGACAGTGCGGTGCTCCCTCAGTACTGCCCCTCCGACAGTGCAGCGCTCCATCAGTACTGTCCCTCCGACAGTACGGTGCTCCCTCCGTACTGCCCCTCCGACAGTGCGGCGCTCCCTCAATACTGCCCCTCCGACAGTGTAGCGCTCCCTAAGTACTGCCCCTCCGACAGTGCAGCGCTCCCTCAGTACTGCCCCTCCGACAGTGCAGCGCTCCCTCAGTACTGCCCCTCCCACAGTGCAGCACTCTCTCAGTACTGCCCCTCCGACAGTGCAGCACTCCCTCAGTACTGCCCCTCCGACAGTGCAGCGCTCCCTCAGTACTGCCCATCCGACAGTGCAGCGCTCCCTCAGTACTGCCCCTCTGACAGTGCAGCGCTCCCTCAGTACTGCCCCTCCCACAGTGCAGCACTCCCTCAGTACTGCCCCTCCGACAGTGCAGCACTCCCTCAGTACTGCCCCTCCGACAGTGCAGCGCTCCCTCAGTACTGCCCCTCTGACAGTGCAGCGCTCCCTCAGTACTGCCCCTCCGACAGTGCAGCGCTCCCTCAGTACTGCCCCTCCGACAGTGCAGTGCTCCCTCAGTACTGCCCCTACGACAGTGCAGCACTCCCTCAGTACTGCCCCTCCGACAGTGCCACACTCGCTCAGTACTGCCCCTCTGACAGTGCAGCACTCCCTCAGTACTGCCCCTCCGACAGTGCGGCGCTCCCTCAGTACTGCCCCTCCGACAGTGCAGCGCTCCATCAGTACTGTCCCTCCGACAGTACGGTGCTCCCTCCGTACTGCCCCTCCGACAGTGCGGCGCTCCCTCAATACTGCCCCTCCGACAGTGCAGCGCTCCCTAAGTACTGCCCCTCCGACAGTGCAGCGCTCCCTCAGTACTGCCCCTCCGACAGTGCAGCGCTCCCTCAGTACTGCCCCTCCGACACTGCGGTGCTGCCTCAGTACTGCCCCTCCGACAGTGCGGCGCTCCCTCCATACTGCCCCTCTGACAGTGCAGCTCTCCCTCAGTACTGCCCCTCCGACAGTGCGGCGCTCCCTCAGTACTGCCCCTCTGACAGTGCAGCGCTCCCTCAGCACTGCTCCTCCGACAGTGCAGCGCTCCCTCAGTACTGCCCCTCCGACAGTGCAGCGCTCCCTCAGTACTGCCCCTCCGACAGTGCAGCGCTCCCTCAGTACTGGCCTTCCGACAGTGCGGCGCTCCCTCAGTACTGCCCCTCTGACAGTGCAGCGCTCCCTCAGCACTGCTCCTCCGACAGTGTAGCGCTCCCTCAGTACTGCCCCTCCGACAGTGCAGCGCTCCCTCAGTACTGCCCCTCCGATAGTGCAGCACTCCCTCAGTACTGCCCCTCCGACAGTGCAGCACTCCCTCAGTCCTGCCCCTGACAGTGCAGCACTCCCTCAGTACTGCCCCTCCCACAGTGCAGCACTCCCTCAGTACTGCCCCTCCGACAGTGCAGCACTCCCTCAGTACTGCCCCTCCGACAGTGCAGCGCTCCCTCAGTACTGCCCCTCCGACAGTGCAGCGCTCCCTCAGTACTGCCCCTCCGACAGTGCAGCGCTCCCTCAGTACTGCCCCTCCCACAGTGCAGCACTCCCTCAGTACTGCCCCTCCGACAGTGCAGCACTCCCTCAGTACTGCCCCTCCGACAGTGCAGCGCTCCCTCAGTACTGCCCCTCCGACAGTGGAGTCCGAGTAAAGTTGTTTTTTACTTGTCCTTTGTCCCTCTTCGTTCTCAATCCAATCTGTCTGTCTCCCTTTATTTCCATTTCTGTACCTGATTTGACTGTAATTCACCCGCATTCTCTCCCGTCGTTCCTCTGTTTCTATTCTCAATCCTTAAATCGCACTGGTTCAGGGGATACACTGTTGGTCCTGTCGTTCAGTGTCTCAGTTTTATAATTCTCCATCCTTGTTTTCAAATCGCTCCCTGGCCTTGCCCCTCCCTATCTCTCTAACCTCCTCCAGCCCCTAGAACCCTCCCTATCTCTGTAACCTCCTCCAGCCCCTACAACCCTCCCCATCTCTGTAACCTCCTCCAGCCCCTACAACCCTCCCTATCTCTGTAACCTCCTCCAGCCCCTACAACCCTCCCTATCTCTGTAACCTCCTCCAGCCCCGACAACCCTCCCTATCTCTGTAACCTCCTCCAGCCCCTACAACACTCCCTATCTCTGTAACCTCCTCCAGCCCCACAACTCTCCCCATCTCTGTAACCTCCTCCAGCCCCTACAATCCTCCCTATCTCTGTAAACTCCTCCAGCCCTACAACCCTCCCTCTGTAACCTCCTCCAGCCCCACAACCGTCCCTATCTCTGCAACCTCCTCCAGCCCTACAACCCTCCCTATCTCTGTAACCTCCTCCAGCCCTACAACCCTCCCTATCTCTGTAACCTCCTCCAGCCCCTACAACCCTCCCTATCTCTGTAACCTCCTCCAGCCCCTACAACTCTCCCTATCTCTGTAACCTCCTCCAGCCCCTACAACCCTATTTCTGTAACCTCCCCCAGCCCCTACAATCCTCCCTATCTCTGTAAACTCCTCCAGCCCCACAACCCTCCCTCTGTAACCTCCTCCAGCCCCACAACCCTCCCTATCTCTGTAACCTCCTCCAGCCCTACAACCCTCCCTATCTCTGTAACCTCCTCCAGCCCTACAACCCTCCCTATCTCTGTAACCTCCTCCAGCCCCTACAACTCTCCCTATCTCTCTAACCTCCTCCAGCCCTACAACCCTCCCTATCTGTGTAACCTCCTCCAGCCCCACAACCCCCCCATCTCTGTAACCTCCTCCAGCCCCTACAAGCCTCACTATCTCTGTCGTCTCCTCCATCCTCTACAACCCTCCCTATCTCAGTAACCTCCTCCAGCCCCACAACCCTCCCTATCTCTGTAACCTCCTCCAGCCGTACAACCCTCCCTATCTCTGTAACCTCCTCCAGCCCCTACAACCCTCCCTATCTCTGTAACCTCCTCCAGCCCCTACAACCCTCCCACCCTCCCTATCTCTGTAACCTCTTCCAGCCCCAACAACCCTCCCTATCACTGTAACCTCCTCCAGCCCTACAACCCTCCCTATCTCTGTAACCTCCTCAAGCCCTACAACCCTCCCTATCTCTGTAACCTCCTCCAGCCCCTACAACCCTCCCTATCTCTGTAACCTTCTCCAGCCCTACAACCCTCCCTATCTCTGTATCCTGCTCCAGCCCCTACAACCCTCCCTATCTCTGTAATCTCTTCCAGCCCTACATCTCTCCCTATCTCTGTAACCTCCTCCAGCCGTACAACCCTCCCTATCTCTGTAACCTCCTCCAGCAGCTACAACCCTCCCTATCTCTGTAACCTCCTCCAGCCCCACAACCCTCCCTATCTCTGTAACCACCTACAGCCCCTACAACTTTCCCCAGCTCTGTAAACTCCTCCAGCCCCTACTGCCCTCCCTATCACTGTAACCTCCTCCAGCCCCTACAACCCTCCCTGTCTCTGTAACCTACTCCAGCCCTACAACCCTCCCTATCACTGTAATCCCCTCCAGCCCTACAACTCTCCCTATCTCTGTAAGCTCCTCCAGCCCCTTCAACCCTCTCTGAAACTGCCTCCAGCCCGTACAACCCTATCACTTTAACCTCCTCCAGCCCTACAACCCTCCCTATCTGTGTCACCTTTTCCAGTCCGACAACCCTCCCTATCTCTGTAACCTCCTCCAGCCCTACAACTCTCCCTATCTGTGGAACCTCCTCCAGCCCTACAACCCTCCCTGTCTCTGTAACCTCCTCCAGTCCTCCAACCCTCCCTATCTCTGTAACCTCCTCCAGCCCTACAACCCTCCCTACCTTTGTAACCTCCTCCAGCCCCTACAACCCTCCCTCTCTCTGTAACCTCCTCCAGACCGACAACCCTCCCTATCTCTGTAACATCCTCCAGCCCCAACAACCCTATCTCTGTAACCTCCAGCCCGACAACCCTCTCTATCTCTGTAACCTCCTCCAGCCCCTACAACCCTCCCTCTCTCTGTAACCTCCTCCAGCCCTACAACCCTCCCTATCTCTGTAACCTCCTCCAGCCCCTACAACCCTCCCTGTCTCTGTAACCTACTCCAGCCCTACAACCCTCCCTATCACTGTAATCCCCTCCAGCCCTACAACTCTCCCTATCTCTGTAACCTCCTCCAGCCCTACAACCCTCGTATCTCTGTAACCTCCTCCAGCCCCTTCAACCCTCTCTGTTACCGCCTCCAGCCCCTTCAACCCTCCCTATCTGTGTAACCTCCTCCAGCCCTACAACCCTCCCTACCTCTGTAACCTCCTCCAGCCCCTACAGCCCTCCCTCTCTCTGTAACCTCCTCCAGCCCGACAACCCTCCCTATCTCTGTAACCTCCTCCAGCCCCTACAACCCTCCCTATCTCTGTAACCTCCTCCAGCCCCTACAACCCTCCCACCCTCCCTATCTCTGTAACCTCTTCCAGCCCCAACAACCCTCCCTATTTCTGTAACCTCCTCCAGCCCCAACAACCCTCCCTATCTCTGTTACCGCCTCCAGCCCCTTCAACCCTCCCTATCTGTGTAACCTCCTCCAGCCCTACAACCCTATCTCTGTAACCTTCTCCAGCCTTACAACCCTATCTGTGTAACCTCCTCCAGCCCTACCACCCTCCCTACCTCTGTAACCTCCTCCAGCCCCTGCAACCCTCCCTCTCTCTGTAACCTCCTCCAGACCGACAACCCTCCCTATCTCTGTAACATCCTCCAGCCCCTACAACCCTCCCTATCTCTGTAACCTCCTCCAGCCCTACAACCCTCGCTATCTCTTTAACCTCCTCCAGCCCTACAACCCTCCCTATCTCTGTAACCTCCTCCAGCCCTACAACCCTCCCTATCTCTGTAACCTTCTCCAGCCCTACAACCCTCCCGATCTGTGTAACCTCCTCCAGCCCTACAACCCTATCTGTGTAGCCTTCTCCAGCCCTACAACCCCTCCCCCCGAGATCTCTGCGCTCCTCCAATTCTGTCCCCATCTGGCGCATCTGATTTTAATCGCTCCACCACTGGCGGCCGTGCCTTCAGCTGCCTGGACCCTAAGCTCTAGAATTCCCTCCCTAACCCTCTCTGCCTCTCTCTCCTCCTTTAAGACCCTCCTTAACACCTACCTCTTTAACAGAGCGTGTAGTCACCTGTCCTAATATCTCCCCATGTGGCTCGGTGTTAATTTTTTGTCTTGATTTACGCCCCTGTGAAGCGCCTTGGGATGTTTTCTGCGTTAAAGGCGCAGTATAAATGCAAGTTGTTTTTGTGAGCAAGCAGCCGGTAATTCAGATCTGGACGGCGCTAGGGACGTTTGAGACACCGTCAAACCTGCGGCACGGGCTGTACATCCTACAAGCTGTGTGGGAAGAAGCGGTTTACTCTTACGCCTAAAACCTTCAATTCCCTTCTGACAAAGTAGTTTATTCGCCGGAGACAGTTCCCCTCTTCCTCGAGAGTTTGAATGTACAGTGTAGACATGTCTGCGACCTTGGCGGGCTGGAAGAGAAAGAAAAGATGTGCATTTCGACAGCTCCTTCCACCAACCACCTCAGGACGTCCCAACGCGCTATACGGCCAATGAGGCTCCTTCGAAGTGCCGTCACCATTGTAATGTAGGAAATGCGGCAGGCAACGTACGCACAGCAAGATCCCACAAACAGTGACGCTTCGAACAGGAGACGGGACTGAAAGGGGTCGGCCGTGACTCAGTGGGTAGCGCACTCTCGCCTCCGAGTCAGGAGGTTGTGGGTTCAAGTCCCACTCCCGAGCACAAAAATCTAGGCCGTCACTCCCGGGGACCCACCCATTACTGCTCCCCATTTCACCTGCACCCACCCATGACTGCTCCCCATTCCACCCCCTCCCACCCATTACTGCTCCCCATTTCACCCCCTCCCACCCATTACTGCTCCCCATTCCACCCCCTCCCACCCATTACTGCTCCCCCAGTCCACCCCCTCCCACCCATTACTGCTCCCCATTCCACCCGCACCCACCCATTACTGCTACCCATTCCACCCCCTCCCACCCATTACTGCTCCCCATTTCACCTGCACCCACCCATTACTGCTCCCCATTCCACCCCCTCCCACCCATTACTGCTCCCCATTCCACCCCCTCCCACCCATTACTGCTCCCCATTCCACCCCCTCCCACCCATTACTGCTCCCCCAGTCCACCCACTCCCACCCATTACTGCTCCCCATTCCACCCCCTCCCACCCATTACTGCTCCCCATTCCACCCCCTCCCACCCATTACTGCTCCCCCAGTCCACCCCCTCCCACACATTACTGCTCCTCATTCCACCCCCTCCCACCCATTACTGCTCCCCCAGTCCACCCCCACCCACCCATTACTGCTCCCCATTCCACCCCCTCCCACCCATTACTGCTCCCCATTCCACCCCTCCCACCCATTACTGCTCCCCATTCCACCCCCTCCCACCCATTACTGCTCCCCATTCCACCCCCTCCCACCCATTACTGCTCCCCAGTCCACCCCCACCCACCCATTACTGCTCCCCATTCCACCCCCTCCCACCCATTACTGCTCCCCATTCCACCCCTCCCACCCATTACTGCTCCCCATTCCACCCCCTCCCACCCATTACTGCTCCCCATTCCACCCCCTCCCACCCATTACTGCTCCTCATTCCACCCCCTCCCACCCATTACTGCTCCTCATTCCACCCCCTCCCACCCATTACTGCTCCCCCAGTCCACCCCCTCCCACCCATTACTGCTCCCCATTCCACCCCCACCCACCCATTACTGCTCCCCATTCCTCCCCCTCCCACCCATTACTGCTCCCCATTCCACCCCCTCCCACCCATTACTGCTCCTCATTCCCACCCCCACCCACCCATTACTGCTCCTCATTCCACCCCCTCCCACCCATTACTGCTCCCCATTCCACCCCCACCCACCCATTACTGCTCCCCATTCCACCCCCTCCCACCCATTACTGCTACCCCATTCCACCCCTCCCACCCATTACTGCTCCCCCATTCCACCCCCCCACCCATTACTGCTCCCCATTCCACCCCCACTCACCCATTACTGCTCCCCATTCCACACCCACCCACCCATTACTGCTCCCCATTCCACACCCTCCCACCCATTACTGCTCCCCCATTCCACCCCCACCCACCCATTACTGCTCCCCATTCCACCCCCTCCCACCCATTACTGCTCCCAATTCCTCCCCCTCCCACCTGTAGTGTATGTACCTTTAAGAGCCCCTGTGTACTGTAATACCCGGTAGTGACCACTTGGGTATATAAGCCTGTATAGCGTCTTGTATCTTTTAGTTCACCTCCAGACTTTGTTCAGTAAACACCTGTTAAACCAACTCCTGCATTCCGTGTCTCCATTAACACACGGATACAACAGTGGCGACGAATTTGAAACGGACTTACCTGCAATTCGGCAGCACCTCAAGGAGATCGATTCCTCAGACGAAGGTCGAAGAAAAAAAAACTGTGAGTTCACCAGCTAGCCGGGCTGGTGGCAGGTACTGCACTAATCCTTCCTGGGCGGCGGGCTGGGGCTCGATCGGGTGGCTCTGCAGCGGGGCCGAGCAGCGAGTCGGAAGGCGGAGGCAAACAGAGACGGAGGGTGGAGCACTCGGGAGACGGCCGGCGCTGCAAAGCAGGTCGTTGTTCGGACCAAGCAGAGGGAGGGAAAAGTCCCAGAGAGTCCGGTGGGAACGAGTCTCCAACTATTAAAAATATCTGTGTAAATAAAAACCGCGGAGAACAGCATTGTCAGCAGCGGGAAAGCGCGGGAGGCGCCATTTTTTTCTCGGCAGGGAAGAAAGGAAAGCGCGGGAGGCGCCATTTTTGATTTTGAGGATGCCTAAGACTGGCAATATTACTGCTTTCGATAGCGATATAGAGGATTGGACCACATATGTGGAAAGAGTGGAGGTATATTGCACAGCGAATGAAGTAGAGGATGATAAAAAGGCATCGGTACTTCTAAATCTGATGGGCGCAAGGACATACGGGCTGTTACGAAGCTTAATCACTCCAACCAAACCGATGGACAAGAATTTTAAGGAGATTGTTGATACCCTACAGGAGCACTTAAACCCAACACCGCTGCTGATAGCGGAACGATTCAAATTCTTCAGGAGGAATCAGCACAAGAATGAAAGTAACGCTGATTACCTCACCGAATTAAGAAAGCTGTCAAAGCACTGCCAATTTGGGGCAGGACTGGCAGATTCTCTACGAGACAAATTCGTCTGCGGTCTCCTAAGTGAAGGAACACAGAAAAGGCTACTTTCTGAGAAAGATTTGACACTGGACAAGGCTTTCAGTGTGGCTGTATCATACGAAGCAGCAGCAAGAGGAGCTGCAGAGATACAGCAAAAGCCACAGGACTTCAGCACCCATGAAATGACATGGGGTTTTGAGAGATGTTATCGCTGCGGCAGATCCACCCATGACCAGAGGGACTGCTGGTTCAAGGACAAAGCATGCAGGCAATGCGGAAAGATGGGACACATTGCACGTGTATGCCGATCTGGAAATAAAAAATCCACTGACAGAAAAAAAATCAAAAAGGAAAAGTACAGAAAGGTACAAATGATGACGGACAGTAGCTCCGAAGACCAGAAGAGCGATAGCGACTCCGGAAACAAGAGACTAAGCTGTCTCAAATTACATAATGTAATTGCCAAAGAAGATTACCAGACCATTTGGGTTACCCTCATGATAGCGGGGTCCCCAGTTAAAATGGAGCTAGATACAGGATCAGCTCTGACCGTCATAAGTCGACGGGATTACGAGCGGCTATTTCCGCATATACCTTTGAAAGACACATCCATTATCTTGAAGACATATACGGGGCAGAAAGTATACCCCAGAAGGAAAATAAGGGTGCCTGTTGTATACAACGGCAAGGAAATACAGAAGTTGTATTTATACGTTCTGCAAGATGGTGGTCCACCGCTGTTGGGATGTGAATGGATCAGGAAGATATGTTTAGACTGGCACTCCATTCAGGTACTGACGGTGACCAGTAAGAAAAAAAATGATGATGATGTCATACCTGAACGATTAAAAGACATCTTGGCCAACGCCAAAGAAGTGTTTCAACAGGAACTAGGAACCTTGAAAGGCGTCACCGCCTCAATAAAAGTAGAAGATGTGGCAATTCCCAAGTTTTTTAAGGCAAGGCCGGTGCCATACGCAATTCGTCCAGCAGTCGAGGCAGAGCTGGAGAATTTGGAAAAGGCAGGCGTGTTATCCAAGGTAGACTGGAGCGAGTGGGCAACACCCATCGTCCCGGTCATGAAGAAAACGTTGAATAATGATAAATCTGAAGAACAGAGAAAAATTCACATCTGTGGGGACTTCAAGGTGACTGTAAACCCGGTCCTTCACACGGTACAATATCCTCTTCCGAGGATAGAAGATATTTTCGCCTCACTATCCGGAGGGAAACGTTTCACCAAAATTGACTTGGCACAGGCATATCTACAGATGGAGGTTGAGGAGGCCTCTAAAAAGTATCTCACGATAAACACACACAAAGGCCTGTACCAGTACAATCGACAGGTTTTCGGAGTAGCATCAGCTCCAGCTATCTGGCAAAGAGCTATGGAGCAAGTCCTGCAAGGGATTCCGGGGACTCAATGCTACCTAGACGACATCCTTGTAACAGGAGAAAACGACAACGAGCACCTTGCCAACTTGGAGCAGGTGCTCACTAGGCTGAGAGAATGGGGCCTACGAGCAAATCGCCCCAAGTGCGAATTTTTCCAGAAACAAATATCATATTGTGGCCATATAATTAACGAAGAAGGGTTGCATAAGTCACCTGAAAAAATTGAAGCGGTCATAAAAGCTCCAGCACCTGAAAATGTCTCACAATTAAGGTCGTTCCTGGGATTGATAAATTACTATCATAAATTTTTACCGAACTTGTCAACAGTTCTGCACCCTCTTAACGCACTGCTACAAACGGGAGTAATTTGGAAATGGAGCGAAGACCGTAAACGTGCCTTCCATAAATGCAAAGGCTTGATCATGTCCAAGGAAGTGTTGGCTCATTACAACCCATCACTGCCAATCAGACTGGCGTGCGATGCATCCCCTTACGGCGTAGGAGCGGTATTATCGCATAGATTCCCTGATGGCTCGGAGCGGCCGATAGCTTTTGCGTCACGCTCATTGAACTCAGCTGAGCGTAACTATGCCCAGATCGACAAGGAAGCACTCAGCCTGGTGTGGGGAGTGAAGAAATTCAACCATTACCTACACGGACAAAAATTTACCTTGTTGACTGACCATCAACCCCTCGTCTCCATATTCAACCCTAGAAAGGGCGTTCCCATTATGACAGCGCAAAGGCTACAGAGGTGGTCCCTTTTCCTAGGGGCACACCAATATGACATAGAATACAAAGGATCAAAACAGCATGGGAATGCTGACGGTTTATCGCGCCTACCGTTGCCAATGGTAGAAGAGGCACCTACAGTGGACCCAGTGGAGATGTTCCACTCAACCATAGTGGAATGTCTACCAGTAACAAATTCTACCATTGAAAAGGAAACGAGAAATGACCCGACTCTCTCATGAGTCTACGATTTAACGGTGAAGGGATGGCCAGCACATGGCGAACCACTGTTGCCAGCATTCTCGCAAAGAAGAGAACAGCTGTCAGTGTGCCGAGGAACCTTGATGTGTGGATCCAGAATGGTGATTCCACCCAAACTCCAGGATAAAGTGCTAAAGGAGC
>NW_028225180.1:8168884-8505654 GCF_052327205.1 Somniosus microcephalus | reverse complement strand
GAGGGAAGGGTGAGGAGGGATGGAGGGAGGGGTGAGGAGGGAGCGAAGGGTGAGGAGGGATGGAGGGAGGGGTGAGGAGGAGGGAGTGAGGGGTGAGGAGGGAGCGAAGGGGGAGTGAGCGAAGGGGTACCGAAGGGTGAGGAGGAAGCGAGGGGTGAAAGGGAGCGAAGGCTGAGGAGGGAGCGAAGGCTGAGGAGGGAGGGGTGAGGAGGGAGGGAGGGGTGAGGAGGGAGGGAGGGTGAGGAGGAGGGAAGGGTGAGGAGGGAGGGAAGGGTGAGGAGGGAGGGAAGGGTGAGGAGGAAGTGAGGGAGGGAGTGAGGGACGAAGTGTGAGGAGGGAGGGAGGGGTGAGGACAGAGCGAAGGGTGAGGAGGGAGCGAAGGGTGAGGAGGAAGTGAGGGAGGATGAGGGAGTGAGGAGGGAGGGGTGAGGGGGGACCGAAGGGTGGGGAGGGAGGGAGGGGTGAGGAGGAAGGGAGGGGGTGAGGAGGGAGGGGTGGGGTGAGGAGGGAGCGAAGGTGAGGGAGGGAGGGGTGAGGAGGGAGCGAAGGGGTGAGGAGGGAGTGAGGGGTGAGGTGGGAGCGAAGGGGGAGGGAGTGAGTGAGGAGGAAGCGAAGGGTGAGGAGGGAGGGAGTGAGGGGTGAGGAGGGAGCGTGGGGAGAGGAGGGGTGAGGTGGGAGCGAAGGGGAGGGAGGGAGTGAGGAGGGGGTGAGGAGGGAGGGAGGGCGGAGGTGGGAGCGAAGGGGGAGGGTGTGAGTGAGGAGGGAGCGAAGGGTGAGGAGGGAGGGAGTGAGGGGTGAGGAGGGAGCGTGGGGAGAGGAGGGGTGAGGTGGGAGCGAAGGGGAGGGAGGGAGTGAGTGAGGGGGTGAGGAGGGGGTGAGGAGGGAGCGAGGGCGGAGGAGGGAGCGAAGGGTGAGGAGGGAGGGAGGGAGGGGTGAGGAGGGAGGGAGGGAGGGGTGAGGAGGGAGCGAAGGGTGAGGAGGGAGGGAGTGAGGGGTAGGGAGGGAGGAGGCGGGAGCGAAGGGGTGAGGGGGAGGGAGTGAGGAGGGAGCGAAGGGTGAGGAGGGACTGAAGGGTGAGGAGGGAGTGGAATGAGGAGGGAGTGGGGGTTGAGGGTGAGGAGGGAGTGAGGGGGAGGGATGAGGGGGGAGGGATGAGGAGGGAGGGTGTGGGGGAGGGAAGGGAGGAGGAGAGGGAGGAGGGAGTGAGGAGGTGTGGAGTGAGTGAGGGGAAGTGGAGGGAGTCAGGAGGGAGTGAGGGATGAGGAGGGAGTGAGGGGGTGTGGGAGGGAGGGGTGAGGAGGGAGCAAAGGGGTGAGGAGGGAGGGGGAAGGATGAGGAGGGAATTAGGGATCAGGAGTGAGTGAGGGGGTGGAGGGATGAGGAGGGAGGGAGGGGTGAGGAGGGAGGGAGGTGTGAGGAGGGAGCGAGGGATGAGGAGGGAGCGAAGGGGTAAGGAAGGAGCGAAGGGGGAGGGAGTGAGGGGGAACCGAAGGGTGAGGAGGGAGGGAGGGATGAGGAGGGAGTGAGTGAGGGGGTGAGGAGGGAGTGAAGGGTGAGGAGGGAGGGAGGGGTGAGGAGAGAGGCAGGAGGGAGGGAGGGGTGTGGATGGAGCGAGGGGTGAGGAGGGAGCGAAGGGTGAGGAGGGAGGGAGGGAGCGAGGGGTGAGGAGGGAGCGAGGGGTGATGAGGGAGTGAGGGTTGAGGAGGGAGTGAGGGGTGAGAAAGGAGTGAGGTGAGGAGGGAGTGAGTGGTGAGAGGGAGGGAGGGATTAGTGAGGAGGGAGGGTGTGGGGAGTGAAGGGTGAGGAGGGATGGAGGAGGAGAGGGAGGCAGTGAGGAGGGAGGGAGTGAGGTGTGGAGTGAGGGATGAGGAGTGATTGAGGGGAGGAGGGAGTGAGGGGTAGGGATGAGGAGGGAATTAGGGATCGTGAGGGATGAGGAGGGAGTGAGGAATGAAGAGGGAGTGAGGGATGAGGAGGGAGTGAGGAATGAGGGAGTGAGGGATGAGGAGGGAGTGAGGAATGAGGAGGGAGGGAGTGGGGTGAGGAGGGAGTGAGGTGTGAGGAGCGAGTGAATGGTGAGGAGGGAGCAAAGGGTGAGGAGGGAGTGAGGTGAGGGAGTGAGGTGAGGAGGGAGCGAAGGGTGAGGAGGGAGCGAAGGGTGAGGAGGGAGTGAGTGAGGAGGGAGGGGTGAGGGTGTGGGGATGAGGAGTGTGAGGGGGAGTGAGGGATGAGGAGGGTGGTGTGGACAGAGTGAGGGTTGAGGAGGGGGAGGATGAGTGAGGAGGGAGGGTGTGGGGCGGGGTGAGGAGGAGATGGAGGCAGTGAGGAGGGAGGAGAGGGAGGGAGTGAGGAGGTGTGGAGGGAGTGAGGGATGAGGAGGGATTGAGGGTGAGGAGGGAGTGAGGGGGAGGGGGTAGGGATGAGGAGGGAATTAGGGATGAGGAGGGAGTGAGGAATGAGGGAGTGAGGAATGAGGAGGGAGTGAGGGATGAGGAGGGAGTGAGGGATGAGGAGGGAGTGAGGGATTGAGGAGGGAGGGAGTGGGTGAGGAGGGAGGGAGTGAGGTGTGAGGAGCGAGTGAAGGGTGAGGAGGGAGCAAAGGGTGAGGAGGGGAGGGAGCAAAGGATGAGGAGGGAGGAGCAAAGGCTGAGGAGGGAGGGAGCAAGGGTGAGGAGGGAGAGGTGAGGGGGTGTGGGGATGAGGAGTGTGAGGGGGATTGAGGGATGAGGAGGGGGTTGAGGGGGCGGGGGGAGGATGCGTGAGGAGGGAGGAGGAGAGGGAGGCCGTGAGGAGGGAGGAGGAGAGGTAGACAGTGAGGAGGGAGTGAGGAGGTGGGGAGGGAGTGAGGGGGAGGGATGAGGAGGGAATTAGGAATGAGGAGAGAGTAAGGGATGAGGAGGGAGTGAGGAATAAGGAGGGAGTGAGGGATGAGGAGGGCGTGAAGGGTGAGGAGGGAGCGAAGGGTGAGGAGGGAGCGAAGGGTGAGGAGGGAGCGAAGGGTGAGGAGGGAGCGAAGGGTGAGGAGGGAGCGAAGGGTGAGGAGGGAGTGAGGGGTGAGGAGGGAGGGAGGGGGTGAGGGTGAGGAGGGAGGGATGAGGAGCGGGTGAGGAGGCTGTGGGGATGAGGGTGAGGGATGAGAAGGGGGTGAGGAGGGAGTGAGGGATAGGGGGAGTGAGGGGTGAGGAGGGAGCGAGGGGGGAGGGAGGGAGTGAGGTGGGAGCGAAGGGTGAGGGGTGAGGAGAGTGGGGATGAGGAGGGTGAGGGATGAGAAGGGAGTGAGGAGGGGGTGAGGGGTTGAGGAGGGAGTGGGGGGTGAGGGGGGAGGGATGAGGAGGGAGGGTGTGGGGAGGGAAGGGTGAGGAGGGAGGAGGAGAGGGAGGGAGGGAGTGAGGAGGTGTGGAGTGAGTGAGGGGATGGGGAGTGAGTCAGGAGGGAGTGAGGGATGAGGGGGGAGTGAGGGGGTGGGGAAGGGAGGGGTGAGGAGGGAGCAAAGGGGTGAGGGAGTGAGGGGGAGAGATGAGGGAATTAGGGATCAGGAGGGAGTGAGGGGGTGGAGGGATGAGGATGGTAGGGAGGGAGGGGTGAGGAGGGAGGGAGGTGTGAGGAGGGAGTGAGGGATGAGGAGGGAGCGAAGGGATGAGGAGGGAGCGAAGGGATGAGGAGGGAGCGAATGGGTGAGGAGGGAGCGAAGGGGTGAGGAGGGAGCGAATGGGTGAGGAGGGAGCGAAGGGGTGAGGAGGGAGCAAAGGGGTAGGGAGGGAGTGAGGAGGGAGGGAGGGAGTGAGGGGTAACTGAAGGGTGAGGAGGAGGGATGAGGAAGAGTGAGTGAGGGGTGAGGAGGGAGCGAAGGGTGAGGGAGGGAGGGGTGAGGAGGGAGTGAGGGGGTGTGGAGGGAGCGAGGGGTGTGGAGGGAGTGAGGGGGTGAGGAGGGAGCGAGGGGTGAGGAGGGAGCGAAGGTTGAGAGGGAGCGAAGGGGTAGGGAGTGAGGAGGGAGGGAGGGAGTGAGGGGAACTGAAGGGTGAGGAGGGAGGGTGAGTGAGGGGTGAGGAGGGAGTGAGGGTTGAGGAGGGAGTGAGGGTTGAGGAGGGAGTGAGGGGGTGAGGAGGGAGTGAGTGGTGAGAGGGGAGGGAGGGATTAGTGAGTGAGGGGGTGGGGAGGGAGGGAGTGAGGGGGAGGGATGAGTAGGGAGTGAGGGGTAAGGAGGGATTGAGGGGAGGAGGGAGTGAGGGGAGGGGGTAGGGATGAGGAGGGAATTAGGGATCAGGAGGGAGGGAGGGATGAGGAGGGAGGGAGTGGGGTGAGGAGGGAGGGAGTGAGGTGTGACGAGCGAGTGAAGGGTGAGGAGGGAGGGAGTGAGGAGTGAGGGGGTGTGGGGATGAGGAGGGAGTGAGGGTTGAGGAGGGGGCGAGGGTTGAGGAGGGGGTGGGGGGATGGATGAGTGAGGAGGGAGGGGGTGGGGCGGGGTGAGGAGGGAGGAGGAGAGGGAGGCAGTGAGGAGGTGTGAGTGAGTGAGGATGAGGAGGAGTGAGGGATGAGGAGGGAGTGAGGGATGAGGAGGGAGCGAAGGGTGAGGAGGGAGGGAGGGGGTGAGGAGGGAGGGAGGGGGTGAGGAGGGAGGGAGGGGGTGAGGAGGCTGTGGGGATGAGGAGGGTGAGGGGGAGTGAGGGATGAGGGGGGATGAGGTGGTGGGGGAGGGAGGGGTGAGGAGTGAGCGAAGGGGAGGGAGGGAGTGAGGGGGGAACGGAGGGAGTGAGGGGGGAACGGAGGGAGGGAGCGACGGGTGAGGAGGGAGGCAGGAGTGAGGAGGAGGGAGCGAGGGGTGAGGAGGGAGCGAAGGGGATGGAGGGAGTGAGGGGGAACGGAGGGAGTGAGTGGTGAGGGGGAGGGATAAGTGAGGAGGGAGGGTGTGGGGAGGAGAGGAGGGAGTGAGGAGGTGTGGAGTGAGTGAGGGGGTGGGGAGGGAGTGAGGGATGAGGAGGGGAGGGAGGGAGTGAGAGATGAGGGAGGAGTGAGTGATGAGGAGGGAGCAAGGAGAGAGGGGTGAGGAGGGGGTGACGGGGAGTGAGGACGGAGTGAGGAGTGGGGGAGGGAGTGAGGGGAAGGGAGGGGAGGAGGGGAAGGGGAGGGAGTGAGGAGGGGAAGGGGGAGTGAGGGAGTGGGGTGAGGAGGGAGTGAGGGAGAGGGAGGGAGTGGGGAGGGAAAGAGGGGGTGAGGGGGAGCGGTGAGGAGAAGGGGAGGGGGAGAGAGAGAGGGGGGAGTGAGGATGGAGGGGCAGAGTGAGGGGAGGGAGAGAGAAAGGGGAGGGGAAGGAGAGAGCGGAGGGAGGGGAGGGAGAAGCAGGAGGGGGAGGGGGAGAGAGGGGGGAGGAGTAGAGAGGGAGGGGAGAGATGGGTAGAAAGAGGCGGGGAGGGGGAGAGAGAAGGAGGGGAGATAGAGAGTGAGAGGAGAGAGAGAGAGGGGAAGAGAGAGGGCTGAGGAGGGTAGAGAGAGGGGGAGGGTGACTGAGATAGGGAGTGGAGAGAGAGGGTGGAGGGAGTGAAGGGGTGGGGATGGAGGGAGGGAGTCGGGGGAGGGAGGAGCGGGTGGGGAGGGAGGGGTATGGGGAGGGGGTGGGGAGAGGGGAGAGAGAGTGGGAGAGGGGTGAGGTGGAGAGGAAAGAGAGGGGTGAGAGAGAGGGGGAGGAGAGGGGTGGGGAGAGAGAGGGAGAAAGATAGAGCGGGTCTCCACCCGGAGAGAGGGATGGGAGAGGGAGCGAGGGGCAGAGAGGGCGAGGGTGATTGAGAGAGGGGGAGGGAGAGAGAGAATGGGGGGGAGAGAGGGGGCGAGGGTGATTGAGAGAGGGGGAGGGAGAGAGAGAATGGGGGGGAGAGAGGGGGTGGGGGAGGGAGAGAGGGGGAGGGGAAAGAATGGGGAAGGGAGGTGAGGGAGGGGGAAAGAGAGGGGGAGGGGGATTGAGAGAGGGGGAGGGAGGGGGAGGGAGAGAGAGGGGGAGGGAGGGGGAGGGAGAAAGGGGGTGAGGGGAGAGAGGCGGGAGAGTGAGGGGAGGGAGAGGGGGTGGAGAGGGGGAGTGGGGGGGTGGGGGAGGGAGAAAGGGGGAGAGAGAGGGGGGCAGGAGGGAGGGAGAGAGAGGGATGGGGAGGGGAGAGAGGAGAGGGAGGGGGAGAGGAGAAAGAGGGAGGGGTGGGGGGAGAAAGGGGGGAGGGAAAGAGAGAAAGAGGAGGGAGAGAGAGGTGGAGGAGAGAGGGGGAGGAAGAGAGAGAAGGGGAGGGGGATTGAGAGAGGGAGGGGGCAGAGAGGGGCAGGGGGTGAGAGGGGGAGGGGGAGAGAGAAAAGGGGAGGGAGAGGGGGAGAGAGAAAGAGAGAGGGGGGAGCGGGGAGGGTTAGAGGGCAGGGGGGAGCGGGGAGGGGAGAGAGAGGGGGGAGCGGGGAGGGTTAGAGGGGGAGGGGAGAGAGAGGGGTGAGCGGGGAGGGGAGAGAGAGGCGGGAGGGGGGAGGGTTAGAGGGGGGAGGGGAGAGAGAGGGAGGAGGGGAGAGACAGACGGGAAGGGGGAGAGAGGGTGGGGGAGCGAGGGGGGGAGGGAGAAAGGGAGAGAGAGAGGGGGAGCGAGAGAGAGGGGGGAGGGAGGAAGAGAGGGGGAGGGGGTAGAGAGAGGGGTATAGAGAGAGGGCAGGGGGAGCGAGAGGGGGAGGGAGAAAAGAGGGGGAGAGAGAGAGGGGAGGGGGAGAGAGAGAGGGGAGGGGGGGAGAGAGGGGGGAGCGAGAGAGGGGAGGGGGGAGAGAGAGGGGTAGAGAGAGGGCAGGGGGAGCGAGAGGGGGAGGGAGAAAGAGGGGGAGAGAGAGGGGGGGAGCGAGAGAGGGAGGGGAGAGAGAGTGGGGAGAGGGGGAGGAGGGAGTGGGGAGAGGGGGAGGAGGGAGTGGGGAAGTGGAGACGGAGGGGGAGGGAGGGCGTGAGAGAGGGAGGTTGGGAGGGGGAAATAGAGGGGGAGGGGCCCGTCTTTTCTGACGGTTAATTAAAATGGCGTCCAGCGAGGACAGCTTTGTCAATGGTGGGTTATAATCCTAGCCCCACCCAGCAGCCCAATGCTAACCCTTTACCATCAAGCGTAACCTTAACTCTTACTCCTAACCTTAACCACTGACTTTAACCACTAACTGTAACTCTAACTAATAACCTTAACTCTGACCACTCACCGGAACTCCACCCACTGGCCCTCATCACTTACCCTGACCACTACCCTTAACCACTACCTGTAACCTTAACTCTAAGCACTTACCCTAATCCAACCACTAACCCGAACCAATTATCCTAACACTAATCACTATCCTTAACCACTAACCTTAACTCTATTTACTGTAACCACTAACCACAAACTTAACTGTAACCACTAACCCTAGCTCTAACCACTAACCCAAGCCACTCATCCTAACATTAACCACTATCCTTAACTCTAGCCACTACCCTTAAGCACTAATCACACGGTGTCAATAGCCATTGTGATCGTACCCCCTATTACGGATCAAATCCAGACAAGGCGACCCGCTCCCCTCCCCGTTCCCCACGGATAGTAACAGGAACAGGAGGAGGCCATTTAGCCTCTCGAGGCTGTACAATGAGATCATGGCTGATCTGTGATCTAACTCCAGATACCCGCCCTTGCCTCCATATCCCTTAATACCTTTGGTTAACAGAAACCTATCAATCGCCGATTTATAATTAACAATTGACCCAGCATCAACTGTCATTTGCGTAGAGTTCCAAACTTCTACCTCCCTTTGTGTGTAGAAGTGTTTCCTAACTTCACTCCTGAAAGCCCTGGCTGTAATTTTTAGCTATGTCCCCCAGTCCTAGACTCCCCCCAACCAGCAGAAATAGTTTCGTTCTGTCTAGCCCATCAATTCCCATTAATATCTTGAAAACTTTGATCAAATCACCCCTTCATCTTCTAAATTCCAGGAAATACAACCCTAGGCTATGTCCCCTAGTCCTGGACTCTCCAACCAACGGAAATAGCTTCTCTCTATCTACCCTATCAGTTCGCCCTAATATCTTGAAAGCTGGAGACAGATGACCCTCTCCCCCTTCCCCCCCCCCACCACGGATCGAATCCGGACCCGGACACAGGCGACCCTCTCCCCCTTCCCCCCCCACCACGGATCGAATCCGGACCCGGACACAGGCGACCCTCTCCCCCTTCCCCCCCCACCACGGATCGAATCCGGACCCGGACACAGGCGACCCTCTCTGACTTTTCAGACAGATTTACTCCCAGCTATGTGATTCCTGACTCCTTCCTGTCTGAGACCAGCAGTCAGCCTTCCCTGACTTGGGCCAGTCCTGGTCCAGCCATGACCTCACCCTGACCCTGTCTAGTCATGGAGGGGAAGGGATGGGAACGGGGTTCAGGGGGATGGGAAGTGGTTCAGTGGGACGGGAAAGGGTTCTCGGGTGAAAGGCAGGGATTCACGTAGGAGGAGAGAGGGTTCAGGGGAAATGAAGGGGTTCACAGGAAAGGGCAGCGGTTCACATGGGAAGCAGCTCTGGGGAAAGGGAAGGGGTACAGGGGGCCGATTGCTGGTCCCTGGGGGTTTGGGTGGTGAGTTGTAGCAGAATGCAGCCTTTGGCCCATATCCCTTAATACCTTTGACCCAGCATCAATTGCTGTTTGTGTGTAGAAGTGTTTCCTAATTTCACTCCTGAACGATCTGGCTCTAATTTTTAGACTATGTCCCCGAGCCCTAGACTGCCCAACCAGCAGAAATAGTTTCTCTCGATCCACTCTATCTGTTCTCCTTAATATCTTGAAAACTTCGATCAAATCACCCCTTAACCTTCTAAAGTCCAGTGAATACAACCTGAGATTGTGCAAACTCTCCTTGTAATTTAAACCTTGGGGGGAAAGATTCAGTATCGCCCCGTTTGGGGCGCCATTATCAGCCATGCGCAAAGTTTAGTGCCCGGCGCTAGTTATCGCCTCCGACGGCAAACTTGGCTTTTATCGCCCCTAGAGGTGATTGGAGCGCTAAATCAGGTGCTTCACACCTGTCTTAAGGCACAAAGGCCAAGGAGCGAGGCGCTACCTCAGAGCGCTGGCGAAGCGAGGAAGGGCAAATCAAAATATACCTGCAAAGTGCTGCTCAGTACTCAAAACTCCTTCAGTGTTGAATCTCTCCAGAAGTCTCTCTCTCTCTCTCTGAATGCGTGGTGCAAAAATGTCACCAACAAAAAACGGCAGGAAGCGGTCGCCTTTAAATAGCGCTCCCCCAGTCCCTTTCTGACTGCAAAACACTCCCCTCAACCTGTCGTTGCTAGCGGCAGGCGGTAAGGCAGGGGGCGCCACTCAATATCCGGCCCGCTACTGGGGCGTTGCGCACTCGACTGACGTCACAATCTGCCGGCGCAGGAGATCGTGGCGGGAGTGTTGAGCGCCGCTGCAAAATGTCTAGTTAATTTCGCGAGCGGCGCAAACATCGCTGCGCCCAGGCACTAGTTGCTTTGCGCCCCATTAGCGCCCTCTTAAGGCACTAACGGGAGGCGCAAACAACTGAATTTTCCCCCTAGGAGTCTCATTCTGGTAAATCTACACTGCACTCCCTCCAAGGCCAATATATCCTTCCTAAAATGTAAAACATGAATCTCGTGGGTAATGAATTTGTCAATCACAATCTTATAGTAAAGTGCATTCCTGATACTGCGTTAACTAAAGGTGACTTATGAAACAAAGATGTTTTCTGTGAACCTCTCCCTCCTCCTTTAAGACGCTCCTTAAAACCTACCTTTTTGGCCAAGCTCCTGTCCTGATAACTCATGTGGCTCAGGATCAAATTTTGTTTCATAACGCCCCTGTGAAGTACCTGCGGGACATTTTTACTACGTTAAAGGTGCTGTATAAATGCAAGATGTTGTTGTTTGCGGATTCCAGGAGCCGGTCGAACGGAGGTGGCGATGGCAGCATCGACTTCCCACAATGCAGGGTGGCGAAGAAAAGGCCCCATCGACAGCTGCACGCTGGGAGATTGACTCTCTCCCAAAAATGGGCTTAAAAAGGGGGTTTAAAAAAGGTTTTACAAAGGAGATTTAAAGAGGGCGGGCATTAAAATGGGTAATAAAAGGGGGTTTAAAAAAACCACACTCACGACAGCAGTGAAAAATCCGCACTCTGGGAGTGTGTCAGTATTTACAGGGTGTTCCCGGGGAGTGTGTCAGTATTTACAGGGTGTCCCCGGGGAGTGTGTCAGTATTTACAGGGGTCCCCGGGGAGTGTGTCAGTATTTACAGGGGGTCCCGGGGAGTGTGTCAGTATTTACAGGGTGTCCCCGGGGAGTGTGTCAGTATTTACAGGGTGTTCCCGGGGAGTGTGTCAGTATTTACAGGGTGTTCCCGGGGAGTGTGTCAGTATTTACAGGGTGTTCCCGGGGAGTGTGTCAGTATTTACAGGGTGTTCCCGGGGAGTGTGTCAGTATTTACAGGGGGTCCCCGGGGAGTGTATGTCAGTATTAACAGGGGGTCCCGGGGAGTGTGTCATTATTTACAGGGTGTCCCCGGGGAGTGTGTCAGTATTTACAGGGTGTCCCCGGGGAGTGTGTCAGTATTTACAGGGTGTTCCCGGGGAGTGTGTCAGTATTTACAGGGTGTCCCGGGGAGTGTGTCAGTATTTACAGGGTGTTCCCGGGGAGTGTGTCAGTATTTACAGGGTGTCCCCGGGGAGTGTGTCAGTATTTACAGGGTGTTCCCGGGGAGTGTGTCAGTATTTACAGGGTGTTCCCGGGGAGTGTGTCAGTATTTACAGGGTGTCCCCGGGGAGTGTGTCAGTATTTACAGGGTGTTCCCGGGGAGTGTGTCAGTATTTACAGGGTGTTCCCGGGGCGTGTGTCAGTATTTACAGGGTGTCCCCTGGGAGTGTGTCAGTATTTACAGGGTGTTCCCGGAGTGTGTCAGTATTTACAGGGGGTCCCCGGGGAGTGTGTCAGTATTTACAGGGTGTCCCCGGGGAGTGTGTCAGTATTTACAGGGTGTTCCCGGGGAGTGTGTCAGTAATTACAGGGTGTCCCCGGGGAGTGTGTCAGTATTTACAGGGGTCCCCGGGAAGTGTGTCAGTATTTACAGGGTGTCCCCGGGGAGTGTGTCAGTATTTACAGGGTGTCCCCGGGGAGTGTGTCAGTATTTACAGGGGGTCCCGGGGAGTGTGTCAGTATTTACAGGGTGTTCCCGGGAGTGTGTCAGTATTTACAGGGTGTTCCCGGGGAGTGTGTCAGTATTTACAGGGTGTTCCCGGGGAGTGTGTCAGTATTTATAGGGGGTCCCCAGGGTGTGTGTCAGTATTTACAGGGGGTCCCCGGGGAGTGTGTCAGTATTTACAGGGTGTCCCCGGGGAGTGTGTCAGTATTTATAGGGGGTCCCCGGGGTGTGTGTCAGTATTTATAGGGGGTCCCCGGGGTGTGTGTCAGTATTTACAGGGGGTCCCCGGGGTGTGTGTCAGTATTTACAGGGTGTTCCCGGGGAGTGTGTCAGTATTTACAGGGTGTCCCCGGGGAGTGTGTCAGTATTTACAGGGGGTCCCTGGGGAGTGTGTCAGTATTTACAGGGTGTCCCCGGGGTGTGTGTCAGTATTTACAGGGGGTCCCCGGGGTGTGTGTCAGTATTTACAGGGTGCCCCGGGGAGTGTGTCAGTATTTACAGGGGGTCCCCGGGGTGTGTGTCAGTATTTACAGGGTGTCCCCGGGGTGTGTGTCAGTATTTACAGGGGGTCCCCGGGGTGTGTGTCAGTATTTACAGGGTGTCCCCAGGGAGTGTGTCAGTATTTACAGGGTGTCCCCGGGGAGTGTGTCAGTATTTACAGGGTGTTCCCCGGGGAGTGTGTCAGTATTTACAGGGTGTTCCCGGGGAGTGTGTCAGTATTTACAGGGTGTCCCCGGGGAGTGTGTCAGTATTTACAGGGTGTCCCCGGGGAGTGTGTCATTATTTACAGTGTGTTCCCGGGGTGTGTGTCAGTATTGACAGGGTGTTCCCCGGGGAGTGTGTCAGTATTTACAGGGTGATCCCCGGGGAGTGTGTCAGTATTTACAGGGTGTTCCCCGGGGAGTGTGTCAGTATTTACAGGGTGTCCCCGGGGAGTGTGTCAGTATTTACAGGGTGTCCCCGGGGAGTGTGTCAGTGTTTACAGGTTGTCCCCGGGGAGTGTGTCAGTATTTACAGGGTGTTCCCGGGGAGTGTGTCAGTATTTACAGGGTGTCCCGGGGAGTGTGTCAGTATTTACAGGGTGTCCCCGGGGAGTGTGTCAGTATTTACAGGGTGTTCCCGGGGAGTGTGTCAGTATTTACAGGGTGTCCCCGGGGAGTGTGTCAGTATTTACAGGGTGTTCCCGGGGAGTGTGTCAGTATTTACAGGGTGTTCCCGGGGCGTGTGTCAGTATTTACAGGGTGTCCCCTGGGAGTGTGTCAGTATTTACAGGGTGTTCCCGGAGTGTGTCAGTATTTACAGGGGGTCCCCGGGGAGTGTGTCAGTATTTACAGGGTGTCCCCGGGGAGTGTGTCAGTATTTACAGGGTGTTCCCGGGGAGTGTGTCAGTAATTACAGGGTGTCCCCGGGGAGTGTGTCAGTATTTACAGGGGTCCCCGGGAAGTGTGTCAGTATTTACAGGGTGTCCCCGGGGAGTGTGTCAGTATTTACAGGGTGTCCCCGGGGAGTGTGTCAGTATTTACAGGGGGTCCCGGGGAGTGTGTCAGTATTTACAGGGTGTTCCCGGGAGTGTGTCAGTATTTACAGGGTGTTCCCGGGGAGTGTGTCAGTATTTACAGGGTGTTCCCGGGGAGTGTGTCAGTATTTATAGGGGGTCCCCAGGGTGTGTGTCAGTATTTACAGGGGGTCCCCGGGGAGTGTGTCAGTATTTACAGGGTGTCCCCGGGGAGTGTGTCAGTATTTATAGGGGGTCCCCGGGGTGTGTGTCAGTATTTACAGGGGGTCCCCGGGGTGTGTGTCAGTATTTACAGGGGGTCCCAGGGGTGTGTGTCAGTATTTACAGGGGGTCCCCGGGGTGTGTGTCAGTATTTACAGGGTGTTCCCGGGGAGTGTGTCAGTATTTACAGGGTGTCCCCGGGGAGTGTGTCAGTATTTACAGGGGGTCCCTGGGGAGTGTGTCAGTATTTACAGGGTGTCCCCGGGGTGTGTGTCAGTATTTACAGGGGGTCCCCGGGGTGTGTGTCAGTATTTACAGGGTGTTCCCCGGGGAGTGTGTCAGTATTTACAGGGTGATCCCCGGGGAGTGTGTCAGTATTTACAGGGTGTCCCCGGGGAGTGTGTCAGTATTTACAGGGTGTCCCCGGGGAGTGTGTCAGTATTTACAGGGTGTTCCCGGGGAGTGTGTCAGTATTTACAGGGTGTCCCCGGGGAGTGTGTCAGTATTTACAGGGTGTCCCCGGGGAGTGTGTCATTATTTACAGTGTGTTCCCGGGGTGTGTGTCAGTATTGACAGGGTGTTCCCCGGGGAGTGTGTCAGTATTTACAGGGTGATCCCCGGGGAGTGTGTCAGTATTTACAGGGTGTTCCCCGGGGAGTGTGTCAGTATTTACAGGGTGTCCCCGGGGAGTGTGTCAGTATTTACAGGGTGTCCCCGGGGAGTGTGTCAGTGTTTACAGGTTGTCCCCGGGGAGTGTGTCAGTATTTACAGGGTGTCCCCGGGGAGTGTGTCAGTATTTACAGGGTGTTCCCAGGGAGTGTGTCAGTATTTACAGGGTGTTCCCCGGGGAGTGTGTCAGTATTTACAGGGTGATCCCCGGGGAGTGTGTCAGTATTTACAGGGTGTCCCCGGGGAGTGTGTCAGTATTTACAGGGTGTCCCCGGGGAGTGTGTCAGTATTTACAGGGGGTCCCCGGGGAGTGTGTCAGTATTTACAGGGTGTCCCCGGGGAGTGTGTCAGTATTTACAGGGTGTCCCCGGGGAGTGTGTCAGTATTTACAGGGTGTCCCCGGGGAGTGTGTCAGTATTTACAGGGTGTCCCCGGGGAGTGTGTCAGTATTTACAGGGTGTTCCCGGGGAGTGTGTCAGTATTTACAGGGTGTTCCCGGGGAGTGTGTCAGTATTTACAGGGTGTCCCCGGGGAGTGTGTCAGTATTTACAGGGTGTCCCCGGGGAGTGTGTCAGTATTTACAGGGTGTTCCCGGGGTGTGTGTCAGTATTTACAGGGGGTCCCCGGGGAGTGTGTCAGTATTTACAGGGTGTTCCCGGGGAGTGTGTCAGTATTTACAGGGTGTTCCCGGGGAGTGTGTCAGTATTTACAGGGTGTCCCCGGGGAGTGTGTCAGTATTTACAGGGTGTCCCCGGGGAGTGTGTCAGTATTGACAGGGTGTTCCCCGGGGAGTGTGTCAGTATTTACAGGGTGTTCCCCAGGGAGTATGTCAGTATTTACAGGGTGTTCCCGGGGAGTGTGTCAGTATTTACAGGGTGTTCCCGGGGAGTGTGTCAGTATTTACAGAGTGTCCCGGGGAGTGTGTCAGTATTTACAGGGTGTCCCCGGGGAGTGTGTCAGTATTTACAGGGTGTCCCCGGGGAGTGTGTCAGTATTTACAGTGTGTCCCCGGGGAGTGTGTCAGTATTTACAGGGTGTCCCCGGGGAGTGTGTCAGTATTTACAGGGTGTCCCCGGGGAGTGTGTCAGTATTGACAGGGTGTTCCCCGGGGAGTGTGTCAGTATTTACAGGGTGATCCCCGGGGAGTGTGTCAGTATTTACAGGGTGTTCCCCGGGGAGTGTGTCAGTATTTACAGGGGGTCCCCGGGGAGTGTGTCAGTATTTACAGGGTGTCCCCGGGGAGTGTGTCAGTATTTACAGGGTGTTCCCCGGGGTGTGTGTCAGTATTTACAGGGGGTCCCCGGGGAGTGTGTCAGTATTTACAGGGTGTCCCCGGGGAGTGTGTCAGTATTTACAGGGGGTCCCCGGGGAGTGTGTCAGTATTTACAGGGTGTTCCCCGGGGAGTGTGTCAGTATTTACAGGGTGTTCCCCGGGGAGTGTGTCAGTATTTACAGGGTGTTCCCCGGGGAGTGTGTCAGTATTTACAGGGTGTCCCCGGGGAGTGTGTCAGTATTTACAGGGTGTCCCCGGGGAGTGTGTCAGTATTTACAGGGTGATCCCCGGGGAGTGTGTCAGTATTTACAGGGTGTTCCCCGGGGAGTGTGTCAGTATTTACAGGGTGTTCCCGGGGAGTGTGTCAGTATTTACAGGGTGTTCCCGGGGAGTGTGTCAGTATTTACAGGGTGTTCCCCGGGGAGTGTGTCAGTATTTACAGGGTGTTCCCGGAGAGTGTGTCAGTATTTACAGGGTGTTCCCCGGGGAGTGTGTCAGTATTTACAGGGTGTCCCCGGGGAGTGTGTCAGTATTTACAGGGTGTTCCCCGGGGAGTGTGTCAGTATTTACAGGGTGTTCCCGGGGAGTGTGTCAGTATTTACAGGGTGTTCCCGGGGAGTGTGTCAGTATTTACAGGGTGTTCCCCGGGGAGTGTGTCAGTATTTACAGGGTGTTCCCCGGGGAGTGTGTCAGTATTTACAGGGTGTCCCCGGGGAGTGTGTCAGTATTTACAGGGTGTTCCCGGGGAGTGTGTCAGTATTTACAGGGTGTTCCCCGGGGAGTGTGTCAGTATTTACAGGGTGTTCCCCGGGGAATGTGTCAGTATTTACAGGGTGTTCCCGGGGAGTGTGTCAGTATTTACAGGGTGTTCCCCGGGGAGTGTGTCAGTATTTACAGGGTGTTACCCGGGGAGTGTGTCAGTATTTACAGGGTGTCCCCGGGGAGTGTGTCAGTATTTACAGGGTGTCCCCGGGGAGTGTGTCAGTATTTACAGGGTGTCCCCGGGGAGTGTGTCAGTATTTACAGGGTGTTCCCGGGGAGTGTGTCAGTATTTACAGGGTGTTCCCGGGGGGTGTGTCAGTATTTACAGGGGGTCCCCGGGGAGTGTGTCAGTATTTACAGGGTGTCCCCGGGGAGTGTGTCAGTATTTACAGGGTGTCCCCGGGGAGTGTGTCAGTATTTACAGGGTGTCCCCGGGGAGTGTGTCAGTATTTACAGGGTGTCCCTGGGGAGTGTGTCAGTATTTACAGGGTGTCCCCGGGGAGTGTGTCAGTATTTACAGGGTGTTCCCCGGGGAGTGTGTCAGTATTTACAGGGTGTTCCCGGGGAGTGTGTCAGTATTTACAGGGTGTTCCCGGGGAGTGTGTCAGTATTTACAGGGGGTCCCCGGGGAGTGTGTCAGTATTTACAGGGGGTCCCCGGGGAGTGTGTCAGTATTTACAGGGTGTCCCCGGGGAGTGTGTCAGTATTTACAGGGGGTCCCCGGGGAGTGTGTCAGTATTTACAGGGTGTCCCCGGGGAGTGTGTCAGTATTTACAGGGTGTCCCCGGGGAGTGTGTCAGTATTTACAGGGTGATCCCCGGGGAGTGTGTCAGTATTTACAGGGTGTTCCCCGGGGAGTGTGTCAGTATTTACAGGGTGTTCCCGGGGAGTGTGTCAGTATTTACAGGGTGTTCCCGGGGAGTGTGTCAGTATTTACAGGGTGTTCCCCGGGGAGTGTGTCAGTATTTACAGGGTGTTCCCCGGGGAGTGTGTCAGTATTTACAGGGTGTCCCCGGGGAGTGTGTCAGTATTTACAGGGTGTTCCCGGGGAGTGTGTCAGTATTTACAGGGTGTTCCCCGGGGAGTGTGTCAGTATTTACAGGGTGTTCCCCGGGGAGTGTGTCAGTATTTACAGGGTGTCCCCGGGGAGTGTGTCAGTATTTACAGGGTGTCCCCGGGGAGTGTGTCAGTATTTACAGGGTGTCCCCGGGGAGTGTGTCAGTATTTACAGGGTGTTCCCGGGGAGTGTGTCAGTATTTACAGGGTGTTCCCGGGGGGTGTGTCAGTATTTACAGGGGGTCCCCGGGGAGTGTGTCAGTATTTACAGGGTGTCCCCGGGGAGTGTGTCAGTATTTACAGGGTGTCCCCGGGGAGTGTGTCAGTATTTACAGGGTGTCCCCGGGGAGTGTGTCAGTATTTACAGGGTGTCCCTGGGGAGTGTGTCAGTATTTACAGGGTGTCCCCGGGGAGTGTGTCAGTATTTACAGGGTGTTCCCCGGGGAGTGTGTCAGTATTTACAGGGTGTTCCCGGGGAGTGTGTCAGTATTTACAGGGTGTTCCCGGGGAGTGTGTCAGTATTTACAGGGGGTCCCCGGGGAGTGTGTCAGTATTTACAGGGGGTCCCCGGGGAGTGTGTCAGTATTTACAGGGTGTCCCCGGGGAGTGTGTCAGTATTTACAGGGGGTCCCCGGGGAGTGTGTCAGTATTTACAGGGTGTCCCCGGGGAGTTTGTCAGTATTTACAGGGTGTCCCCGGGGAGTGTGTCAGTATTTACAGGGTGTTCCCCGGGGAGTGTGTCAGTATTTACAGGGGGTCCCCGGGGAGAGTGTCAGTATTTACACGGTGTCCCCGGGGAGTGTGTCAGTATTTACAGGGTGTTCCCGGGGAGTGTGTCAGTATTTACAGGGGGTCCCCGGGGAGTGTGTCAGTATTTACAGGGTGTCCCCGGGGAGTGTGTCAGTATTTACAGGGGCTCCCCGGGGAGTGTGTCAGTATTTACAGGGTGTTCCCGGGGAGTGTGTCAGTATTTACAGGGTGTTCCCGGGGAGTGTGTCAGTATTTACAGGGTGTTCCCGGGGAGTGTGTCAGTATTTACAGGGGGTCCCCGGGGAGTGTGTCAGTATTTACAGGGTGTCCCCGGGGAGTGTGTCAGTATTTACAGGGTGTTCCCGGGGAGTGTGTCAGTATTTACAGGGTGTTCCCGGGGGGTGTGTCAGTATTTACAGGGGGTCCCCGGGGAGTGTGTCAGTATTTACAGGGTGTCCCCGGGGAGTGTGTCAGTATTTACAGGGTGTCCCCGGGGAGTGTGTCAGTATTTACATGGTGTCCCCGGGGAGTGTGTCAGTATTTACAGGGTGTCCCTGGGGAGTGTGTCAGTATTTACAGGGTGTTCCCGGGGAGTGTGTCAGTATTTACATGGTGTCCCCGGGGAGTGTGTCAGTATTTACAGGGTGTCCCTGGGGAGTGTGTCAGTATTTACAGGGTGTCCCCGGGGAGTGTGTCAGTATTTACAGGGTGTCCCCGGGGAGTGTGTCAGTATTTACAGGGGGTCCCCGGGGAGTGTGTCAGTATTTACAGGGTGTCCCCGGGGAGTGTGTCAGTATTTACAGGGGGTCCCCGGGGAGTGTGTCAGTATTTACAGGGTGTCCCCGGGGAGTGTGTCAGTATTTACAGGGGGTCCCCGGGGAGTGTGTCAGTATTTACAGGGTGTCCCCGGGGAGTGTGTCAGTAATTACAGGGTGTTCCCGGGGAGTGTGTCATTATTTACAGGGTGTCCCCGGGGAGTGTGTCAGTATTTACAGGGTGTTCCCGGGGAGTGTGTCAGTATTTACAGGGTGTTCCCGGGGAGTGTGTCAGTATTTACAGGGTGTTCCCGGGGAGTGTGTCAGTATTTACAGGGTGTTCCCCGGGGAGTGTGTCAGTATTTACAGGGTGTTCCCGGCGAGTGTGTCAGTGTTTACAGGGTGTCCCCGGGGAGTGTGTCAGTATTTACAGGGTGTCCCCGGGGAGTGTGTCAGTATTTACAGGGTGTCCCCGGGGAGTGTGTCAGTATTTACAGGGTGTTCCCGGGGAGTGTGTCAGTATTTACAGGGTGTTCCCGGGGAGTGTGTCAGTGTTTACAGGGTGTCCCCGGGGAGTGTGTCAGTATTTACAGGGTGTCCCCGGGGAGTGTGTCAGTATTTACAGGGTGTCCCGGGGAGTGTGTCAGTATTTATAGGGTGTCCCCGGGGAGTGTGTCAGTATTTACAGGGTGTCCCCGGGGAGTGTGTCAGTATTTACAGGGTGTTCCCGGGGAGTGTGTCAGTATTTACAGGGTGTTCCCGGGGAGTGTGTCAGTATTTACAGTGGGGCCACGGGAATGTGGCGATATTTTCAGGGGAGAAGTCTGTAAACTCCCTGCTCCACAGTGAGCTGCTAGTCAGCTGAGGCTTCGCACTCTCGCCTCTGGGTCAGAGGTTGTTGGTTCTACTCCCACTCCAGAGACTTGAGCACAAATATCTAGTCTGTCACTCCAGTGCAATACTGAGGGAGTGCTGCACTGTCGGAGGTGGCGTCATTCGGATGAGACGTTAAACCGAGGCCCCGTCTGCCATCTCAGATGGACGTAAAAGATCCCACGGCCACTATTTCGGAAGACGAGCAGGGGAGTTCTCATTGCTGTTTGTGGGAGCTTGCTGTGCGCAAATTGGCTGCCGCATTTCCTACATTACAACAGTGACTGCACTTCAAAAGCCCTTCATTGTCTGTAAAGTGCTTTGGGATATCCTGAAGTCGTGAAAGGCGGCTGTATAAATGCAAGGCTTTCTTTATGTCTTGTATCAGCAAACTTGTTTGGAAATTGGAGAGCTACGTGAACAGCAGATCGAGTTAAACAGGTCCAATTTACTTTATTGTGTATAATTTAACGAGCTTTTAAATACAGAAGACAAAGTAAAGTACAGCTCGCGGTTCTTAAAGCACCTTTTTTGCGACAGATTCAATCTGTGTATTCGAACTGCAACCAGCTTAATTTGTCGAACCCTTCGGGTGTTTTTAAATAATAAAGCGCACCAGGTTTATCCTGTGTTCAACAAACGGAAGCTATTCCCGCAGAGAAAGAGTTTTTGAAGATAAAATTCTTGGGATTCGCTATTTTTCCGCTCACAGGAGGTGGCGAGACGAAGTGTTGAGGAAATGGGGCGACCTTCTGTACTTTTCTTTACCCAAGGTCCTGCCCGGTGGTGGGGTCGGGTTAAAGTTCAGAACCACAAACGTTATCCATCACCCCCGGCACTGGTTCGCCCCTCCTGCTCTGAAGGAGCTGACCGCACGCACCCTACTGGGCACCCACCTGCTTTGGGAGGGGTAGGGGGCTGGGGGCACTGGATAGTGATCAGGGGCAGCCGTCGATTTCTGAGCTTTCTGCCTCCCGCCCCCCCCCCACCTCATTCCCCTAGCCCAGGAATTTCTGTAACAGGCTGCCCTGCCCCAGGCTGAGCCTGAAACCCATTAACGCCGCACATGTTTACAGCAGTGTAATCAAACATTAACAGTGTGAATGTGGGAGTCTGGACAACAGGAACTTGTTCCCCAGTTCTGTTACACCACCCCCAAGTAAAAAAACTGGCAATTTGGATTTTTTAAAGAGAGTGTGAGAGAGACAGAAAGATAGAGTGGGAGAGATAGAGTGAGAGAGAGTGGGAGAGATAGTGAGAGAGAGAGTGGGAGAGATAGAGAGAGAGGGGCAAAGAGAGAGAGTGAGAGAGAGAGAGATAGACAGAGAGAGTGAGAGCGAGACAGAAAAGAGAAAGTGGGAGAGAGACAGGGAGACAAAGAAAGACAGAGTGAGAGAGAGACAGAAAGATAGAGTGAGAGAGACAGAGAGAGAAGCAAAGAGAGACAGAGTGAGAGAGACAGAAAGATAGATAAAATGAGAGAGAGTGACAGAGAGTGAGAGCGAGGCAGAGAGAAAGACAGAGAGAGTGAGATGGAGAGTGGGAGACAGAGAGAAAGACAGACAGAGAGAGGCAAAGAGACAATCAGAGAGAGATAGAAAGATAGAGAGAGTGACAGACGGAGAGTGGGAGAGAGAGAAAGACAGGGAGAGAGAAAGAGGGAAAGAGACAGACGGAGAGTGAGAGAGAGACAGAGAGATTAAACACACAGACGACAAAATGAAACTGGCTATCCTAAAACTCTTCAACTTGGTTCTGAGTGTCGGTTACTTCCCTGATATCTGGAACAAAGGACTCATAACGCCCATATGCAAAAGTGGGGACAAAGTCGACCCAAATAGCTATCGAGGCATCTGTGTAAACAGTAACCTGGGGAAGGTATTCTGTAGCATCATAAACAAAAGACTTATAAACTTCCTTGAGGAGCACAATGTCTTGAGTAAAAGCCAAATTGGATTCCTGCCAAACTATAGAACATCAGATCATATCTTCACCCTACAGACCCTAATTGACAAACACGTTCACCATAACAAAAGCAAAATCTACGCATGCTTTATAGATTTCCAGAAGGCTTTCGACTCCATCTGGCATGACGGTTTATTCCTGAAACTTATCGAAAGCGGGGTAGGGGGAAAAACATATGATGTAATTAAATCAATGTATACAAACAACAAATGTGCAGTTAAAATTGGAGACAAACAAACAAAATACTTCCCACAGGGGCGGGGGGTGACGCAGGGCTCGCCAATCTCACCGACACTCTTTAATATTTACATAAATGAATTGGCAAAACTACTTGAATAATCTACAGCACCCGGCCTCACCCAATATGAATCCAAGGTTAAATTCCTCCTCTATGCAGACGACCTGGTTCTGCTGTCACCAACTAAGGAGGGTCTACAGCAGAACCTGGATCTGCTGGAGTCGTACTGCCAGACTTGGGCCCTGACAATAAATCCCCAAAAAACCAAAGTTCTTGTGTTCCAGCAAAGATCCAGACATCAGGGACCCAAAATAAATTTCACACTAGGAACAACCAAAATTGAACAAACCACTAACTACACATACTTGGGCTTAAAAATCAGTTCTACGGGAAACTTCAAACTGGCTGTGAATGAACTGAAAGAGAAAGCAAGAAGGGCTTTCTATGCCATTAAAAAATCAATCCAAATAGAAATCCCAATTAGCATTTGGCTCAAAATTTTCAAATCAGTAATTGAACCAATTGCACTCTATGGCAGTGAGGTATGGGGACCGCTAACACAACAAGAATTTGCAAAATGGGACAAACACCCAATTGAGATCCTACATGCAGAATTCTGTAAAAGTATCCTCCCGACTCAAAGGAAAACAGTAAACAATGCATGCAGGGCGGAACTAGGCCAATATCCATTAATAATCACTATCCAAAAAAGAGCCACCAAATTTTGGAATCACCTACAAATGAGCAACCCCCAATGCTATCACTACGACGCCCTGAAATGCCAAGAGCTGACCATAAAGAAGAATACCCTTAGTCAACTAGTCCTGGGACTCAGTGAAGTAACTACTAACACTACTAACAATAACCAGCCCCAGGACAGTGACAGCGTAACACAAAGAATTCGACCCAACACAATCGTCGCTAAGCAAAAGGAAAAATATCTGACATATTGGGCAGAAACAACAAAAACCCAAAGCAAACTCAATTGCTACTTGGCCCTAAATAGACAATACAACATAGCTGATTACCTGACCATGGTAAAGGACAGCAAACGGAGAAAAATCTTGACAATGTACAGACTTAGTGAACATAGCCTGGCGATCGAAAAAGGTAGACACAGGCAGACCCGGCTACCAAGAGAGGACAGGATATGCTCTCACTGCAGTCAGGGAATGGTGGAGACAGAGATGCACTTCCTCACAGCTTGTAGAAAATATCAGGGCATAAGGGAGAATTTTTACCCAAAATTTACAAAAATATGCCCGGAATTCAGAAAATTGAATGACGACCAAAAACTCCCATACCTACTAGGGGAAGAGAGAAGTTGCGTAACCTTAGCGGCACACTATGTTACAGCTTGCCATAAACAGAGGGACAACTACTAAAGATAAGATAAGAGTATATATAAATTATATGAAAGTATATTTATACACTCAGGGATATATCTGTTTATACACTGTATGGATAGATCTGTATTTTTGTGAACAAACATGAATGTTTTCCGATGCTTTGGCAACATAAGATGTAACTTGTCATGCCAATAAAGCGATTTGAATTGAATTGAATTGAGAGGGAGTGAGAGACAGAGAGGGAGAGAGACAGAAAGAGAGGGAGACAGAAAGAGGGAGACAGAAAGAGAGGGAGACAGAGAGAGAGAGACAGAAAGAGAGGGAGACAGAAAGAGAGGGAGACAGAGAGAGAGAGGGAGACAGAAAGAGGGAGACAGAAAGAGAGGGAGACAGAAAGAGAGGGAGACAGAGAGAGAGAGGGAGACAGAGAGAGAGAGGGAGACAGAAAGAGAGGGAGACAGAGAGAGAGAGACAGAAAGAGAGGGAGACAGAGAGAGAGAGGGAGACAGAAAGAGGGAGACAGAAAGAGAGGGAGACAGAAAGAGACAGACAGAAAGAGAGGGAGACAGAGAGAGGGAGACAGAGAGAGAGGGAGACAGAAAGAGGGAGACAGAAAGAGAGGGAGACAGAGAGAGCGAGAGGGAGACAGAGAGAGAGAGGGAGACAGAGAGAGAGAGGGAGACAGAGAGAGAGAGGGAGACAGAAAGAGGGAGACAGAAAGAGAGGGAGACAGAGAGAGAGAGACAGAGAGAGAGGGAGACAGAGAGAGAGAGACAGAAAGAGAGAGGGAGACAGAGAGGGAGACAGAAAGAGAGGGAGACAGAGAGAGGGAGACAGAGAGAGAGAGAGACAGAAAGAGAGGGAGACAGAGAGAGGGAGACAGAAAGAGAGGGAGACAGAAAGAGAGGGAGACAGAGAGAGGGAGACAGAGAGAGAGGGAGACAGAGAGAGAGGGAGACAGAGAGAGACAGAAAGAGAGAGGGAGACAGAGAGAGAGAGGGAGACAGAGAGAGAGAGGGAGACAGAGAGAGGGAGACAGAGAGAGAGGGAGACAGAGAGAGAGGGAGACAGAGAGAGAGGGAGACAGAAAGAGAGGGAGACAGAAAGAGAGGGAGACAGAAAGAGAGGGAGACAGAAAGAGAGGGAGACAGAAAGAGAGGGAGACAGAAAGAGAGGGAGACAGAAAGAGAGGGAGACAGAGAGAGAGGGAGACAGAGAGAGAGGGAGACAGAGAGAGAGGGAGACAGAGAGAGAGGGAGACAGAGAGAGAGGGAGACAGAAAGAGAGGGAGACAGAGAGAGAGGGAGACAGAAAGAGAGAGACAGAGAGAGAGGGAGACAGAAAGAGAGAGAGAGAGAGAGAGAGAGAGACAGAGAGAGGGAGACAGAGAGAGAGAGACAGAGAGGGAGACAGAGAGAGAGAGACAGAAAGAGAGAGACAGAAAGAGAGAGACAGAAAGAGAGAGACAGAAAGAGAGAGACAGAAAGAGAGAGACAGAAAGAGAGGGAGACAGCGAGAGAGGGAGACAGCGAGAGAGGGAGACAGAGAGAGAGGGAGACAGAGGGAGAGAGACAGAAAGAGAGGGAGACAGAGACCTCAAAACCTACAATAGGCCACGAAAAATGAGCAGACAGTGAAGCTGGGAACGGCTGCCTGTGCAAGGTGAGGGACAAACTGCTGTGAGCCTCCAATCCCTCCGCCCCCCCTCCCTCCCCAGTTAAAGGCCAACCAGTAGGAGGGAAATCACAGGTTGGTGACTGACATCCTGGGAACACGGATGGAGGGAGGGCTGCTGTTTACTGGGAGGGGAGGCGGGGGGGGGGGGGAGCTGTCCAGTGTCTTCGGGCGAGAAGCCTGAGGGACAATAGTGACCATCACAACCGCACCCGCCCTGCCCCGCGCAGAGATGTCCAATTCTAGGGCTACGTCGCATCAGGTTAACGTTCAATATTTAAATAACTACAAAGCTCTCGGCTGGTACAAAAAATGAACACGTGCAGCATTAAACCTCTTATTACTGCAGCAAAGGCAGGATGTGATTCACAGTAACGGGCGGATGGCTTCTCCCTCTTCCTCACCCAATGTCCGAGGACAGCAGGCGGGGCAGGTCCGTGTCGCGAAGGCCCCCCTGGTGCACTGGCTGCTAACCGTGATGGTGACTCCTCAATCTGGGGTGCTGTTGAAAACAACGACAACTTATGTTTACACAGCGCACTTAACCTAGTAAAACGTCCCAAGGCGCTTCACAGGAGCGATTATCAAACAAGGTTATATGCAACTCTTCACTTCACCTGACGAAGGAGCAGCGCTCCGAAAGCTTGTGATTTCAAATAAAGCTGTTGGACTATAACCTGGTGTTGTGTGACTTCTTACATTTGTCCACCCAAGTCTAACACCGGCATCTCCACACCATGGTTACAGAGATAGGGAGGGTTGTAGGGGCTGGAGGAGGTTACAGAGATAGGGAGGGTTGTAGGGGCTGGAGGAGGTTACAGAGATAGGGAGGGTTGTAGGGGCTGGAGGAGGTTACAGAGATAGGGAGGGTTGTAAGGCTGGAGGAGGTTACAGAGATAGGGAGGGTAGTAGGGGCTGGAGGAGGTGACAGAGATAGGGAGGGTTGTAAGGCTGGAGGAGGTTACAGAGATAGGGAGGGTTGTAGGGGCTGGAGGAGGTTACAGAGATAGGGAGGGTTGTAAGGCTGGAGGAGGTTACAGAGATAGGGAGGGTTGTAGGGGCTGGAGGAGGTTACAGAGATAGGGAGGGTTGTAAGGCTGGAGGAGGTTACAGAGATAGGGAGGGTTGTATGACTGGAGGAGGTTACAGAGATAGGGAGGGTTGTAGGGGCTGGAGGAGGTTACAGAGATAGGGAGGGTTGTAGGGGCTGGAGGAGGTTACAGAGATAGGGAGGGTTGTAGGGCTGGAGGAGGTTACAGAGATAGGGAGGGTTGTGGCTGGAGGAGGTTACAGAGATAGGGAGGGTTGTAGGGGCTGGAGGAGGTTACAGAGATAGGGAGGGTTGTAGGGGCTGGAGGAGGTTACAGAGATAGGGAGGGTTGTAGGGGCTGGAGGAGGTTACAGAGATAGGGTGGGTTGTAGGGCTGGAGGAGGCTACAGAGATAGGGAGGGTTGTAGGGGCTGGAGGAGATTACAGAGATAGGGAGGGTTGTAGGGGCTGGAGGAGGTTACAGAGATAGGGAGGGTAGTAGGGGCTGGAGGAGGTTACAGAGATAGGGAGGGTTGTAGGGGCTGGAGGAGTTTACAGAGATAGGGAGGGTTGTAGGGGCTGGAGGAGGTTACAGTGATAGGGAGGGTTGTAGGGCTGGAGGAGGCTACAGAGATAGGGAGGGTTGTAGGGGCTGGAGGAGATTACAGAGATAGGGAGGGTTGTAGGGACTGGAGGAGGTTACAGAGATAGGGAAGGTTGTAGGGGCTGGAGGAGGTTACAGAGATAGGGAGGGTTGTAAGGCTGGAGGAGGTTACAGAGATAGGGAGGGTTGTAAGGCTGGAGGAGGTTACAGAGATAGGGAGGGTTGTAGGGCTGGAGGAGGTTACAGAGATAGGGAGGGTAGTAGGGGCTGGAGGAGGTTACAGTGATAGGGAGGGTTGTAGGGGCTGGAGGAGGTTACAGAGATAGGGAAGGTTGTAGGGGCTGGAGGAGGTTACAGAGATAGGGAGGGTTGTAGGGCTGGAGGAGGTTACAGAGATAGGGAGGGTAGTAGGGGCTGGAGGAGGTTACAGAGATAGGGAAGGTTGTAGGGGCTGGAGGAGGTTACAGAGATAGGGAGGGTTGTAGGGGCTGGAGGAGGTTACAGAGATAGAGAGGGTTGTAGGGGCTGGAGGAGGTTACAGTGGTAGGGAGGGTTGTAAGGCTGGAGGAGGTTACAGAGATAGGGAGGGTTGTAGGGCCTGGAGGAGGTTACAGAGATAGGGAGGGTTGTAAGGCTGGAGAAGGTTACAGAGATAGGGAGGGTTGTAAGGCTGGAGAAGGTTACAGAGACAGGGAGGGTTGTAAGGCTGGAGGAGGTTACAGAGATAGGGAGGGTTGTAGGGGCTGGAGGAGGTTACAGAGATAGGGAGGGTTGTAGGGGCTGGAGGAGGTTACAGAGATAGGGAGGGTTGTAGGGGCTGGAGGAGGTTACAGAGATAGGGAGGGTTGTAGGGCCTGGAGGAGGTTACAGAGATAGGGAGGGTTGTAGGGGCTGGAGGAGGTTACAGAGATAGGGAGGGTTGTAAGGCTGGAGATGGTTACAGAGACAGGGAGGGTTGTAAGGCTGGAGGAGGTTACAGAGATAGGGAGGGTTGTAGGGGCTGGAGGAGGTTACAGAGATAGGGAGGGTTGTATGACTGGAGGAGGTTACAGAGATAGGGAGGGTTGTAGGGGCTGGAGGAGGTTACAGAGATAGGGAGGGTTGTAGGGGCTGGAGGAGGTTACAGAGATAGGGAGGGTTGTAGGGGCTGGAGGAGGTTACAGAGATAGGGAGGGTAGTAGGGCTGGAGGAGGTTACAGAGATAGGGAGGGTTGTAGGGCTGGAGGAGGTTACAGAGATAGGGAGGGTTGTAGGGCTGGAGGAGGTTACAGAGATAGGAAGGGTTGTAGGGGCTGGAGGAGGTTACAGAGATAGGGAGGGTTGTAGGGGCTGGAGGAGGTTACAGAGATAGGGAGTGTTGTAGGGGCTGGAGGAGGTTACAGAGATAGGGAGGGTTGTAGGGGCTGGAGGAGGTTACAGAGATAGGGAGGGTTGTAGGGGCTGGAGGAGGTTACAGAGATAGGGAGGGTTGTAGGGGCTGGAGGAGGTTACAGAGATAGGGAGGGTTGTAGGGGCTGGAGGAGGTTACAGAGATAGGGAGGGTTGTAGGGCTGGAGGAGGTTACAGAGATAGGGAGGGTTGTAGGGCTGGAGGAGGTTACAGAGATAGGGAGGGGTGTAGGGCTGGAGGAGGTTACAGAGATAGGGAGGGTTGTAGGGGCTGGAGGAGGTTACAGAGATAGGGAGGGTTGTAGGGGCTGGAGGAGGTTACAGAGATAGGGAGGGTTGTAGGGCTGGAGGAGGTTACAGAGATAGGGAGGGTTGTAGGGGCTGGAGGAGGTTACAGAGATAGGGAGGGTTGTAGGGGCTGGAGGAGGTTACAGAGATAGGGAGGGTTGTAGGGGCTGGAGGAGGTTACAGAGATAGGGAGGGTTGTAGGGCTGGAGGAGGTTACAGAGATAGGGAGGGTTGTAGGGCTGGAGGAGGTTACAGAGATAGGGAGGGTTGTAGGGGCTGGAGGAGGTTACAGAGATAGAGAGGGTTGTAAGGCTGGAGAAGGTTACAGAGATAGGGAGGGTTGTAAGGCTGGAGAAGGTTACAGAGACAGGGAGGGTTGTAAGGCTGGAGGAGGTTACAGAGATAGGGAGGGTTGTAGGGGCTGGAGGAGGTTACAGAGATAGGGAGGGTTGTAAGGCTGGAGGAGGTTACAGAGATAGGGAGGGTAGTAGGGGCTGGAGGAGGTTACAGAGATAGGGAGGGTTGTAAGGCTGGAGGAGGTTACAGAGATAGGGAGGGTTGTAGGGGCTGGAGGAGGTTACAGAGATAGGGAGGGTTGTAGGGGCTGGAGGAGGTTACAGAGATAGGGAGGGTTGTAAGGCTGGAGGAGGTTACAGAGATAGGGAGGGTTGTATGACTGGAGGAGGTTACAGAGATAGGGAGGGTTGTAGGGGCTGGAGGAGGTTACAGAGATAGGGAGGGTTGTAGGGGCTGGAGGAGGTTACAGAGATAGGGAGGGTTGTAGGGCTGGAGGAGGTTACAGAGATGGAGGGTTGTGGCTGGAGGAGGTTACAGAGATAGGGAGGGTTGTAGGGGCTGGAGGAGGTTACAGAGATAGGGAGGGTTGTAGGGGCTGAAGGAGGTTACAGAGATAGGGAGGGTTGTAGGGGCTGGAGGAGGTTACAGAGATAGGGAGGGTTGTAGGGGCTGGAGGAGGTTACAGAGATAGGGAGGGTTGTAGGGGCTGGAGGAGTTTACAGAGATAGGGAGGGTTGTAGGGGCTGGAGGAGGTTACAGTGATAGGGAGGGTTGTAGGGCTGGAGGAGGCTACAGAGATAGGGAGGGTTGTAGGGGCTGGAGGAGATTACAGAGATAGGGAGGGTTGTAGGGACTGGTGGAGGTTACAGAGATAGGGAAGGTTGTAGGGGCTGGAGGAGGTTACAGAGCTAGGGAGGGTTGTAAGGCTGGAGGAGGTTACAGAGATAGGGAGGGTTGTAAGGCTGCAGGAGGTTACAGAGATAGGGAGGGTTGTAGGGCTGGAGGAGGTTACAGAGATAGGGAGGGTAGTAGGGGCTGGAGGAGGTTACAGTGATAGGGAGGGTTGTAGGGGCTGGAGGAGGTTACAGAGATAGGGAAGGTTGTAGGGGCTGGAGGAGGTTACAGAGATAGGGAGGGTTGTCGGGCTGGAGGAGGTTACAGAGATAGGGAGGGTAGTAGGGGCTGGAGGAGGTTACAGAGATAGGGAAGGTTGTAGGGGCTGGAGGAGGTTACAGAGATAGGGAGGGTTGTAGGGGCTGGAGGAGGTTACAGAGATAGGGAGGGTTGTAAGGCTGGAGGAGGTTACAGAGATAGGGAGGGTTGTAGGGCCTGGAGGAGGTTACAGAGATAGGGAGGGTTGTAAGGCTGGAGAAGGTTACAGAGATAGGGAGGGTTGTAGGGGCTGGAGAAGGTTACAGAGATAGGGAGGGTTGCAGGGCTGGAGGAGGTTACAGAGACAGGGAGGGTTGTAAGGCTGGAGGAGGTTACAGAGATAGGGAGGGTTGTAGGGGCTGGAGGAGGTTACAGAGATAGGGAGGGTTGTAAGGCTGGAGGAGGTTACAGAGATAGGGAGGGTTGTAGGGCCTGGAGGAGGTTACAGAGATAGGGAGGGTTGTAGGGGCTGGAGGAGGTTACAGAGACAGGGAGGGTTGTAAGGCTGGAGGAGGTTACAGAGATAGGGAGGGTTGTAGGGGCTGGAGGAGGTTACAGAGATAGGGAGGGTTGTAAGGCTGGAGAAGGTTACAGAGACAGGGAGGGTTGTAAGGCTGGAGGAGGTTACAGAGATAGGGAGGGTTGTAGGGGCTGGAGGAGGTTACAGAGATAGGGAGGGTTGTATGACTGGAGGAGGTTACAGAGATAGGGAGGGTTGTAGGGGCTGGAGGAGGTTACAGAGATAGGGAGGGTTGTAGGGGCTGGAGGAGGTTACAGAGATAGGGAGGGTTTTAGGGGCTGGAGGAGGTTACAGAGATAGGGAGGGTAGTAGGGCTGGAGGAGGTTACAGAGATAGGGAGGGTTGTAGGGCTGGAGGAGGTTACAGAGATAGGGAGGGTTGTAGGGCTGGAGGAGGTTACAGAGATAGGGAGGGTTGTAGGGCTGGAGGAGGTTACAGAGATAGGGAGGGGTGTAGGGCTGGAGGAGGTTACAGAGATAGGGAGGGTTGTAGGGGCTGGAGGAGGTTACAGAGATAGGGAGGGTTGTAGGGGCTGGAGGAGGTTACAGAGATAGGGAGGGTTGTAGGGCTGGAGGAGGTTACAGAGATAGGGAGGGTTGTAGGGGCTGGAGGAGGTTACAGAGATAGGGAGGGTTGTAGGGGCTGGAGGAGGTTACAGAGATAGGGAGGGTTGTAGGGCTGGAGGAGGTTACAGAGATAGGGAGGGTTGTAGGGCTGGAGGAGGTTACAGAGATAGGGAGGGTTGTAGGGGCTGGAGGAGGTTACAGAGATAGGGAGGGTTGTAAGGCTGGAGGAGGTTACAGAGATAGGGAGGGTAGTAGGGCTGGAGGAGGTTACAGAGATAGGAAGGGTTGTAGGGGCTGGAGGAGGTTACAGAGATAGGGAGGGTTGTAGGGGCTGGAGGAGGTTACAGAGATAGGGAGGGTTGTAGGGGCTGGAGGAGGTTACAGAGATAGGGAGGGTTGTAGGGCTGGAGGAGGTTACAGAGATAGGGAGGGTAGTAGGGGCTGGAGGAGGTTACAGAGATAGGGAAGGTTGTAGGGGCTGGAGGAGGTTACAGAGATAGGGAGGGTTGTAGGGGCTGGAGGAGGTTACAGAGATAGGGAGGGTTGTAAGGCTGGAGGAGGTTACAGAGATAGGGAGGGTTGTAGGGCCTGGAGGAGGTTACAGAGATAGGGAGGGTTGTAAGGCTGGAGAAGGTTACAGAGATAGGGAGGGTTGTAAGGCTGGAGAAGGTTACAGAGACAGGGAGGGTTGTAAGGCTGGAGGAGGTTACAGAGATAGGGAGGGTTGTAGGGGCTGGAGGAGGTTACAGAGATAGGGAGGGTTGTAAGGCTGGAGAAGGTTACAGAGACAGGGAGGGTTGTAAGGCTGGAGGAGGTTACAGAGATAGGGAGGGTTGTAGGGGCTGGAGGAGGTTACAGAGATAGGGAGGGTTGTAGGGGCTGGAGGAGGTTACAGAGATAGGGAGGGTTTTAGGGGCTGGAGGAGGTTACAGAGATAGGGAGGGTAGTAGGGCTGGAGGAGGTTACAGAGATAGGGAGGGTTGTAGGGCTGGAGGAGGTTACAGAGATAGGGAGGGTTGTAGGGCTGGAGGAGGTTACAGAGATAGGAAGGGTTGTAGGGGCTGGAGGAGGTTACAGAGATAGGGAGGGTTGTAGGGGCTGGAGGAGGTTACAGAGATAGGGAGTGTTGTAGGGGCTGGAGGAGGTTACAGAGATAGGGAGGGTTGTAGGGGCTGGAGGAGGTTACAGAGATAGGGAGGGTTGTAGGGGCTGGAGGAGGTTACAGAGATAGGGAGGGTTGTAGGGGCTGGAGGAGGTTACAGAGATAGGGAGGGTTGTAGGGCTGGAGGAGGTTACAGAGATAGGGAGCGTTGTAGGGGCTGGAGGAGGTTACAGAGATAGGGAGGGTTGTTGGGGCTGGAGGAGGTTACAGAGATAGGGAGGGTTGTAGGGGCTGGAGGAGGTTACAGAGATAGGGAGGGTTGTAGGGCTGGAGGAGGTTACAGAGATAGGGAGGGTTGTAGGGCTGGAGGAGGTTACAGAGATAGGGAGGGTTGTAGGGGCTGGAGGAGGTTACAGAGATAGGGAGGGTTGTAAGGCTGGAGGAGGTTACAGAGATAGGGAGGGTAGTAGGGCTGGAGGAGGTTACAGAGATAGGAAGGGTTGTAGGGGCTGGAGGAGGTTACAGAGATAGGGAGTGTTGTAGGGGCTGGAGGAGGTTACAGAGATAGGGAGGGTTGTAGGGCTGGAGGAGGTTACAGAGATAGGGAGGGGCGGGGGTGAGGCCATGGAGCGATTTGAAAACGAAGACGGAGGATTTTTAAATTGAGGCATTGCTTAGCGGGGAGCCAATGTAGGTCAGCGAGCACAGGGGGCGGTGATGGGTGAACGGGACTCGGCGTGAGTTAGGACACGGGCAGCCGAGTTTCGGATGAGCACCAGTTTACGGAGGGTGGAATGTGGGAGGCCAGCCAGGAGTGCGTTGGAATCGTCAAGCCTGGAGGTAACAAAGGCGGGGGCGGAGTTGAGCGATGTTACAGAGGTGGAAGTGAAAACAGAGTGCCGTCACGTGTAAAGAGGAACGAGAGCCATGGAAGAGAGCGAGACGGTGGGAAATAAAGCCCGTCGCTGCCCACCGAGCTTCCCGCTCCCGCAGAACCGCACGGTGCACAAATCATAGACATTTACGGCACAGAAGGAGGCCATTCAGCCCATCGTGTCTGTGCCAGTCGAAAAAGAGCTCTCCAGCCTACACCCACTTTCCAGCTCTTGGTCCTTCCAGCCACCTGTAGGTTACGGCACTTCAAGTGCATAATATCCAAGTTCTTTTTAAATGTGATGAGTGTTTCTGCCTCGACCACCCTTTCAGGCAGTGAGGTCCAGACCCTCACCACCCTCTGGGTGAAAAAAATCTCCTCAACTCCCCTCTAATCCTTCTACCAATTACTTTAACTCTATGATCGCTGGTTATTGACCTCTCTGCTAAGGGAAATAGGTCCTTCCTGTCCACTCTATCCAGGCCCCTCATAATTTCATACACCTCAATCAAGTCTCCCCTCAGCCTCCTCTGTTCCAAAGAAAACAACCCCAGCCGATCCAATAACAAAATACTGCGGGTGCTGGACTCTGAAATAAAAACAGAAAATGCTGGAAGTACTCAGCAGGTCAGACAGCATCCGTGGAGTGAGAAACAGAGTTAACGTTTCAGGTCTGTGATGTTCCGTCAGAACTGGAAAAAGTTGGAGATGTGACAGATTTTAAGCAGGTACAGAGGCAGGGAAAGTGGGGAGGGGAGGAAAGAACAAGAGGGACGGTCTGTGATAGGGTGGAAGGGCGGAGTGGGTAAATGCTGCAAATGGGAAAGGCAGAATCATCAACAACTGCCGCCTGAAAAAATAGGAGCAGAGGTTATGGTCTGAAATTGTTGAACTCAGTGTTGAGTCCAGAAGGCTGTAAAAGTGCCTAATCGAAAGATGAGGTGCTGTTCCTCGAGCTTACGTTGAGCTTCATTGGAGCAGTGTAAGAGGCCGAGGACAGAGAGGGAGGGGAGCAGAGAATTATATTGACAGGCGACCGGAAGCTCGGGGTCACCCTTACGGACTGAACGGAGGTGTTCCGCAAAGCGGTCGCCCAATCTGCGTTTGGTCTCCCCAATGTAGAGGAGACCGCATCGTGAGCAGCGAATACAGTATACTAGATTGTGAGAAGTACAAGTAAATCACTGTTTCACCTGGAAGGGGTGTTTGGAGCCCTGGACAGTGGGAAGGGGGGAGGTATAAGGGCAGGTGTTGCATCTCCTCCGCTTGCACGGGAAGGTGCCGTGCGTAGGGGAGGGGGTGTTGGGGGTGATTGAGGAGTGGACCAGGGTGTCGCGGAGGGAGTGGTCCCTTCGGAGTGCTGAAAGGGGAGGGGAGGTGAAGATGTGTTTGGTGGTGGGATCACGCTGGATGTGGCAGAAATGGCAGAGGATGATTCGTTGAATGTGGAGGCTGGTGGGGTGAATGGTGAGGACAAGGGGAACCCTATCGTGGTTCTGGGAGGGAGGGGCAGGAGTGCAGGAGATGGAACTGACACGGTCGAGGGCCGTGTCAACCATGGTAGAGGGGAATCCTTGGTTGAGGAAGAAGGAAGACATGTCGGAAGCACTGGTGTGGAAGGTGGCATCGTCAGAGCAGATGCAGCGGAGACGGAGAAACTGGGAGAATGGAATAGAATCCTTACAGGAGGCGGGGTGGGAGGAAGTGTAGTCCAGGTAGCTGTGGGAGTCAGTGGGTTTATAGTGAATGTTTGTTGATAGCCTATCCCCAGAGATGGAGACAGAGAAGTCTAGGAAGGGAAGGGAAGAGTCAGAGATGGACCATGTGAAGATGAGGGAAGGGTGGAAATTGAAAGCAAAGTGAATGAAATTTTCTAGTTCAGGCCGAGAGCAGGAAATGGCACCGATACAGTCATCAATGTACCGGAAAAAGAGGTGAGGGAGGGGACCCGAGTAGGACTGGAACAAAGAATATTCCACATAACCCATGAAAAGGCAGGCATAGCTAGGGCCCATGCAGGTTCCCATAGCAACACCTTTGATTTGGAGGAAGTGTGCAAATATGCAAAAAACTGGAAAAGCTAGAAATGGCCATAAAAGATAACCAAAACCCGCTGGACGCCATAATAACAGAAAAAGAACTTCTTGAAAAACTCAAGGACCTGCGACCAGGAAAAGCCTGCGGGACAGACGGCATACTAAACGAGATGATTAAACACACAGACAACAAAATGAAACTGGCTATCCTAAAACTCTTCAACTTGGTTCTGAGTGTCGGTTATTTCCCTGATATCTGGATCAAAGGACTCATAACGCCCATATACAAAAGTGGGGACAAAATCGACCCAAACAACTATCGAGGCATCTGTGTAAACAGTAACCTGGGGAAGGTATTCTGTAGCATCATAAACAAAAGACTTATAAACTTCATTGAGGAGCACAATGTCTTGAGTAAAAGCCAAATTGGATTCCTGCCAAACTATAGAACATCCGATCATATCTTCACCCTACAGACCCTAATTGACAAACACGTTCACCATAACAAAAGCAAAATCTACGCATGCTTTGTAGATTTCCAGAAGGCTTTCGACTCCATCTGGCATGACGGTTTATTCCTGAAACTTATCGAAAGTGGGGTAGGAGGGAAAACATATGATGTAATTAAATCAATGTATACAAACAACAAATGTGCAGTTAAAATTGGAGACAAACAAACAAAATACTTCCCACAGGGGCGGGGGGTGACGCAGGGCTCGCCAATCTCACCGACACTCCTTAATATTTACATAAATGGATTGGCAAAACTACTTGAACAATCTACAGCACCCAGCCTCACCCTATATGAATCCAAGGTTAAATTCCTCCTCTATGCAGACGACCTGGTTCTGCTGTCACCTACTAAAGAGGGGCTACAGCAAAACCTGGACCTGCTGGAGTCGTACTGCCAGACTTGGGCCCTGACAATAAATCCCCAAAAAACCAAAGTCCTTGTGTTCCAGCAAAGATCCAAACATCAGGGACCCAAAATAAATTTCACAGTAGGAACAACCAAAATTGAACAAACCACTAACTACACATACTTGGGCTTAAAAATCAGTTCTACGGGAAACTTCAAACTGGCTGTGAATGAACTGAAAGAGAAAGCAAGAAGGGCTTTCTATGCCATCAAAAAATCAATCCAAATAGAAATCCCAATTAGCATTTGGCTCAAAATTTTCAAATCAGTAATTGAACCAATTGCACTCTATGGCAGTGAGGTATGGGGACCGCTAACTCAACAAGAATTTGCAAAATGGGACAAACACCCAATTGAGATCCTACATGCAGAATTCTGTAAAAGTATCCTCCGGACTCAAAGGAAAACAGTAAACAATGCATGCAGGGCGGAACTAGGCCAATATCCATTAATAATCACTATCCAAAAAAGAGCCACCAAATTTTGGAATCACCTACAAATGAGCAATCCCCAATGCTATCACTACGACGCCCTGAAATGCCAAGAGCTGACCATAAAGAAGAATACCCTCAGTCAACTAGTCCTGGGACTCAGTGAAGTAACTACTAACAATACTAACAATAACCAGCCCCAGGACAGTGACAGGGTAACACAAAGAATTCGACCCAACACAATCGTCGCTAAGCAAAAGGAAAAATATCTGACATATTGGGCAGAAACAACAAAAACCCAAAGCAAACTCAATTGCTACTTGGCCCTAAACAGACAATACAACATAGCTGATTACCTGACCATGGTAAAGGATAACAAACTGAGAAGAACCTTGACAAGGTACAGACTTAGCGAACATAGCCTAGCGATCGAAAAAGGCAGACACAGGCAGACCAGGCTGCCAAGAGAGGACAGGATATGCTCGCACTGCAGTCAGGGAGTGGTGGAGACAGAGATGCACTTCCTCACAGCTTGTGGAAAATATCAGGGCATCAGGGAGAATTTCTACCAAAAATTCTCACAAATATGCCCTGATTTCAGAAATCTGAATGACAACCAAAAACTCCCATTCCTACTGGGAGAGGAGAGAAGCTGTATAACACTGGCGGCACGCTATGTTACAGCTTGCCATGAACAGAGAGCCAACCAGTAAACTAAGAAAAGAATATATATAAACAATGCGAATGTATATTTATACACTCAGGGATATACCTGTTTATACACTGTATGAATAGAACTGCGTTTATGTGGTAAACCATAAATGTATTTTGATGCTTTGGCAACATAAGATGTAACTTATCATGCCAATAAAGCGATTTGAATTGTGAATTGTGAGTGGATTCAAAGGAGAAGTTGTTTAATGTGAGAACAAGTTCAGCCAGGCAGAGGAGGGTGCTGCTGTGTGGGAACTAGTTGGGCCTCTGTTCAAGGAAGAAGCGGAGCGCGTCCTGGTGGGGGATGGAGGTGTAATGGGATTGGCTGTCCATAATGAAAAGGAGACGGTCGGGGCCAGGAAACTGTTCAAGTGGCGGAGGGCATCAGAAGAGTTGCGAATGTAGGTGGGAAGAGACTGGACAAGGGGAGAAAAAATAGAGTCGAGATAGGAAGAGATAAGTTCCGTGGGGCAAGATCAGGCTGAAACGATGGGTCTACCAGGGCAGTCCTGTTTGTGGATCTTGGGAAGGAGGTAGGAGTGGGCTGTTGGGGGACTATGAGATTGGCGGCCATGGAGGGAAGATCTCCAGAGGAGATGAGCCTTGGAAACGGTGGTTTGATGTTCGGTAGTGGGGTCATGGTCCAGGGGGAGGTAGGAGGAGGTGTCGGAGAGTTGGCGTTCAGCCTCTGCTAGGTAGAGGTCCGTTCGCCAAACAACAACAGCACCACCCTTGACAATGTTGGGGTTGGATCTGAGAGAGTGGAGTGCTGCAAGTTCAGAGGGAGGTACGTTGGTGTGAGTGAGGGGAGCAGAGAAATTGAGACGGCCGATGTCATGTCGGCAGTTAGCAATGAAAAGACCCAGAGAGTGTAAGAGGCCAGAGGGAAGGATCCAGGTAGAATGAGAATTCTGATAGCAGGGGGAAGACTCCTGACCAAAGAAGTGGTCACAGAGATGAAGGCAATGGCGACAGGCCGAGCTCAAAAGTCATTGAGATGGGGGCGTAAGGGGATGAAGCGCAGGCCTTTGCTGAGGACTGATCGTTCGGGGTCAGAGAGGGGAAGGTCAGAGGGGATAGTGAAAACACGGCAGAGAGTGAGACTGGCAGAAGGGATGGGGTCAGAGGAAAGGGAAGGGGAAGAAGCCTCTCCAATCTCATCTCATAGCTAAAATTCTCCAGTCCTGGCAACATCCTCATAAATCTCCTCTGCACCCTCTCTAGTGCAATCACATCCTTCCTGTAGTGTGGTGACCAGAACTGCACGCAGTATTCTAGCTGCGGCCTAACTAGTGTTTTATACAGTTCAAGCATAACCTCCCTGCTCTTATATTCTATGCCTCGGCTAATAAAGGCAAATATCCCGTATGCCTTCTACACCACTTTATCTACCTGGCCTGCTACCTTCAGGGATCTGTGGACATGCACTCCAAGGTCCCTTTGTTCCTCTACTCGACTCAGGAGGAGGCTGCTTGGCCCGTTGAAAGTGCAATCCAATTTAGTCCAACACACCCCTGCTCTATGCAGAATCCAACAGCTAGTACAGTTAGTCCAGTAACATAACCCCTACACTACTGTACCCCGGATTATTAGTCCAGTAATATAACCCCTACACTACGGTACCCTGGATTATTAGTCCAGTAACATAACCCCTACACTACTGTACACTGGATTATTAGTCCAGTAACATAACCCCTACACTACTGTACCCTGGATTATTAGTCCAGTAACATAACCCCTACACTACGGTACCCTGGATTATTAGTCCAGTAACATGACCCCTACACTGCTGTACCCTGGATTATTAGTCCAGTAACATAACCCCTACACTACTGTACCCTGGATTATTAGTCCAGTGACATAATCCCTACACTACTGTACCCTGGATTATTAGTCCAGTAACATAACCCCTACCCTACGGTACCCTGGATTATTAGTCCACTAACATAACCCCTACACTACTGTACCCTGGATTATTAGTCCACTAACATAACCCCTACACTACGGTACCCTGGATTATTAGTCCAGTAACATAACCCCTACACTACTGTACCCTGGATTATTAGTCCAGTAACATAACCCCTACACTACTGTACCCTGGATTATTAGTCCAGTAACATAACCCCTACACTACGGTACCCTGGATTATTAGTCCAGTAACATGACCCCTACACTACTGTACCCTGGATTATTAGTCCAGTAACATAACCCCTACACTACTGTACCCTGGATTATTAGTCCAGTAACATAACCCCTACACTACTGTACCCTGGATTATTAGTCCAGTAACATAACCCCTACACTACTGTACTCTGGATTATTAGTCCAGTAACATAACCCCTACACTACTGTACCCTGGATTATTAGTCCAGTAACATAACCCTTACACTACTGTACCCTGGATTATTAGTCCAGTAACATAACCCCTACACTACTGTACCCTGGATTATTAGTCCAGTAACATAACCCCTACACTACTGTACCCTGGATTATTAGTCCAGTAACATAACCCCTACACTACTGTACCCTGGATCATTAGTCCAGTAACATAACCCCTACACTACTGTACCCTGGATTATTAGTCCAGTAACATAACCCCTACACTACGGTACCCTGGATTATTAGTCCAGTAACATAACCCCTACACTACTGTACCCTGGATTATTAGTCCAGTAACATAACCCCTACACTACTGTACCCTGGATTATTAGTCCAGTAACATAACCCCTACACTACTGTAACCTGGATTATTAGTCCAGTAACATAACCCCTACACTACGGTACCCTGGATTATTAGTCCAGTAACATAACCCCTACACTACTGTACCCTGGATTATTAGTCCAGTAACATAACCCCTACACTACTGTACCCTGGATTATTAGTCCAGTAACATAACCCCTACACTACTGTTCCCTGGATTATTAGTCCAGTAACATAACCCCTACACTACTGTACCCTGGATTATTAGTCCGGTAACATAACCCCTACACTACTGTACCCTGGATTATTAGTCCATAACATAACCCCTACACTACTGTACCCTGGATTATTAGTCCAGTAACATAACCCTTACACTACTGTACCCTGGATTATTAGTCCAGTAACATAACCCCTACACTACTGTACCCTGGATTATTAGTCCAGTAACATATCCCCTACACTACTGTACCCTGGATTATTAGTCCAGTAACATAACCCCTACACTACTGTACCCTGGATTATTAGTCCGGTAACATAACCCCTACACTACTGTACCCTGGATTATTAGTCCAGTAACATAACCCCTACACCACTGTACCCCGGATTATTAGTCCAGTAACATAACCCCTACACCACTGTACCCCGGATTATTAGTCCAGTAACATAACCCCTACACTACTGTACCCTGGATTATTAGTCCAGTAACATAACCCCTACACTACTGTTCCCTGGATTATTAGTCCAGTAACATGACCCCTACACTACTGTACCCTGGATTATTAGTCCAGTAACATAACCCCTACACTACTGTACCCTGGATTATTAGTCCAGTAACATAACCCCTACACTACTGTACCCTGGATTATTAGTCCAGTAACATGACCCCTACACTACTGTACCCTGGATTATTAGTCCAGTAACATAACCCCTACACTACTGTACCCTGGATTATTAGTCTAGTAACATAACCCCTACACTACTGTACCCTGGATTATTAGTCCAGTAACATAACCCCTACACTACTGTACCTTGGATTATTAGTCCAGTAACATAACCCCTACACTACTGTACCCTGGATTATTAGTCCAGTAACATAACCCCTACACTACTGTACCCTGGAATATTAGTCCAGTAACATAACCCCTACAGTACTGTACCCTGGATTATTAGTCCAGTAACATAACCCCTACATTACTGTACCCTGGATTATTAGTCCAGTAACATAACCCCTACACTACTGTACCCTGGATTATTAGTCCAGTAACATAACCCCTACACTACTGTACCCTGGATTATTAGTCCAGTAACATAACCCCTACACTACTGTACCCTGGATTATTAGTCCAGTAACAAAACCCCTACACTACTGTACCCTGGATTATTAGTCCAGTAACATAACCCCTACACTACTGTACCCTGGATTATTAGTTCAGTAACATAACCCCTACACGACTGTACCCTGGATTATTAGTCCAGTAACATAACCCCTACACTACTGTACCCTGGATTATTAGTCCAGTAACATGACACCTACACTACTGTACCCTGGATTATTAGTCCAGTAACATGACCCCTACACTACTGTACCCTGGATTATTAGTCCAGTAACATAACCCCTACACTACTGTACCCTGGATTATTAGTCTAGTAACATAACCCCTACACTACTGTACCCTGGATTATTAGTCCAGTAACATAACCCCTACACTACTGTACCTTGGATTATTAGTCCAGTAACATAACCCCTACACTACTGTACCCTGGATTATTAGTCCAGTAACATAACCCCTACACTACTGTACCCTGGAATATTAGTCCAGTAACATAACCCCTACAGTACTGTACCCTGGATTATTAGTCCAGTAACATAACCCCTACATTACTGTACCCTGGATTATTAGTCCAGTAACATAACCCCTACACTACTGTACCCTGGATTATTAGTCCAGTAACATAACCCCTACACTACTGTACCCTGGATTATTAGTCCAGTAACATAACCCCTACACTACTGTACCCTGGATTATTAGTCCAGTAACATAACCCCTACACTACTGTACCCTGGATTATTAGTCCAGTAACATAACCCCTACACTACTGTACCCTGGATTATTAGTTCAGTAACATAACCCCTACACGACTGTACCCTGGATTATTAGTCCAGTAACATAACCCCTACACTACTGTACCCTGGATTATTAGTCCAGTAACATGACACCTACACTACTGTACCCTGGATTATTAGTCCAGTAACATAACCCCTACACGACTGTACCCTGGATTATTAGTCCAGTAACATAACCCCTACACTACTGTACCCTGGATTATTAGTCCAGTAACATAGCCCCTACACTACTGTACCCTGGATTATTAGTCCAGTAACATAACCCCTACACTACTGTACCCTGGATTATTAGTCCAGTAACATAACCCCTACACTACTGTACCCTGGATTATTAGTCTAGTAACATAACCCCTACACTACTGTACCCTGGATTATTAGTCCAGTAACATAACCCCTACACTACTGTACCCTGGATTATTAGTCCAGTAACATAACCCCTACACTACGGTACCCTGGATTATTAGTCCAGTAACATAACCCCTACACTACTGTACCCTGGATTATTAGTCCAGTAACATGACCCCTACACTACTGTACCCTGGATTATTAGTCCAGTAACATGACCCCTACACTACTGTACCCTGGATTATTAGTCTAGTAACATAACCCCTACACTACTGTACCCTGGATTATTAGTCCAGTAACATAACCCCAACACTACTGTACCCTGGATTATTAGTCCAGTAACATAACCCCTACAGTACTGTACCCTGGATTATTAGTCCAGTAACATAACCCCTACAGTACTGTACCCTGGATTATTAGTCCAGTAACATAACCCCTACACTACTGTACCCTGGATTATTAGTCCAGTAACATAACCCCTACACTACTGTACCCTGGATTATTAGTCCAGTAACATAACCCCTACACTACTGTACCCTGGATTATTAGTCCAGTAACATAACCCCTACACTACTGTACCCTGGATTATTAGTCCAGTAACATAACCCCTACACTACTGTACCCTGGATTATTAGTCCAGTAACATGACCCCTACACTACTGTACCCTGGATTATTAGTCCAGTAACATAACCCCTACACTACTGTACCCTGGATTATTAGTCCAGTAACATGACACCTACACTACTGTACCCTGGATTATTAGTCCAGTAACATAACCCCTACACGACTGTACCCTGGATTATTAGTCCAGTAACATAACCCCTACACTACTGTACCCTGGATTATTAGTCCAGTAACATAACCCCTACACTACTGTACCCTGGATTATTAGTCCAGTAACATAACCCCTACACTACTGTACCCTGGATTATTAGTCCAGTAACATAACCCCTACACTACTGTACCCTGGATTATTAGTCTAGTAACATAACCCCTACACTACTGTACCCTGGATTATTAGTCCAGTAACATAACCCCTACACTACTGTACCCTGGATTATTAGTCCAGTAACATAACCCCTACACTACGGTACCCTGGATTATTAGTCCAGTTACATAACCCCTACACTACTGTACCCTGGATTATTAGTCCAGTAACATGACCCCTACACTACTGTACCCTGGATTATTAGTCCAGTAACATGACCCCTACACTACTGTACCCTGGATTATTAGTCTAGTAACATAACCCCTACACTACTGTACCCTGGATTATTAGTCCAGTAACATAACCCCTACACTACTGTACCCTGGATTATTAGTCCAGTAACATAACCCCTACACTACTGTACCCTGGATTATTAGTCCAGTAACATAACCCCTACACTACTGTACCCTGGAATATTAGTCCAGTAACATAACCCCTACACTACTGTACCCTGGATTATTAGTCCAGTAACATAACCCCTACAGTACTGTACCCTGGATTATTAGTCCAGTAACATAACCCCTACATTACTGTACCCTGGATTATTAGTCCAGTAACATAACCCCTACACTACTGTACCCTGGATTATTAGTCCAGTAACATAACCCCTACACTACTGTACCCTGGATTATTAGTCCAGTAACATAACCCCTACACTACTGTACCCTGGATTATTAGTCCAGTAACATAACCCCTACACTACTGTACCCTGGATTATTAGTCCAGTAACATAACCCCTACACTACTGTACCCTGGATTATTAGTCCAGTAACATAACCCCTACACTACTGTACCCTGGATTATTAGTCCAGTAACATGACCCCTACACTACTGTACCCTGGATTATTAGTCCAGTAACATAACCCCTACACTACGGTACCCTGGATTATTAGTCTAGTAACATGACCCCTACATTACTGTACCCTGGATTATTAGTCCAGTGACATAACCCCTACACTACTGTACCCTGGATTATTAGTCCAGTAACATAACCCCTACACTACTGTACCCTGGATTATTAGTCCAGTAACATAACCCCTACACTACTGTACCCTGGATTATTAGTCCAGTAACATAACCCCTACACTACTGTACCCTGGATTATTAGTCCAGTAACATAACCCCTACACTACTGTACCCTGGATTATTAGTCTAGTAACATAACCCCTACACTACTGTACCCTGGATTATTAGTCCAGTAACATAACCCCTACACTACTGTACCCTGGATTATTAGTCCAGTAACATAACCCCTACACTACTGTACCCTGGATTATTAGTCCAGTAACATAACCCCTACACTACTGTACCCTGGATTATTAGTTCAGTAACATGACCCCTACACCACTGTACCCTGGATTATTAGTCCAGTAACATAACCCCTACACTACTGTACCCTGGATTATTAGTCCAGTAACATAACCCCTACACTACTGTACCCTGGATTATTAGTCCAGTAACATGACCCCTACACCACTGTACCCTGGATTATTAGTCCAGTAACATAACCCCTACACTACTGTACCCTGGATTATTAGTCCAGTAACATAACCCTACACTGCTGTACCATGGATTATTAGTCCAGTAACATAACCCCTACACTACTGTACCCTGGATTATTAGTCCAGTAACATAACCCCTACACTACTGTACCCTGGATTATTAGTCCAGTAACATAACCCCTACACTACTGTACCCTGGATTATTAGTCCAGTAACATAACCCCTACACTACTGTACCCTGTATTATTAGTCCAGTAACATAACCCCTACACTACTGTACCCTGGATTATTAGTCCAGTAACATAACCCCTACACTACTGTACCCTGGATTATTAGTTCAGTAACATAACCTCTACGCTACTGTACCCTGGATTATTAGTTCAGTAACATAACCTCTACACTACTGTACCCTGGATTATTAGTCCAGTAACATAACCCCTGCACTACTGTACCCTGGATTATTAGTCCAGTAACATAACCCCTACACTACTGCACCCTGGATTATTAGTCCAGTAACATAACCCCTACACTACTGTACACTGGATTGTTAGTCCAGTAACATGACCCCTACACTACTGTACCCTGGATTATTAGTCCGGTAACATAACCCCTACACTACTGTACCCTGGATTATTAGTCCAGTAACATAACCCCTACACTACTGTACCCTGGATTATTAGTCCAGTAACATAACCCCTACACTACTGTACCCTGGATTATTAGTCCAGTAACATAACTCCTACACTACTGTACCCTGGATTATTAGTCCAGTAACATAACCACTACACTACTGTACCCTGGATTATTAGTCCAGTAACATAACCCCTACACTACTGTACCCTGGATTATTAGTCCAGTAACATAACCCCTACACTACTGTACCCTGGATTATTAGTCCAGTAACATAACCCCTACACTACTGTACCCTGGATTATTAGTCCAGTAACATAACCCCTACACTACTGTACCCTGGATTATTAGTCCAGTAACATAACCCCTACACTACTGGACCCTGGATTATTAGTCCAGTAACATAACCCCTACACTACTGTACCCTGGATTATTAGTCCAGTAACATAACCCCTACACTACTGTACCCCGGATTATTAGTCCAGGAACATGACCCCTACACTACTGTACCCTGGATTATTAGTCCAGTAACATGACCCCTACACTACTGTACCCCGGATTATTAGTCCAGTAACATAACCCCTACACTACTGGACCCTGGATTATTAGTCCAGTAACATAACCCCTACACTACTGTACCCTGGATTATTAGTCCAGAAACTACCACTACACTTCCATTGAATGATAGAATTATGCAGCACAGAAGGAGGCCATTCAGCCCACCGTGCCTGTGCCGGCTCTTTGAAAGAGCTGTCCAATTAGTTCCACATCCCAGCTTTTCTCCCATAACCCTCCAAATTAGTCGTTCAAATACATGTCCAATTGCCTTTCGCAAGTTCCTATGGAATTTGCTTCCACCACCCTTTCAGGCAGTGCGTTCCAGATCGTAACAAGCCTCTGTGTGAAATAAATGTCTCCTCATTTCCACTCTAGTTCTTTTGCCAATCATTTTAAATCTATGGCCTCTGGTGACCGACCCACATACCAGAGGAAACAGTTTCTCCCGAACTGCTCGATCAAAACCCCTCAGAATCTTGAACACCTCAATCAAATCTCCCCACAACCTTCACTGCTCTAAGGAGAACAACCCCAGCTTCTCCAGTCTCTCCACGTAACTGAAGTCCCGCATCTCTGATAAATCTCCTCTGTACCGTACCCTGGTTTATTAGTCCAGGGCTCTGGATGGCTGGTCCAGTAACGTAACCACTGCAATACCCTCCTCACAAATCAAGCCACGATTTAAGGAAGTGCTTCTTGGTAGTGATTGCACCTCTCTGCTCCTGTGACAATGCAACGTGATTTAACAGCCTTTGGGAGCGAGGCAGTCTGGACTTACATGCTTGTAGTACACCAAGCAAACCGGGAAAGTCATGAATAAATTCCACACGCAGAAACCAAGATGCACGCAGGTTAATGTCAGTGGCGTTATCTGCAAAAGAACACAGTTCATGCCATCACTTGCTATTGTTTCAGCCCGTACGTGAGCTGTACTTTCAAGTTCACGTTTCTGAAGATCTTGTCAGCCGTGGCTCAGTGGGTAGCACTCTCATCTCTGAGTCAGAAGCTCAAGGCTTCAAGTCCCACTCCAGAGACTTAAGCCCCATAATCTAGGCTGACACTCCAGTACTGAGGGAGCGCCGCACTGTCGGAGGGGCAGTACTGAGGGAGCGCCGCACTGTCGGAGGGGCAGTACTGAGGGAGCGCCGCACTGTCGGAGGGGCAGTACTGAGGGAGCGCTGCACTGTCGGAGGTGCAGTACTGAGGGAGCGCTGCACTGTCGGAGGGGCAGTACTGAGGGAGCGCCGCGCTGTCGGAGGGGCAGTACTGAGGGAGCGCTGCACTGTCGGAGGGGCAGTACTGAGGGAGCGCTGCACTGTCGGAGGGGCAGTACTGAGGGAGCGCTGCTCTGTCGGAGGGGCAGTACTGAGGGAGTGCTGCACTGTCGCAGGGGCAGTACTGAGGGAGCGCTGCACTGTCAGAGGGGCAGTACTGAGGGAGCGCCGCACTGTCGGAGGGGCAGTACGGGGGGAGCGCTGCACTGTCGGAGGGGCACTACTGAGGGAGTGCTGCACTGTCGGAGGGGCAGTGCTGAGGCAGCACCGCACTGTCAGAGGGGCAGTACTGAGGGAGCGCCGCACTGTCGGAGGGGCAGTACTGAGGGAGCGCTGCACTGTCGGAGGGCAGTACTGAGGGAGCGTCGCACTGTCGGAGGGGCAGTACTGAGGGAGTGTGGCACTGTCGGAGGGGCAGTACTGAGGGAGCGCTGCACTGTCGGAGGGGCAGTACGGGGGGAGCGCTGCACTGTCGGAGGGGCACTACTGAGGGAGTGCTGCACTGTCGGAGGGGCAGTGCTGAGGCAGCACCGCACTGTCAGAGGGGCAGTACTGAGGGAGCGCCGCACTGTCAGAGGGGCAGTACTGATGGTGCGTCGCACTGTCGGAGGGGCTGTATTGAGGGAGCGCCGCACTGTCGGAAGGCGGTACTGAGGGAGCGCTGCACTGTCGGAGGGGCAGTACTGAGGGAGCGCTGCACTGTCGGAGGGCAGTACTGAGGGAGCGCTGCATTGTCGGAGGGGCAGTACTGGAGGTGCGATTAACTGTAATGGGTGAAGTAAAAGGGGAGGGGAATGGGGTTGGAAGTTTGTTAGTGAAAGGGGGGCATTGCCGCCCACAGTTGGGGCTTGGCTGAAACCAACATGCCTTTAATGCTGCGGGTTGGGGAGTGAGTCACTTACCGGGAGGAAGTCTAAGATGAGCATGGAGTCGAGGCTGGTCGATATGCCGTAGATGAAGCTGGCGATCAACGTACTGGTGACGTGAATGGCATTAATCACGAGCGTGGTCTTTTTCTGGAAACACAAACCACCAGAACAGCACGGTCAACCCCCAAACAGGCCGCGCCCCACTGTTGCAAGGCCACACCCACTGTTGCAAGGCCGTGTCTGTCGCAGGTCCTTGCCCCATCATGAGGCCACGCCCCGTTGTGAGGGGCCCGCCCCTGTCGCGAGGCCCGCCCTCTGAGGCCCCGCCCATGCCGGCCTTGTGGCCCCTCCCTGTCTGAGGCCCCGCCCCACCCCGAGGCCCCGCCCGAGTCAACCGCCCCTCCCCGAGGCAACCGTCCCTCCCCGAGGCCCCGCCCCTGCCTTGAGGCCCCGCCCGAGACACCATTACTCCCCAAGGCCCCGCCCCTGCCCTGAGGCCCCGCCCCTGAGACACCATCCCTCCCTGAGGCCCCGCCCCTGCCGCAAGGTCCTGGGCGCCGTGTTTCAAAACAAGTGGAAACATCTTGTCTAGGTCTACCCTACCGAACCCCTTCATAATCTTATAGACCTCGATCAGGTCACCCACTCAGCCTTCCATTTTCTAGAGAAAAGAGCCTCCAGCCTGATCAACTTTTCCCGATTGTTATAACTTACAGCACAGATAGTACATGCTCGCAGCTCAATACTTACAAACTGCTCTGTGGGCGCATCAGCACAGTGAACCGTGACCGCTCCTGAAATAATAGACTAGGGGAGGGTGGGTGGAAAGGGACAAATGGATTAATATCATTACTGGACTAATAATCCGGAGAACGCGAGGTCAAATCCACCGCGGCAGATTGAGAATCTGAATTAAGTTTTGAAAAAAAAAAATCTGGAAATACAAAGTTGGCCTGGGTAAAAGCGACGATGAGGCTGTGGCATTGTCATAAAAACCCAACAGGTTCACTAGCTGTCCCTTTAGGGGAAGGGAAACTGCCAGAAAACTGCCGATATGTGATTGCAGTGCCCCACCCAATGTTGGGTCACTCTAAACTGCCCCTCTGAAGTGACCACTTCATTGTATCTAAACTGCCGCCCAGTAGGTTCAAGAAGGCTCATCACCACCTTCTCAGGGAGCAACTAGGGGATGGGCAACAAATGCCTGCTTTGCCAGCAACGCCCACATCCCGAGAATGAATTCTCATTCATGAGGAGGTTTCTCACAGCAACTCAATCGAGTGATTGAGGATTGTGGCTTCAGAGCAGCCCCTGAGAGTCAATCCAGAACTGCTGCCTCCTGAAAAATTGTACTGTGTGTGTCTTCTCCTCAATCTAAACATAGAAGATAGAAGCAGGAGTAGGCCATCCAAATTCAGTACCCTGTCCCTGCCTTCTCCCGATATCCCTTGATCCCTTTAGCCTTAAGAAATATATCCAACTCCTTCTTGAATATATTTAATGAATTGGCCTCTACCGCCTTCTGTGGTAGAGAATTCCACAGGTTCACCACTCTCCGGGTGAAGAAACTCCTCCTCATCTCACTCCTAAATGGCTTACCCCTTATCCTTAGACTGTGACCCCTGGTTCTGGACTCCCCGGCCATCGGGAACATCCTTCCTGCATCTAGTCTGTCTAGTCCTGTTAGAATTTTATAAGTTTCAATGCGATCCCCTCTCATTCTTCTAAACTACAGCGAGTATAAGCCCAATCGACCCAATCTCTCCTCATACGTCATTCCTGCTATCCCAGGTATCAGCCTGTTGAATCTTCGCTGAACTCCTTCCATGGCAAGAACATCCTTCCTCAGATAAGGTGACCAAAACTGCACACAATACTCAAGATGTGGTCTCACCAAAGCCCTGTACAACTGCAGCAAGACATCCTTGTTCTTGTACTCAAACCCTCTCGCTATGAAGGCCAACATACCATTTGCCTTCTTAACCGCCTGCTGCACCTGCATGCTTACCTTCAGCGACTGGTGCACAAGGACACCCAGGTCTCGTTGCACTTCCCCTTCTCCCAATCTATTGGCATTCAGATAATAATCTGCCTTCCTGTTTTTGACACCAAAGTGGATAACCTCACATTTATCCACGTTATATTGCATCTGCCATGCTTCTGCCCAATCACCCAACCTGTCCAAATCATCCTGTAGTTTCTCGGCATCCTCCTCACAGCACACACGCCCACCCAGCTTTGTGTCGTCTGCAAATTTGGAGATATTACATCTAGTTCCCTTCTCTAGATCATTAATATATATTGCTGGGGTCTAAGGACCGATCCCTGCGGTACCCCACTAGTCACTGCCTGCCACTCGGAAAAAGACCCGTTTATTCCAACTCTTTGCTTTCTATCTGCCAACCGGTTCTCTATCCAAGTCAATACCTTGCCCCCCAATCCCATGTGCCTTAACTTTACACGCTAATCTCTTATGTGGGACCTTAGCGAAAGCCTTCTGAAAGTCCAAATACACCACATCCACTGTAAAATGAGACAGGTTATCTTAAACTTACAATGGACCTTGGTTAGACCTCACTTGGAGTTACTGTGCACAGTTCTGGTCTCTATATCACAATTGGAATACTGTGCACAGTTCTGGTCTTCATATCACACTTGGAGTATTGTGCACAGTTCTGGTCTCCATATCACACTTGGAGTATTGTGCACAGTTCTGGTCTCCATATCACACTTGGAGTTACTGTGCACAGTTCCGGTCTCCATATCACACTTGGGAGTTGCTGTGCACAGTTCTGGTCTCCGTATCACACTTGGGCCTAGAAATTCGGTATCGCCGCGTTTGGGGCGCTAGTCCTGGCGATGCGCAAAGTTTAGCGCCAGGCGCAATTTAGCGCCACCTAGCGCGATATTGGGTTGCAGCGCCCCTAAAGGTGATTGCGGCGCTAAATCAGGCGCTGCACGCTACTCTTAAGGCGTTAACCCGGCGACGCAACCCAATTTCGCGGCAACGGGGCGCAGCGAGGGTGCTGTCAATAATCACTTTCCCTGAGACATACTGGCGCCGGCCAGCTCTTAAAGGGGCAGGTCAGTAGGCATCACCAGACACACTCACTGCCTTGTAGGCCTTCAAAGCGGTGGGAGCCTACCTGTGGTGCACCAGCCGAGCAATACATGGAAAGGGTGAGGCAGAGGGCGGAACACCTCACTGATGGGGCATTGGATGGTTTCGTTGGCGCAGTGGAATCAAGGCCAAGGAAGATGGTCATGCCTTCTATTTACATGCATCTAGCCCTTCACAGGCTTGGGGGTATCACACCGGTTCTGTTAGATTCGTGTATCTTGATGTTGTGTCCTTCAATAATTAGACAAGACTGCAGGGAACAATTCAACAGGTGTTTACTGAATGAGGGTTACTCTAGAACTAATTGTACAGATCACTACTCAGGGTTTATATACAGGTGTGGTCACTGCCGGTACTACAGTATACAGGAGCTGTAAAAAGTAGTTCTCCCCTTAAAGGTACATACATTACAATTCCTCCCCTTTTAGATTAACAGTACCATAACACTCATTTAACAATTAAATATCAAACTTGTTGTGTATGTACCTTTAAGAGAATAACTGGTCTCAGACTGCAGTACCGGCAGTGACCACCCCTGTATAAAAGGCGCTAGAGAGCCTCTGTTTGTTAGTTTCGCTATTGACTTCCACCAGTAAAGACTTGTTTGCTTTCACTCCTGCTGGTCCGTGTCTCAATCATTCACGGACTTAACACTGGCGACGAATAACAAACGAACTTACCTGCAACTCGGCAGCACCTCAGACGACGTTGTTGAAGGTCGGAGCCAGAAGAAAGAAAAAAAAGAGTCCAAAGAAACTCGGGAAACGGGCGTCGACCGTCAATCATCGGTTTGAAAACTTGCAGGAGAGACTGTTCAGAGCCAGGCTGGGTTCCTCGGTCTGTGGTTTCCCAGCTAATCAGGCTGGTGGCAGGTAGTGCTCTGATCCTTCCTGGGCTGCGGCGGGCTGAAGCTCGATCGGGTGGCTTTTCAACGGGGCCGGGCAGCGAGTCGGGAAGCAAAGAGAGAGAGGGTGGAGCACACAGGGCGCGGCCGGTGCTTCGAAGCCGGGCAGCGTTCGGACCTAAGAATAGGGAGGGAAGTGTCCCAGAGGGTCCGCTCCACGACGGGAAAATAATAAAAGAAAAAGAATCAATATTTAACGTGCAAGAAACCGTGGAAAGCAGCGCTAACAACAGCGGGGAAGAAGGCAAAGCGCGGGAGGCGCCATTTTGTTAAATCGGGGAAGAAGGCAAAGCGCGGGAGGCGCCATTTTAGATTTGCAAGATGCCGAAGACTGGCTGTATCACTGCTTTTGATAATACATTAGAGGACTGGACCACGTATGTGGAAAGAGTCGAGGTATATTTCGAGGCAAACGAAATAGCGGAGGGGAAAAAGGCATCGATATTGCTAAACTTAATGGGCGCTAGAACGTACGGCCTATTGCGGGGCCTGATTACTCCAGCCAAACCGAAGGTGAAGAGTTTTAACGATTTAAATTCCACAGAACTCAGCACAAAGATGAGAGCAATGCTGAGTATCTTATGGAACTACGCAAGCTATCAAAGCACTGCCAGTTCGGAGCAGGACTGGCAGATACCCTACGGGACAAATTTGTCTGTGGACTCCTGAGTGAAGGAACACAGAAGAAGTTACTCTCAGAAAAAGAGCTGACGCTAGATAAGGTTTTCAGTGTGGCAGTATCGTATGAAGCAGCAGCCAGGGGAGCTGCAGAAATTCAACAAAAACCACAGGAATACAGCACCCACGAAATGACACGGGGATTTGCAAAATGTTATCGCTGCGGCAGAACTAACCATGACCAGAAGGACTGCTGGTCCAAAGACAAAATATGCAGACAATGCGGGAAGATTGGACACATTGCACGAGTTTGCAGGTCTGGGAAGAAGATCAGCGACAACAAAAAGGCTACTAAGGAACCGTACAAGAAAGTACAAAAGATGACGGACAGTAGTTCCGAAGATCAGATGAGCGATAGTGAATCCGGAAACAGGAGACTAAGCTGTCTCAAACTTCACAATGTAATCGCAAAAGAGGATCACTGAACCATTTGGGTCACCCTCACGATAGCAGGGTCCCAAGTTAAAATGGAATTGGATACAGGATCAGCGCTAACCGTCATGAATCGACGAGACTGCGAGCGGCTATTTTCACACATACCCTTGAGAGAGACATCCATCGTCTTGATGACGTATACGGGGCATAAAGTATACCCCAGAGGAAAAATAAGGGTGCCTGTCGAATATAATGGCAAGAAAATACAGAAATTGTATCTCTACATACTGCCAAATGGTGGACCACCGTTATTGGGACGGGAATGGATCAGGAAGATAAACTTAGATTGGCATTCCATTCATGCAATGACGGTGGACGGTAAAAAAGATGAAGACGTCACTCCTGGACGATTGTCAACAATCTTAGCTAACGCCAAAGAGGTATTTCAACAAGAACTGGGCACGCTTAAAGGCGTAACCGCCTCGATAAAAATAGAAGAAAATGCAGTTCCCAAGTTTTTCAAAGCAAGACCGGTACCATATGCAATTCGCCCAGCCGTCGAGGCAGAGCTGGAGAATCTGGAGAAGGCAGGCGTGTTGTCTAAGGTCGACTGGAGCGAGTGGGCGACACCCATCGTTCCTGTCATGAAGAAAACGTTAAGCAATAAGCCCGGAGAGCCAAGGAAGATTCGCATCTGTGGGGATTTCAAGGTGACTCTGAACCCTGTCCTTCACACAGTACAATATCCTCTTCCAAGGATAGAAGACATCTTCGCCTCACTGTCTGGAGGGAAGCGTTTTACAAAAATGGACCTAGCACAAGCATATTTGCAGATGGAGGTTGAAGAGTCCTCTAGGAAGTATCTCACGATAAACACTCACAAAGGTCTTTACCAGTATCATCGATTGGTATTCGGAGTAGCATCGGCTCCGGCGATATGGCAAAGAGCGATGCAACAAGTCCTGCAAGGGATTCCGGGGACTCAGTGTTACTTGGACGACATCCTTGTAACAGGTGAAGATGAGAGTGAACATCTTAACAACCTAGAACAGGTGCTCACTAGACTACGGGAACATGGGCTGCGAGCCAACCGCCCCAAGTGCGAATTTTTTAAGAAACAGATATCGTATTGTGGCCACGTGATTGATGAAGAGGGGTTACATAAGTCCCCTGACAAAATTGAAGCGGTAGTTAAGGCCCCAGCGCCTGAAAATGTGTCGCAACTGAGGTCATTCCTCGGGTTGGTGAATTACTATCATAAGTTTTTGCCGAATTTGTCGACAATTTTGCACCCACTGAACGCCCTGCTACGAACGGGGGTAGCATGGAAATGGAGCGATGATTGTAAGCGTGCTTTTCAGAAGAGTAAGGACTTAATCACTTCAAGGAAAGTATTGGCTCACTACAACCCAGCACTGCCAATCAGGCTGGCGTGTGATGCGTCTCCCTGCGGCATTGGGGCGGTACTGTCACATAAATTCCTTGATGGTTTAGAGAGGCCGATAGCTTTTGCGTCACGCTCGTTAACTTCTGCCAAGCGTAACTACGCCCAGATTGACAGAGAGGCCCTCAGCCTAGTGTGGGGGGTGAAGAAGTTCAATCACTATCTGCACGGTCAAAAATTTACTCTACTAACCGATCATCAACCTCTTGTCTCCATTTTCAACCCTCAGAAGGGCGTACCGATAATGACGGCACAACGGCTGCAGAGATGGTCCCTTTTCCTAGGGGCACACCAATATGACATCGAGTACAAAGGAACTAAACAGCATGGAAATGCTGATGGATTGTCACGCCTACCATTGCCGACGGTGGAAGATGACCTTGCAGTGGATCCAATGGAGTTATTCCACTCGACCATAGTCGAATGTCTCCCTGTGACGAATGCAAACGTAGAAAAGGAAACACGGAATGACCCAACACTATCACGGGTCTATGATTTAACGGTGAAGGGATGGCCAGCACATGGCGAACCACTGCTGCCAGCATTCTCGCCGAGGAGAGAACAGCTGTCAGTGTGCAGAGGAACCTTGATGTGTGGATCCAGAGTAGTAATTCCACCTAAGTTGACGTATAGAGTACTCAATGAGCTTCATGAGGGTCATCTGGGTGGGGTAAAAATGAAGAACTTAGCCAGAGCGTTTGTGTGGTGGCCGGGAATCGATAGAGAAATCGAAGGGATGACCAAGAGCTGTGCAGGATGCCAGAAGGTCCAAAACGCCCCACCACAAGCTCCTCTGCATCCATGGGAGTGGCCCTCATCTCCATGGCAACGGGTGCACATTGATTTTGCTGGTCCCTTCATGGACTCGATGTTTTTAATTGCGGTGGATGCACATTCAAAGTGGCCAGAGGTAATAAAAATGTCCTCAACCACCACGGAAAAAACTATCACAGTTTTGCGAACCATATTCGCCAGGAATGGGCTGCCTGAACAGATTTGCTCTGACAATGGACCACAGTTTGTGTCTGAAGAGTTCCGGAGGTTCTTAAAGAACAATGGCGTTAAGCATTACACATCTGCCCCATATCATCCAGCCACTAATGGATTGGCCGAGAGGTTTGTCCAAACTTTCAAGAAGGCTATCAAGGCAATGTGTAATGAAGATATACCCCTACAACACAAGGTGGACAACTTCTTGTTTGCCTACCGGAATGCGACACATGCGGTTACCAACCAAACCCCAGCCATGATGTTCTTCAATCGAAGACTACGATGTTGCTTGGATTTGGTTAAGCCAAACGTCCGAAGAGATGTGGAGAACAGGCAGTTTCAGAATATGAATGAAAGGCCGACCAGGAATTTTAAGATAGGTCAACCAGTTTTGGCCCGGGACTACCGCACTGAGAAATGGCAGCCAGGAACGATTTGTACACGGCAAGGACCTCTCATGTATACCGTGGACGTTGGCGAGAGCATTGTAAGATGCCATGCTGACCAGATTCTAGAGTCAATGGAAAACGTCAACTCCACACCACGATCTGATACACTTGGCAATGAAATCGACGTACCAATTGCAGCTACCGCAGAATCGGTGATATTGGAAGCAGATGAACCAAACAACGACATTGATCTTGACTCAACATTGCCAGAAGAACCTGATACCCCAAAGAGGCGTTATCCAGACAGAATCAGGAAGCCACCTCAAAGACTGAACTTATAATTGCTTAAACTTAACCAATGTATCTCGCAACCGTGATTGTGATTGTAATTAGTTATCGTTTAGTTGTTAAATGAATGTTATGTACTGTTTATCTAAAAGGGGAGGAATTGTTGTGTATGTACCTTTAAGAGAATAACTGGTCTCAGACTGCAGTACCGGCAGTGACCACCCCTGTATAAAAGGCGCTAGAGAGCCTCTGTTTGTTAGTTTCGCTATTGACTTCCACCAGTAAAGACTTGTTTGTTTTCACTCCTGCTGGTCCGTGTCGCAATCATTCACGGACTTAACAAAACTAATTACAATTAACACTTTTAACATGCAACATTAACTGAAAATAGTCTATTTATAAATTCAGTCTTTGGGGAGGCTTCCTGATTCTTTCTGGATAACGCCTTTCCCGAGTGTCTCGCTCTTGGTGCGGAGGCGATTCTAACACCCTGTCATCAGTTGATTCATCAGCTTCCAATGCTATTGTTTCTGAGGTAGATGCGACCTGTATGTCAGGTTCCTCACCAGGTACGTATGGCCGAGACATGGGGTTGACTCGTTCCTGTGACTCTAGGATCTGGTCAGCATGGCGTCTCACAATGTTCTCCCCAACATCCACTGTGTACATTAGTGGCCCCTGCCATGTGCATATCGTTCCTGGTTGCCATTTCTCTGTTCGGTAGTCGCGGGCCAAGACTGGTTGCCCTACATTGAAGCTCCTTGTCGGCTTCTCATTGATGTGCTGGAATTGCTTACTCTCAACATCTCTTCGTACATTTGGTCTGAGCAAATCCAGACGAGATCTCAACCTTCGGTTAAAGAACATCATGGCCGGGGCCTGGTTGGTGACAGCATGTGTCGCATTCCGGTAGGCGAACAGGAAATTGTCCACCTTGTGCTGTAGCGGAATGTTGTCATTCTACATAGCCTTTATTGCCTTCTTAAAGGTTTGTACGAACCTCTCAGCCAATCCATTTGTGGCTGGATGATACGGGGCGGATGTGTAATGCCTTACCCCATTCCTTTTCATAAATCTTTGAAACTTTTCGGACACAAACTGTGGTCCGTTATCAGAGCAAATCTGCTCTGGCAAGCCATTCCTGGCAAAAATGGTCCGTAGGACTGCAATAGTTTTCTCCGTGGTGGTGGAGGACATTTTGATCACCTCAGGCCATTTCGAGTGCGCATCCACGGCTATTAAAAACATTGAGTCCATGAATGGACCAGCAAAATCAATATGCACCCGTTGCCATGGAGATGAGGGCCACTCCCATGGGTGTAGAGGGGCATGTGGTGGTGCATTTTGGACCTTCTGGCATCCTGAGCAGCTCTTTGTCAGGTCCTCGATTTGCTGATCGATCCCCGGCCACCACACATAAGCCCTAGCAAGGCTTTTCATTTACACCCCTCCCAGATGACCTTCGTGAAGCTCATTGAGCACTCTCTCCCTTAACTTGGGTGGAATTACCACTCGGGATCCACACATCAAGGTCCCCTGGCATACTGACAGCTGTTCTCTTCTGGATGAGAATGCTGGCAACAGTGAGTTGCCATGTGCTGGCCATCCCTTCACCGTCAAATCATATACCCTAGACAGGGTCGGGTCATTTCGGGTCTCCTTCTCTATACCAGCGTTAGTGACTGGCAAGCATTCAATTATAGTCGAATGAAATATTTCGACAGGATCCACTGCTGGTGCTTCCTCCGCAGTAGGCAGTGGCAGGCGTGATAGCCCATCAGCGTTTCCATGCTGTTTCGTGCCCTTATACTCGATTTCATATTGGTGCGCCCCTAGAAAAAGGGACCATCTTTGTAGCCGTTGCGCAGTCATCACCGGAACGCCCTTCTTTGGATTAAAGATGAAGACAAGTGGTTGGTGGTCAGTCAGCAAGGTGAACTTCTGCCCGTGCAGATAGTGATTGAACTTTTTCACTCCCCACACTAGGCTGAGGGCCTCCCTGTCAATCTGGGCGTAGTTACGATCGGCTGAGGTTAGTGACCGAGACGCAAAGGCTACTGGCCTCTCCGAGCCATCCGGGAATTTCTGCGACAGCACCGCTCCAATGCCATAGGGTGATGCATCACACGCCAACCGAATTGGTAGTGCTGGGTTGAAATGAGCCAACACCTCTTTTGATGTGATCAATGCTTTGCTCTTCTGGAAAGCTCGTTTACATTCGTCACTCCACTTCCATGGTGCCCCCGTTTGCAGTAGGGTGTTCAGTGGGTGTAGTACGGTAGACAAATTCGGCAAGAACTTATGGTAGTAGTTCACCAGCTCGAGGAACGACCTCAGTTGTGATACATTTTCCGGTGCTGGAGCCTTGACTACTGCCTCAATCTTTTCAGGGGACTTATGTAACCCCTCTTTATCAATAACGTGGCCACAATACGAGATCTGCATCTGGAAAAACTCGCCTTTGTGGCGATTAGCTCGTAGCCCATATTCCTTCAATCTAGTGAGCACCTGCTCCAGGTTGGCGAGGTGATCACTGTCATTTTCGCCCGTGACCAGGATGTCGTCCAAATAACACTGGGTTCCTGGAATCCCTTGCAGGACTTGTTCCATTGCCCTTTGCCAAATAGCCGGAGCTGATGCTACCCCGAACACCAGCCGGTTGTATTGGTAGAGACCTTTATGAGTGTTGATCGTGAGGTACTGTTTCGAGGCTTCTTCTACCTCCATTTGCAGGTACGCCTGGGCCAGATCAATCTGAGTGAAGCGTTTCCCTCCAGATAGCGAGGCGAAAATATCTTCAATCCGCGGAAGCGGATATTGTACAGTGTGAAGGACTGGGTTCACTGTCACCTTAAAGTCCCCACAGATGCGAACCTTCTTTGGTTCCCCAGGCGTATTACTCAACGACCTCTTCATTACAGGAACGATGGGTGTAGCCCACTCGCTCCAGTCTACTTTGGACAGTACTCCTGAATGTTCCAAACCTTCCAGCTCTGCTTCGACGGCTGGGCGGATCGCATAAGGTACTGGTCTGGCCTTAAAAAACTTTGGGCTTGCATTTTCCTCTATTTTGATCATTGCTGTTACGCCTTTTAGTGTTCAGAGTCCCTGCTGGAACACTTCTTGTGCGTCAGTTAGCATTTTTGACAGTCGTCCAGGTGTGACGTCATCATCCTTTTTGGCATCTACAGTCAGTGCTTGTATGGAATGCCAATCTAGCTGTATCTTCCGGATCCATTCACATCCTAGTAGTGGTGGTCCTCCATCTGGCAATACATATAGGTCCATTTTTGGTGTTTCCTTGTCGTTATATATAACGTTCACCCTTATTTTTCCTTTGGGGTAGACTTTTTGCCCCGTGTACGTCTTCAAGACAATCTTTGTATCTCTCAAGGGTATATGTGAGAACAGCCGCTTGTAGTCCCTTCGGTTTATGACTGTTAGGGCTGACCCTGTGTCCAATTCCATTTTCACTTGGGCTCCTGCTGTCTTGAGCGTAACCCAGATAGTTTGGTGATCCTCCGTTTTGATCACATTATGTAGTTTCAGACAACCCAGCTCCTTGCTTCCGGAGTCTGTATCACTCTTCTGTTCGTCTGAACTACTCTCCGTCACCTTATGTACCTTCTTGTACTTCTCCTGTGGAGATTTCTTGCTGCTGGTTTTCTTTCCCGACCTGCAGACTCTTGCTATGTGTCCTACTTTTCCACACTGTCTGCACACTTTGTCCTTGAACCAGCAATCATTATGGTCGTGTGTTGTTCTGCCGCAGCGATAGCACTTCACTGTTCCGTATGACATTTCATTTGTGCCATATTCTTGCGGTCTCTGTTGTATCTCTGCAGCGCCCCGTGCTGCTGCTTCGTGTGATACTGCAATGCTGAAAGCCTTGTCCAGCGTAAGATCCTTTTCTGATAGAAGCCGTTTCTGGGTCCCTTCACTTTGAAGCCCACACACAAACTTGTCCCTTAAAGTATCTGCTAGTCCCGTTCCAAACTGGCAGTGTTTCGATAGCTTGCGCAGTTCCGTTAAATACTCAGCATTACTTTCATCTTTATGCTGGTTCCTTTTGTGAAACTTAAATCTTTCTGCTATCAGCAGCGGTGTGGGGTTTAAGTGGTCCTGTAGGATTGACACTGGCCCTGAAATTAGATCGGGGGCTTGCCGCGCGTGCAAGCCCCCGATCTGCACTCACCCTGCGCGCCGACATCTGAAGCCCGGGCCTGCTTGCATTTCCTTTCACAGGCCCGGTTCAGCTGTTGGCGTGCTGTGCTAACTTGATCCAGCGGCGTAGTTAGTGCGATGTGCCGGCTGGGATCAGGTGAGCACTGTGCAGCCAATCAGGGGAGGGGAAGCTCATTCATGAGTTTGACAGTAAGAGCTGTCAAACTCATGAAAACTACGGGGGCCCAAAACACTATTTAAACTTTAAATTAAAAATTAAAAAACATCCCAATCATTAAATTAAGTATAAATAATTAAAAAAAATAATTTAAACAATAATTTTTTTTTTGAAAACAATAATTTTTTAATAAAAAGGGTCTAAAACTAAACTTACCTTATTGTAGATTCTTTAAAATAATAAACCTGTGGAAAAAAAAATTCTAAATTGCACTAAAACACCACTTACCTGTAAAATTAAATACTTACGTGTGCTTTTTACAAGCGTAAAGACCGGAGGCCTTTACACATGCGCAAATCCCCCAAAACAGAGGAAATCCAAGACGCACGCACTGCCCCCTACAGCGCACGCGCTAGCCTCTTCACTTCTTGGGTTAGAGCATGCGCTGTGCATGCTGAAAACCGGCATTTCCTCCAGCCAGACGCGAGTACCCCTTCCATACTCACGCGTTTGGGGAGGAATTACTGCCCCACTATGTTTTCAAAATCCTTTTCTACTGGCTTCTCTGGGGTTACTAGGTTTCGTAGTAAGCCATACGTTTTTGCACCCATTGAATTCAACAATACCAGTGCTTTCTTGTCATCTGGCACTTCATTCGCCTTGCAGTATACTTCTATGCGTTCGACATATGTCGTCCAATCTTCAAATTCACTGTCGAACGCTGTGATACTGCCACTCTTCGGCATTTTTGGGTGTGGTTAGACTGGCTTAAAATGGCGTCTCCCGCGCTTTCCTTTCTTCCCCGCTGCGGCTTAAAATGGCGTCTCCCGTGCTTTCCTTTCTTCCCCGCTGCGGCTTAAAATGGCGTCTCCCGCGCTGCTGCCAACGCCGCTCTCGGCGGTCCTCGTGGCAAATGGCGACGCCCTGTGGGTTTCGTGCGCTGCTCCTGCACTGCTGCCAATGCCGCTCTCTGCGGTCCTCGTTGCAATGGCAGCACCTCGCGTTTTCCTGCGCACCTCTCTCCCCCATTGACGCTGCTCGGCCCTGAACACCGGCTGCGTCCTGTGCGCTCTACCCTCTCTCTCTCCCTCGTCGATGCTGCTCGGCCTTTTTCTGTGCCGCTCGGTCGACTTTAGCCGCCGCTGTCCGGGAAGGGTCTGCGCAGTACCTGTTGCCAGCCCGTTTCGCTGGACCACCGTGACTGGAAAGCCAAGCCTGGCTCTCGACAGCCTCCCCTGCGATGCTCAAATCTCCGCTGGATGACTGGGGGGTTGCCCGTGGTCGACGCCCGTGCTTCTGGACTCGGCCTTCTTCCACTGTTCTCCAGGAGCGAATCCCTGGGAGGTGATGCAGAGTTGCAGGTAGGTTCGAATCTGCTCGTCGCCAATGTTAGATCCGTGTATCTTGATGTTGTGTCCTTCAATAATTAGACAACAAGACTGCAGGGAACAATTCAACAGGTGTTTACTGAATGAGGGTTACTCTAGAACTAACTATGCAGATCACTACTCAGGGTTTATATACAGGTGTGGTCACTGCCGGTACTACAGTATACAGGAGCTGTAAAAAGTAGTTCTCCCCTTAAAGGTACATACATTACAGGTTCCATTCCTGTTCTTGGAATGGCAGCAAGCATTCCGTGAGAGGGGCCTAGAAGCTACTTCTGATCAGCCTCTGACGCGCAGCCTGAGAAGAGCCGCTCGCGTAGAAGTTCAGGCCAGCAGGCATCTTCTCAGCCACCGACAGAGATGTCCTGCACCTTATCTGAGGCTGCAGATCTGGCTGAAGCAGCTGGCACAGCTCAGTCACCACCTCCTTTCTAAATCGCAGCCTTCTGACACACTGCTCCTCCGGCATGTTCATGTAGGAAAACTGCTGTCGGAAAACCCTGCCAGCGTAAGGTCTGCTGTGGCGACGTCTGTTGGCCCTCCTCCGTCTGGCCATGCCCTCCCCCTCTCCCTGCGTCTCAGTGCCCTTTCCAGATGATTCAGCAGCAGGACGTTCCCCTCCAATGCAGCCTCCATAATAAGTGCCCACAGGAAGGTTCCCCGTTGTCAAGGCTCACCAACAGCAAGGTGATGGTCAGAAGGCTGAAGATCGTCTGCCTGCGCTGGCTCAGTGGTCAAATGGCTCTCAGTGTGCAGCTCAGCAACTCTTTGTAGCTCTCGAGGAAGTTGTGATCCAAAAATGGCTGCCGCTTTTAAACCACACCAGTCCCCTTTAAATAACGCTCCTCCAGCCCGAGAGCGACTTGGTAAGACCCAGGTAAGCTGTCACTATTAGCGCCAGGCGCTACGGAGGGGGGCGCCACTGAATTTCTGGTCCAGGGCACCCAAAAGGTGTTGCACACTCAAATGACGTCATAACCAGTCTGCGCCCATGAGCGGGCGCTAAATGCATGCTCAATATGGGGCGAGGCGCTAGGCGCCTTTCACCCGCCCGGAAATTGGCGAGCGCCCCACTTCTTGGCCTCTTTAGGCGTTAATCGGTGGCGCTAACAACCGAATTTCTCCCCCTTGGAGTATTGTGCACAGTTCTGGTCTCTATATCACACTTGGAGTTACTGTGCACAGTTCTGGTCTCCATATCACACTTGGAGTTACTGTCACAGTTCTGGTCTCCATATCACACTTGGAGTTACTGTGCACAGTTCTGGTCTCCATATCACACTTGGAGTTACTGTGCACAGTTCTGGTCTCCATATCACACTTGGGGTTACTGTGCACAGTTCTGGTCTCCATATCACACTTGGAGTTACTGGGCACAGTTCTAGTCTCCATATCATACTTGGAGAATTGGGCACAGTTCTGGTCTCCAGTTCGCACTTGGAGAATTGGGCACAGTTCTGGGCTCCATATCACACTTGGAGAATTGGGCACAGTTCTGGTCTCCATATCACACTTGGAGAATTGGGCACAGTTCTGGGCTCCATATCACACTTGGAGAATTGTGCACAGTTCTGGTCTCCATATCACACTTGGAGTATTGTGCACAGTATTCTGGTTCAAGAAGGCCCACCACCAACTCTCAGGGGACAAGCTAGGGAATGGGGCAATAAAGGCCGGCCTTGCCAGCGACGCCTGCACATCCCGAGATTGATTTTAAATCATCGGGTCAAATATTTCCTCTTTAACTTTCACTGACCCTGAACTCACCGCGACGGATACAAGCCCAGAGAACACAGTTGGTTGGTGGTGTCAGTCGAGGTACGTTTGACATGATTGTGAGAGGCTGTTTCCCCCTGGCTGAAGAATCCAGAACTAGGGGTCATGGTCTCGGGAGAAGGGGGCGGCCATTTCGGACTATGATGAGGAGAAATGTCTTCACTTAGAGGGTTGTGAATCTTTGGAATTGTCTCCCCCAGACAGCTGTGGATGCTCAGTCATTGAGTATATTCAAGACTGAGAGCGATAGATTTTTGGGACACTGAGGGATTCGAGGGATATGGGGATCGGGCGGGAAAGTGGAGTTGAGGTAGAAGATCAGCCATGATCTCAATGAATGGAACAGCAGGCTCAAGGGGCTGAATGGCCCAGTCCTGCTCTTATTTCTTATATTCTTATTCCTCCTCGAACACGGGCAGCACTGACCCAATTGTTTTCAATGGATGAATGTCCTACGTTGTACTAGTTAACGGCGCACAAAGCACGCTAGGGATTGGCTCCCTGACCCAGCGCACAGTAATATCAATACTGGCACGAGCTACTGGGGGTGCTGGAATTCGTGTTTGCCAGAATAGCGATTCAGGACACAGCAAAGTGGCAGCCCTGGTTTACACCGAGGCAAGCTGCTGCGGCAACCCTCATTGGTGAATCTCACCTCCAACTACTCCGGCCTCCAACCTTCTGTAAACTTGTGCTCATCTGAAACTCTGCTGTCCCGTATCCTGACTCACACCGAGTCCCGTTCACCCATCACCGCCCCCTGTGCTCACTGATCTACACTGGCTCCCAGTCTGGCAATGCCTCCACTTTACAATTCGCATCCTTGTGTTCAAATCCCTCCATGGCCTCCCTATCTCTACCCTCCGCCAGCCCTACACCCCTCCCTATCTCTGTAACCTCCTCCAGCCCTACAACCCTCCCTATCTCTACCCTCCTCCAGCCCCTACAACCCTATCTCTATAACCTCCTCCAGCCCTACACCCCTCGCTATCTCTGTACCCTCCTCCAGCCCAACAACCCTCCCTATCTCTGTAACCTCCTCCATCCCCTACAACCCTCCCTATCTCTGTAACCTCCTCCAGCACTACAACCCTCCCTATCTCTGTAACTTCCTCCATCCCCTACAACCCTCCCTATCTCTGTACCCTCCTCCAGCCCTACACCCCTCCCTATCTCTGTCACCTCCTCCAGCCCTACACCCCTCCCTATCTCTGTAACCTCCTCCAGTCCTACACCCCTCCCTATCTCTGTAACTTCCTCCATCCCCTACAACCCTCCCTATCTCTGTACCCTCCTCCAGCCCCTACAACCCTCCCTATCTCTGTACCCTCCTCCAGCACTACAACCCTCCCTATCTCTGTAACCTCCTCCATCTCTACAACCCTCCCTATCTCTGTAACCTCCTCCAGCCCCTACAACCCTCCCTATCTCTGTAACCTCCTCCAGCCCCTACAACCCTCCCTATCTCTGTAACCTCCTCCAGCCCCTACAACTCTCCCTATCTCTGTACCCTTCTCCAGCACTACAACCCTCCCTATCTCTGTAACCTCCACCATCTCTACAACCCTCCCTATCTCTGTAACCTACTCCAGCACAACCCTCCCTATCTCTGTAACCTCCTCCAGCCCCTACAACCCTCCCTATCTCTGTAACCTCCTCCATCTCTACAACCCTCCCTATCTCTGTAACCTCCTCCATCCCCTACAACCTTCCCTATCTCTACCCTCCTCCAGCCCTACAACCCTCCCTATCTCTGTAACCTCCTCCAGCCCTACAAACCTCCCTATCTCTCTAACCTCCTCCAGTCCCTACAACCCTCCCTATCTCTGTAACCTCCTCCAGCACTACAACCCTCCCTATCTCTGTAACCTCCTCCATCCCTACAACCCTCCCCATCTCTGTAACCTCCTCCATCCCTACAACCCTCCCTATCTCTGTAACCTCCTCCAGTCCCTACAACCCTCCCTATCTCTGTAACCTCCTCCAGTCCCTACAACCCTCCCTATCTCTGTAACATCCTCCAGCCCTACAACCCTCCCTATCTCTGTATCCTCCAGCCCTACAACCCTCCCTATCTCTGTAACCTCCTCCAGCCCTACAACCCTCCCTATCTCTGCAACCTCCTCCAGCCCTACAACCCTCCCTATCTCTCTAACCTCCTCCAGTCCCTACAACCCTCCCTATCTCTGTAACCTCCTCCAGCCCCTACAACCCTCCCTATCTCTGTAACCTCCTCCAGCCCTGCAGCCCTCCCTATCTCTGTAACCTCCTCCAGCCCTACAACCCTCCCTATCTCTGTAACCTCCTCCAGCCCTACAACCCTCCCTATCTCTCTAACATCCTCCAGCCCTACAACCCTCCCTATCTCTGTAACCTCCTCCAGCCCCTAGAACCCTCCCTATCTCTGTAACCTCCTCCAGCCCCTACAACCCTCCCTATCTCTGTAACCTCCACCAGCCCCTACACCCCTCCCTATCTCTGTAACATCCTCCAGCCCTACAACCCTCCCTATCTCTGTAACCTCCACCAGCCCCTACAACCCTCCCTATCTCTGTAACCTCCTCCAGCCCGACAACCCTCCCTATCTCTGTAACCTCCTCCAGCCCTACAACCCTCACTATCTCTGTAACTTCCTCCAGCCCCTACAACCCTCCCTATCTCTGTAACATCCTCCAGTCCCTACAACCCTCCCAATCTCTGTAACCGCCTCCAGCCCTACATCCCTCTGAGATCTCACCTGCTCTTCTTCAAAGAGTGGCCCCGGGATCTTTGATGTCCATATGAGGGGGCAGATGGGGCCTCGGTTTAACATCTCTTCCGAAAGCCGGCACCTCCGACAGTGCAGCGCTCTCTCAGTACTGCCCCTCCGACAGTGCAGCGCTCCCTCAGTACTGTCCCTCCGATAGTGCAGCGCTTCCTCAGTACTGCCCCTCCGACAGTGCAGCGCTTCCTCAGTACTGCCCCTCCGACAGTGCAGCGCTTCCTCAGTACTGCCCCTCCGACAGTGCGGCGCTCCCTCAGTACTGCCCCTCCGACAGTGCAGCGCTCCCTCAGTACTGCCCCTCCGACAGTGCAGCGCTCCCTCAGTACTGACCCTTCCGACAGTGCAGCGCTCCCTCAGTACTGTCCCTCCGACAGTGCAGCGCTCCCTCAGTACGGGTAACCGGGGTGTGTGTCTGGGATTATGGGGCTCGAGTCTCTGAAGTGTGGGGGGCTTGAACCCACGATCTTCTGACTCAGAGGTGAGCGGGCTACACCCGGAGCCAGTGCTGCTACGTAAACGCACCGGCAGAAAATGACTGACTTTATTTTCTCTATAATTTGACGTCGCGCCCGAGACGTGTGCCGTTCGCCAGGATTGCCCGATAACCCGAACGCTAATTTGTACAACGGAACAAACCATAACTCCTGTCCACCAGGGGGTGGCGGTCCTGACCGCGGACGAATACGGCACGGCGACAGCCAGGGCAACCCCTCCGGTCACTTGGACTATTCCCAGCAGGACCTGCATGACCTGCGAACAGAGGGAGATTGACGCTGAAATCAACTGTGGCAGGTAATTGCTTTCAAACCCGCGGCTCGTAAAACTGCGAGGGCTTTTTGATGGGACTCAATAAGAGAGGAAACTGTTCCCACTGGTAGGAGGAGTTGGTAAGCAGAGAACATACGAACATAAGAAATAGGAGCAGGAGTCGGCCATTTGGCCCTTCGAGCCTGCTCCGCCATTCAATAAGATCATGGCTGATCTTCTACCTCAATTCCACCTTCCTGCTCTCTCCCCATATCCCTTAATTCCCTTTGTTCCCAAATATTTATCGACCTCTGTCTTGAATATACTCAACGACTGAGCATCCACAGCTCTCTGGGGCAGAAAATTCCAAAGATTCATAACCCTTTGAGTGAAGAAACTTCTCCTCCTCTCAGTCCTAAACGGCCGACCCTTTATTCTGACTGTGCCCCCTGTTCTAGATTCCCCAGCCAGGGGAAACATTTTCTCAGCATTAACACTGTCAAGCCCCTTAAGAATTTTATGGGCTAGAATATCGGTACCGTAGCGACTCCTGTTAGCGCCCGGGCAGGGCACTCACGGGGCGCTAATGGCTTATCGCCCGGGCGCGCCGATTTGAACGCCGCCCGCGACACTTAGTGCCTGGCCCTCTAGCGCCGCTCAGGCCGTGACGCCAATGAGTGTGCAACGTCCCGGATGCGTAATTCAGTCGCTTCCCCTGACTTACCGCCTGGCGCTGATCACAACAGAAATAGCAGGCGTTGATACCTGGGATTGTCGCTCCCGAGGGGGCTATTTAAAGGGATCAGCTATTAGGTCATTGGGAGGCTGGATTCATTGCTGGCTTGTCAGATAGCGTTTTTGGCTGCGTTCACATTATCTCCATCTTTGTTTTGTTGCTGCTCCTACAGTTTCTTCACTTGTATTGCTCCGAACATTTCCACCTGCTCGTTTCTCTCATTTATGGGGCCTGTGCTGGCACTCCACCTTGCCCTCCGGCCACTCCGTCGGAGGCAGCGGCTGCAGAGACAGAGATTGCCAAACGTGGCCGGAGGGAGGAGAAGGGCCGACAGACCTCGCAACAGGAGGCCTGACCCTCCCAGGGTATTCCGGGAGCACTTCTCCTACATTCATCTCTCAGAGGAGCAGTGCCTTAGAAGGCTCCGCTTCAGCAAGGAGGTGGTCATAGCGCTCTGCCACCTCCTGCAGCCAGGCCTCCAGCCTCAGCTCAGGACCAGGACGTCTCTCTCTGTGGCAGTTAAGGTCACAGTAGCTCTCAAGTTCTACGCTCGCGGCTCCTTCCAGGCTTCAAGAGGGGATACTGCAAAATTTCCCAGTTCGCCGTCCATTGCCGCCTCCGGGAGGTAACAGACGCTCTCTACAGAAGAAGGGAGTACGTCTCATTCATCATGACCAAAGAGAAACAGGAAGAACATTTGACATGAATCGGTCATTCATGAAAGAAAGACTTATGAAATAATACTGAGCAGCCTGCGGGTGGCGCTGACCAGGGAGTGTATAAATGCTCGGGCATGGGCCCAGCTTGCGCAGGACATTCTTAACAGGAACTAGTGAAGGGCACTAGACCTCCATGTTGTAAAACAGTTGATTAAAGCTTTAACGCTTAGACCAAGTGCCTAGTAGTTTTCTTACGTCAACGCTCATGTGGTTCAGGGCGCCATTGACTGCACCCACGTGGCATTGCGGGCACCTCATCACAATGCAGAGATGTTCCGTAACCACAAAGGATACCACTCTCTGAATGTTCAGTTGGTGTGCGACCACAGGCAGCTCATCCTCGCCGTCAATGCCCGCTATCCTGGCAGCAGCCACGATGCATTCATCCTGCGACAGACCTGTTCCAACCACCACATGAAGCTCACGGCTGGCTGCTCGTGAGACGAGGGTTATCCACTCGCCACCTGGCTGATGACACCCCTCTGCAACCCCAACACTCCTGCTCAGCACGCATATAACGAGAGCCATAGCGCCACCGGGAATTAATCAAGCAGACTATCGGGGTGCTAAAGCAACGGTTCTGCCACCTTGACCGCTCTGGAGGAGCCCTGCAGTACTCCCCTGATCAAGTCTCCCTTTTTGTCGTTATGTGCTGCATGCTGCACAACCTGGCCATTCTGAGGGCCTAGCCATTGCCACCAGGGATTGCTGGTCCACCTCAGGAGGAGGAAGAGGGAGAGGAGGAGGAGGAAGAGGAGCAGCAGCAACGGAGGAGGGAGCCACTCAATCTTGCTTCTGCAAGGGCCGTGCCTGAGCGCCTCATTAGACAGCGCTTCCAGTAAATGATAAATGGCGTTTGCACAGCACAACCACATCGTTATATCCAGCTCGCGGCTCCTATCACCGGGCAAAGGTCAAATGAGAAACATCACAAAATGTGCAATGTCAAATGAACAATTTATTATCGAGCACAACTCTCTTATGAAACACAACTATCCATAAACAAACAATATATTTACAAACATATCAATTTATTATCACACAAACTACCCCCATTTGCAAATAAAGTCTTCTTTACCCCCCTTCTTCAATGATTTCCCTCCCCTTTGGAGTTCCCCCCCCTCCCAACCCTACTGCTCCTCCGTAACGTGGCCCCAGTGGCTGCAGCAAGGCTGCTGAGTCTGGGAGCCAGAGACTGGAGATGGCCTTGCAGGACGCCCTCGATCAGCTCTGGGCCTGGAGGGCCCGGCTGCAGACTGCACCACCTCAGCATGGACGGCAGCAGTCTGGGCTAACTGGGTTACAGGCTGCGACAAGTGCAATGGTGGAGTGGCAGCAGTGGGAGCAGGAATGCTGTCATCCTGAGAGAGGACAGCACCTTCCTGCTCGACCGACACACTGCCACTCCCCTGGGGCAGAACCTCAGCATCCGAAGCAATCTGCTCAAGCGCAGATTGCTGGCCTGCTGCGGCACTGTGAGCGTTCTTCCTGTTTCTCCCTGGTCATGATGAACTAGATGTACTCCCTTCTCCTTCCGTAGAGAGCGTCTGTTGACCCCCGGACGAAGCAATGGACGGCGAACTGGGAAATGTTTGCAATATCCCCTGGAAGGAGCGGCTAACGTAGAACTTGAGAGCTACTGTGACCTTAACTGCCACAGAGGGAGACGTCCTGGTCCTGAGCTGAGGCTGGAGGTCTGGCTGCAGGAGGTGGCAGAGCTCTGTGACCACCTCCTTGCTGCTCCTCTGAGAGATGAATGTAGGAGAAGTGCTCCCGGAAAACCCTGGGAGGGTCAGGCCTCCTGTTGCGAGGTCTGTCGGCCCTCCTGCTCCCTCCGGCCACGTTCGGCAATCTCTGTCTCTGCAGCCGCTGCCTCTGACGGGGTGGCCGGAGGGCAAGGTGGAGTGCCAGCACAGGCCCCCATAAATGAGAAAAGAGCAGGTGGAAATGTTCGGAGCAATACAAGTGAAGAAACTGTAGGAGCAGCAACTGTACAGGGCGCTGGTGAGACCGCACTTGGAGTACTGCGTACAGTTGTGGTCTCCATATTTAAGGAAGGATATACTTGCTTTGGAGGCCGTGCAGAGAAGGTTCCCTAGGTTGATTCCTGGGATGAAGGGGTTGACGTATGATGGGGATCAGTGCTGGGGCCTCAACTATATACAATCTATATTAATGACTTGGATGAAGGAACCAAGTGTACTGAAGCCACATTTGCTGATGATACAAAGATAGGTGGGAAAGCAAGTTGTGAGGAGGACACAAACGGTCTGCAAAGGGATATAGAAAGGTTAAGTGAGTGGGCATAAATCTGGCAACTGAAGTATAATGTGGGAAAATGTGAGGTTATCCACTTTGGTAGGAAGAATAAAAAAGCAAATTATTTTTAAATGGAGAGACACTGCAAAATGCTGTGGTACAGAGGGATCTGGGGGTCCTTGTACATGAAACACAAAAAGTTAGCATGCAGGTACAGCAAGTAATTAGGAAGGCAAATGGAATGTTGGCCTTTATTGCAAAGGGAATGGAGTATAAAAGTAGGGAAGTCTTGCTACAACTGTACAGGGTATTGGTGAGACCACACCTGGAGTACTGCGTACAGTTTTGGTTTCCTTATTTAAGGTGGGATATACTTGCATTGGAGGCAGTTCAGAGAAGGTTTTGATTCCGGGGATGAAGAGGTTGATGTATGACGATAGGTTGAGCAGGTTGGGCCTATACTCATTGGAGTTTAGAAGAATGAGCGGTGATCTCATTGAAACATAGAAGATTCTGAGGGAATTTAATAGGGAATATAATATTTTAATAACATAGATTTTAATATGATTAAACTAATGATTTAAAGAAATCTGATTATGCTTAAGCTGACCACGTGCCAAAGGATGGTGTGATGTATCAGATCCAATCACAGCTGGTAACGTCACATCGGCTGACTTAAAAACTGAGAACAATGAAAATGCTGATTTAGCTTAAACTGTGAAAGTGCTGATCTTAGCTTAAAACTGAAAGTGATGATTCTGCTTAACTAGAGAACAAAGGAATGATTGATGTACCAGAGATCCAATCAGTGTGATGTAGTTGAACCAACCATAGCTCTGCATGCATGCTGCTGAGCCAATGGTAATAAAGGGGACGGGTACATCTGCTGCTGTATAAAAACCAGCCATTTTGAATATGATGTTAGTCGGATAAAGGAAGTCAAACAGTGTAAATCAAGCGATGCAATAAATCGACTATTTAAAACTTACCACCGGACTCGCAAACTTTAATTTTAGTGTGTTGACCTCAAATCAGTGTGGTCCACTGAAATTAATTACCCGATCTAACAGGGATCGACAGGGTGGATGCGGAGAGGATGTTTCCCCTCGTGGGGGAATCTAGAACTTGGGGGCATAGTTTCAGAATAAGGGGTCGCCCATTTAAGACGGAGAATGAGGAGGAATTTCTTCTCTCAGAGGGTCGTGAATCTTTGGAATTCTCTGCCCCAGAGAGCCATGGAGGAGGAGTCAGTGAATATATTCAAGGCGGAGATTGACAGACATTTGAACTACAGGGGAGTCGAGGGGTTTGGGGAGAGAGCGGGAAAGTGGACTTGAGGCCAAGATTGGATCAGCCATTGAATGGCGGAGCAGGCTCGAGGGGCCGACTGGCCAACTCCTGTTTCTTTTGTTCTTATGTTCTGAAGCAAAGATGGAGTAAATGCGAACGCAGCCAAAACGCTATCTTACAAGCCAGCAATGAGTCCGACCTCCCAATGACCTAATAGCTGATCCCTTTAAATAGCGCCCGGGAGCGACAATCCCAGGTATCAACGCCAGGCGGTAAGTCAGGGGAAGCGACTGAATTACGCATCCGGGGCGTTGCACACTAAATGGCGCTAAGTGGCAACTGAATTTCGCGGGCGGCGTTGAAATCGGCACACCCGGGCGATAAGCCATTAGCGCCCCGTCAGCGCTAACAGGAGGCGCTAAGGTACCGAATTTCTAGCCCTTTTACTGTTATAGAAACATAGAAGATAGGAGCAGGAGTAGGCCATTCGGCCCCTTGAGCCTGCTCCGCCATTCAATGCGATCATGGCGGATCATCCAAATTCAGTACCCTGTCCCTGCTTTCTCCCCATACCCCTTGATCCCTTCAGCCTTAAGAAATATATCCAACTCCTTCTTGAATATATTCAATGAACCGGCCTCCACCGCCTTCTGTGGTAGAGAATTCCACAGGTTCACCACTCTCTGAGTGAAGAAATTCCTCCTCATTTCTGTCCTAAATGGCCTACCCTTTATCCTTAAACTGTGTCCCCTGGTTCTGGACTCCCTGGCAAGAACATCCTTCCTCAAATAAGGCGACCAAAACTGCACACAATACTCAAGATGTGGTCTCACCAAGGCCCTGTACAACTGCAGCAAGACATCCTTGTTCCTGTACTCAAACCCTCTCGCTACGAAGGCCAACATACCATTTGCCTTCTTAACCGCCTGCTGCACCTGCATGCTTACCTTCAGCGACTGGTGCACAAGGACACCCAGGTCTCGTTGCACTTCCCCTTCTCCCAATCGATTGCCATTTAGATAATAATCTGCCTTCCTGTTTTTGCCACCAAAGTGGATAACCTCACATTTATCCACGTTATAGTGCATCTGCCATGTTTCTGCCCAATCACCCAACCTGTCCAAATCATCCTTTGTAACAAAAGCTAACATACCATTTGCTTTCCTAATTGCTTGCTGTACCTGCAGGTTAAATTTCTGTGATTCGTGTACAAGGACACCCAGCTCCCCACTGAATGCCAACATTTCCCAGTCTCTCACCATTCAAAAAATATTCTGCTTTTTTGTTTTTCCTACCAAAGTGGATAACTTCACAATTCCCCAGGACAACAGATTCAAGGGGGATGGAGTATAAAAGTAGGGAAGTCCTGCTACAACTGTACAGGGCATTGGTGAGTCCACACCTGGAGTACTGCGTACAGTTTTGGTCTCATTATTTAAGGAAGGATATACTTGCATTGGAGGCAGTTCAGAGAAGGTTCACTCGGTTAATTCCAGAGATGAGGGGGTTGACTTATGAAGAAAGGTTGAGCAGGCTGGGCCTATACTCGTTGGAATTTAGAAGAATGAGAGGTGATCTTACTGAAACATGTAAGATTCTGAGGGGGCTCGACAAGGTAGATGCAGAGAGGATGTTTCCCCTCGTGGGGAAATCTAGAACTCGGGGGCACAGTCTCAGAATAAAGGGTCGTCCTTTTAGAACTGAGATGAGGAGGAATTTCTTCTCTCAGAGGGTCGTAAATCTGTGGAATTCTCTGCCCCAGAGAGCCGTGGAGGCTGGGTCATTGAATATATTTAAGGTGGAGATAGACAGATTTTTGCAAGATAAGGGAGTGAAGGGTTATGGGGAGCGGGCAGGGAAGTGGCTTTGAGGCCAAGATCAGATCAGCCATCATCTTATTGAATGGCGGAGCAGGCTCGAGGGGCCTAGTGGCCTACTCCTGCTCCTGTTTCTTATGTAAGACAATCGGCAACAGGAACTAGAGGGGAATTTTTCTTTTACGCAGCGAGTTGTGATCTGGAATGCACTGCCTGAAAGCTGGGTGGAAGCAGATTCAACAGTAACTTTCAAATAGAAAATTTAGATAAATACTTGTAAAGGAGAAATTTACAGGGCTATGGGGAAAGAGCAGGGTGGAGTGGGACTAATTGGATAGCTCTTTCAAAGAGCCGGCACAGGCACAATGGGCCGAATGGCCTCCTTCTGTGCTGTCTCATTCTAGACAACAAAAGGCATCAAGGGGAATGGGGAGAGAGCGGGAATATGGTATTCAGATAGAGGATCAGCCATGATCATATTGAATGACGGAGCAGGCTCGAAGGGCCGAATGGCCTAATCCTGCTCCTATCTATCGTTTCTTTTTCCCACTTTCTGCGTGTTTCTTTTCAAATCTACATTTCCAGCAAAAAAAAAGTTGCTTTTAAAACACAAATTGTTTTTAAAAAAAGTTAATTAATTTGTAAATCTTTTCTCTAACCTCTATAATTTTCCTACCTTTCACCGTTTTTCCAGGCCTCGAAGCCTGGGCCTCTGTTGCCCAGCCACGCCCGAGCTAGGTACCTCCCGTCGCGATCAACAAAAGGCCCGCGATCGCCGCCATCTTTGTGAGGGCTGGAGGGGGCGGGCCTGAGCCGAGCGTCGCCACCGCTGCCATCTTAGTAAAGGCGGGCAGGGCGGGAGTCAGCGCGCACGTCAACTTCCGCCCGGAGCGCGACTTGAGTCCAGCCGGGCCTCACATGGTAGGTTGCGCGGCGGCGTCTCTCTGGTCTTGAAGCCGGCTCGGGAGGGCGGGGCTCGGGAGGGCGGGGCTCGGGAGAGCGCGAGCGCAGGGCTCGGGGCGGCGGGGCTCGGGGGGGCGGGACTAGGGAGCGCGGGGCCCGGGCTCGGGAGAGGCCACTCGCCCTCTATCACTCCTTCCCTCTGTCTCTCTCCCCTCCCTCCTCCCTCCCCCCACCCCCCTCCCCCTCCAACCCCCCGCCCCCTCCAACCCCCCTCCCTCCCCTCCAACCCCCCTCCCTCCCCTCCCCCTACCCCCCCACCCCCTTCCCCCCAGTCGCTCTCTCGCTTCCCCCCAGTCGCTCTCTCTTCCCCCCAGTCGCTCTCTCTCTTCCCCCAGTCGCTCTCTCTCTTCCCCCCAGTCGCTCTCTCTCTTCCCCCCAATCGCTCTCTCTCTTCCCCCGTCGCTCTCTCTTCCCCCCAGTCGCTCTCTCTTCCCCCCAGTCGCTCTCTCTCTTCCCCCCAGTCGCTCTCTCTCTTCCCCCCAGTCGCTCTCTCTCTTCCCCCCCAGTCGCTCTCTCTCTTCCCCCCCAGTCGCTCTCTCTCTTCCCCCCCAGTCGCTCTCTCTCTTCCCCCCAGTCGCTCTCTCTCTTCCCCCCAGTCGCTCTCCCTCTCTCTTCCAACAACAACATGCCCTCAAAAAAGCCTCGGCACCGCTGGGCACTTCAGCTAGTATATATAAAACGGTCCGTCTCTCTTTCTGCCTGTCTTTCTGTCTTTCCGTCTGTCTATCCGGCTATACAATCAAAAGTTATACATAGATACATAGATACATAGAAGATAGGAGCAGGAGTAGGCCATTCGGCCCTTCGTGCCTGCTCCGCCATTTAATGAGATCATGGCTGATCCTTTAATTCAGTATCCCGTCCCCGCCTTCTCTCCGTAACCCTTAACCCCTTTTGCCCGTAGAAATATATCTAATTCCCTCTTAAATATATTTAATGAGCTGGCGTACACTGCCCTCTGTGGCAATGAGTTCCACAGGTTCACCACTCTCTGAGTGAAGAAATTCCCCCTCATCTCTGCCCTAAATGGTTTAGCCCTTATCCTTAAATTATGTCCTCTAGTTCTGTTTTCACCCGCCAAGGGAAACATTCCTTCTGCATCCAGTCTGTCTAGACCTGTCAGAATTTTATACACTTCTATGAGGTCCCCTCTCAATCTTCTAAACTCCAGTGTGTACATCCCTAAACTACATAGTCTCTCCTCATAGGTCATTCCCGCCATTCCTGGTATCAGCCTGGTGAATCGCCGCTGCACCCCCTCCATGGCAAGAACATCCTTCCTCAGATGAGGCGACCAAAACTGTACACAGTACTCGAGGTGTGGTCTCACCAGTGCCCTGTACAGCTGCAGCAAGGTATCCCTGTTCCTGTATTCTAACCCTTTTGCTATGAAGGCCAGCATACCGTTTGCCTTCTTGACCGCCTGTTGCACCTGCATGCTCGCCTTCAGTGACTGGTGTACAAGAACACCCAGGTCTCTCTGTACTTCCCCCTCTCCCAATCTATTGCCATTTAAATAATAATTTGCCCTCCCGTTCCTGCACCCAAGGTGGATAACTTCGCACTTGTCCACATTATAGTGCATCTGCCATTTATCCGCCCAATCGCCCAGTCTGTCCAAATCGCTCTGGAGCTTCCTGGTCTCTTCCTCTGAGCCCACCCCACCTCCTAGTTTAGTGTCGTCTGCAAATTTGGAAATGCTGCATCCGACTCCCTGATCCAGGTCATTAATGTAAATTGTGAACAGCTGGGGGCCCAGGACAGATCCCTGTGGTACCCCACTTGTTACTGCCTGCCATTCAGAAAATGAGCCGTTTATTCCAACTCTCTGTTTTCTATCTGACAGCCAGTTCCCTATCCACGCCAAAACTTTCCCCTTTATCCCATGAGCCTCAATTTTCCATGCTAATCTTTTATGTGGGACCTTATCGAAGGCCTTTTGGAAGTCCAGGTACACCACATCTACTGGCTCTCCCCCATCTATTCTACCAGTTACTCCCTCAAAAAATTCCAATAGATTAGTCAAGCACGATTTACCCTTTGTAAATCCATGTTGACTCTGTCCTATCCTGTCCCCATTTGCTAAGTGCTCCGCTATTTCATCCTTAATGATGGACTCCAGCATTTTGCCCACAACTGATGTAAGGCTTACAGGTCTGTAATTACCTGCTTTTTCCCTACCCCCCTTTTTGAATAGTGGGGTAACGTTAGCTACCCTCCAATCCATCGGCACTGTTCCCGAGTCTAATGAATTCTGAAAAATCATCCTTAGTGCATCCGCTATCTCTAGGGCCACCTCCTTCAGTACCCTAGGATGCATGTTATCAGGCCCTGGGGATTTGTCCACCTTCAATCCCTTTAGCTTCCTTAACACCATATTCTTAGAGATATTGATTTGCGTCAGTTCCTCCTTTGCCAATGTCCCTTATAGAGCGTACCTACACATATGTTCTATCAAAAGAAAGCTTATCATTAGGGGACTCTCACAGGCATATTTACTTTTTGGTCAGACAAAAATACTATACAAAAAACGTTCAAAAGTCCACTCATTAGCGGTTGACCAATCCTACCTCTCATTAGCATTGAGTGACGTGCTGCTTGACCAATCCTACAGTTCAGTGACCTGATGGTTGACCAATCGGTGCGTCGCGGGCGGGACCTAATCCTCCAGTCTCCCTAAACTTCACCGCCATTTTTTTCATCCCCACAGGGACAGCACCAGCCAAACAAACCCCCACATTGCGACTCCGGGAGCGGCAGGTGAGTTTACACACAGCGGGCGGGTCATCGGCAGCGGCCGCCCATCAACCGCGCCACCCGCGGGGGAGCGCAGCTCGGGTCCGTCTCGCCCCAAGTGCCCGGCCGGGCCTCAAGCGCTAGGCCCAACACACGCAGCAGGCGGGGGAGCGGCAGCTGCCGGCCGTCAACCGCGCGATCCCCTGGGGAGCTCAGCTCGGGTCCGTCTCGGCCCGACATCCCGGCCGGCCCTCAACCGCTAGGCCCCACACAGCCGCTATCACAACGGCACCGGGCCTGAGGCGCTACGCAGGGAGAGGGGAGGGAGGGACAGAGAGAGGGGAGAGACAGGAGGGAGGGACAGGAGAAGAGAGGGGGACAGGGAGGGAGAGAGGGGACAGACAGGGGCAGGGAGACCGCGTGGCCCAAAATTGCCCTGGCAACGCCGGGCACCCCGTGCTAGTTTTTCTATGTTTCTATAGGTGGGCAAAGGGTATTTGGGGGTGTCACGGAATCGAGGCCCCGCCCGTCGTGAGGCGCACCCCCTCTTCACAAGGGCCCACCCCTGTGGTGAGACTCCACCCCCTCACTCCGTGAGGCCCTGCCCCTCTGCTAGACTCAGCCTCTTGTCACGAGGCCCTGCCCCGTGTCGCTAGGCCCTGCCCCTTGTCACGGGGCCCCATCCCCTTGCCATGAGGCCTCCGCCTCTCTCACCTGAATCCCCCCTCCCTCCCTTGGCTTGTGGTGGATTGGCTGATCTCGGTTTCAGGTGAGGAGTCAGCCAGGACTCCCACTCTTACAGGGGGAACTGAACCATCTGATTGCAAGGAGCTAAAGCCAGACCAGGGTGTCTAAGTCAGAGTCGCGGACGATCACGTCAGTTTCCCCGACAGGCAGGTCAGGTTGGAATTAAACCACCTTAATCACTGGTCCTTTCTACGCTGAAGTGTGTGGAACTGAAATGTGGATCAAGGAACCAAGGGGTATCGGGATAGGGCGGGAAAGTGGAGTTGAGGTCGAAGATTAGCTGTGATCTTATTGAATGGCAGAGCAGGCTCGAAGGGCCGAAAGGCCTCCTCTTGCTCCTATTTCTTATCAGTTCTGAAACTCCAGCCCGCTTCTTGGTAGGAGCTGCTCATTCAGCTTAGACGCAGGCCCCCAGGTTTGCTGTAAGTGAGATTATATCACACTCGGACACAGACGTGCAATATAAAAGGAGGAACTCCCATTTCCACAGCACCTTTCGACAGGACATCCCACAGCGCTTCACAGAAATGTGGTCACTGTTGTAATGTAGGAAACGTGGCAGACACTTTGCATACAGCAAGCTCCCACAAATAGCACCGTCATCAATGACAAGATCATCTGGTTTTTTTTAGTGATGATGGTTGAGGGATAAATATCGGCCCCAGGACGCTGGGGAGATCTTCCCTCTGCTCTTCTTCCAATAGTGGCCGTGGAAATTTATGTCCACGTGAGAGGGCAGACGGGCCCTTAGTTTAACGTCTCATCCAACAGTGCACCACTCCCTCAGTACTGCCCCTCCAACATGCACACTCCTTTAGTACTGCCCCTTCAATAATACAGCGTTCCCTCAGTACTGCCCCTCCGACAGTGAAGCACTCCTTCAGTACTGCCCCTCCGACAGTGCAGCACTCCCTCAGTACTGCCCCTCCGACAGTGCAGCACTCCCTCAGTACTGCCCCTCCGACAGTGCAGCACTCCCTCAGTACTGCCCCTCCGACAGTGCAGCACTCCCTCAGTACTGCCCCTCCGACAGTGCAGCGCTCCCTCAGTACTGCCCCTCCGACAGTGCAGCGCTCCCTCAGTACTGCCCCTCCGACAGTGCAGTGCTCCCTCAGTACTGCCCCTCCGACAGTGCAGCGCTCCCTCAGTATCGCCCCTCCGACAGTGCAGCACTCCTCAGGACTGCCCCTCCGACAGTGCAGCGCTCCCTCAGTACTGCCGCTCTGACAGTGCAGCGCTCCCTCAGTGCTGCCCCTCCGACAGTGCAGCACTCCCTCAGCACTGCCCCTCCGACAGTGCAGCGCTCCTTCAGTACTGCCCCTCCGACAGTGCAGCGCTCCCTCAGTATCGCCCCTCCGACAGTGCAGCACTCCTCAGGACTGCCCCTCCGACAGTGCAGCGCTCCTTCAGTACTGCCCCTCCGACAGTGCAGCGCTCCCTCAGTATCGCCCCTCCGACAGTGCAGCACTCCTCAGGACTGCCCCTCCGACAGTGCAGCGCTCCCTCAGTACTGCCGCTCTGACAGTGCAGCGCTCCCTCAGTGCTGCCCCTCCGACAGTGCAGCGCTCCCTCAGTACTGCCCCTCCGACAGTGCAGCACTCCCTCAGTACTGCCCCTCCGACAGTGCAGCGCTCCCTCAGTATCGCCCCTCCGACAGTGCAGCGCTCCCTCAGTACTGCCCCTCCGACAGTGCAGCGCTCCCTCAGTGCTGCCCCTCCGACAGTGCAGCGCTCCCTCAATACTGTCCCTCCGACAGTGCGGTGCTCCCTCAGTACTGCCCCTCCGACAGTGCAGCACTCCCTCAGTACTGCCCCTCCGACAGTGCAGCGCTCCCTCAGTATCGCCCCTCCGACAGTGCAGCGCTCCCTCAGTACTGCCCCTCCGACAGTGCAGCGCTCCCTCAGTACTGCCCCTCCGACAGCGCAGCGCTCCCTCAGTACTGCCCCTCCGACAGTGCAGCGCTCCCTCAATACTGTCCCTCCGACAGTGCGGTGCTCCCTCAGTACTGCTCCTCCGACAGTGCATCGCTCCCTCAGCACTGACCCTCCGACAGTGCGGCGCTCCCTCAGTACTGACCCTCCGACAGTGCGGCGCTCCCTCAGTACTGGGTCACAGGGGAGTGTGTCGGCCTGGATTACAGGGCTCGAGTCACAGGAGTGTGAGAGGCTCAGACCCACGACCTTCTGACTCAGAGAGAGGGAGACCGACTGTGGCCGAAAAAGGGGCCTGTCGCCCAAATATCTCGCGGAGCCCTTCGGCAAACCTTGCTGAAATGGTGCTCGCGAAGCTGTTAGCTTGCCTGGGATAGCAGGCGGGGCGAGGGGCTGTCTCTATTAACGCCCCTGCTGAAAGAGCGGGCGGCGCGACCAGCTCCAGATACCAGCGAGGTTTCTGCTGGGCTAAGCCAGCCCCTGCGCAGCGGGCAGTATCGAGGCTGGCACTGCCGTTGTGTCAAAGTGACGGGAAGCGCAAGGTGGTCCTTACTCCAAAGAATTTCACGTGTTTGTGTAGAAATCCGTCCTCCGTTACGCGCAGAGCGTTCCTGGCAGCCGTGCAGCAGGTGGGCGTGGGGGTCGGATCCGTCATATCACTGCAACAGAGAAGGAAAGACATGCATTTATATAGCGCCTTTCCCGACCACCGGACATCTCACAGCGCTTCACAGCCAATGAAGTAGATTTGGAGTGTAGTCACTGTTGTAATGTAGGAATCGCGGCAGCCAATTTGCACACAGCAAGCTCCCACAAACAGCAGTGTCGTCGCGACCAGATAATGTGTTTTAGTGTTGTTGATTGAGGGATAAATATTGCCCAGAACACCGGGGGATAGTGCTGTGGGATCTTTTATGTCCACGCGAGGGCAGACGGGGCCTCGGTTTAACGTCTCATCCAAAAGACGACACTTCCGACAGTGCAGCGTTCCCTCAGTACAGTCCCTCAGACAGTGCGGCGCTCCCTCAATACAGCCCCTCCGACAGTGCGGCGCTCCCTCAGTACTGCCCCTCCGACAGTGCGGCGCTCCCTCAGTACTGCCCCTCCGACAGTGCAGCACTCCCTCAGTACTGACCCTCCGACAGTTCAGCACTCCCTCAGTACTGACCCTCCGACAGTGCAGCGTTCCCTCAGTACTGCCCCTCCGACAGTGCAGCGCTCCCTCAGTACTGCCCCTCCGACAGTGCAGCGCTCCCTCAGTACTGCCCCTCCGACAGTGCAGCGCTCCCTCAGTACTGCCCCTCCGACAGTGCAGCGCTCCCTCAGTACTACCCCTCCGACAGTGCAGCCCTCCCTCAGTACTGCCCCTCCGACAGTGCAGCGCTCCCTCAGTACTACCCCTCCGACAGTGCAGCCCTCCCTCAGTACTGCCCCTCCGACAGTGCAGCCCTCCCTCAGTACTGTCCCTCCAACAGTGCAGCTTTCCCTCAGTACTCCCTCAGGAATGGGTGACCACCAGACAGAGGAGGAGGACCAGGCAGGTAGGGCAGGAATCCCCAGAGTGCATCTCGCTCGCTAACCAGTTCACAGTTTTGGAAACTGGTGGGGGTGATGGCTCCTCTGGGGAGTGCAGCCAAACCAAGGCCATGGCACCATGGGTGGCTCAGCTGCACAGGGGGGGGGGGGGGGAAGGAGGAAAAGTGGAAACATAGAAGATAGGAGCAGGAGTAGGCCATTCGGCCCCTTGAGCCTGCTCCGCCATTCAATGAGATCATGGCTGATCATCCAAATTCAGTACCCTGTCCCCGCTTTCTCCCCATACCCCTTGATCACTTTAGCCTTAAGAAATATATCCAACTCCTTCTTGAATATATTTAATGAATTGGCCTCAACTGCCTTCTGTGGCAGAGAATTCCACAGGTTCACCACTCTCTGGGTGAAGAAATTCCTCCTCATCTCAGTCCTAAATGCCTTACCCCTTATCCTTAGACTGTGACCCCTGGTTCTGGACTCCCCGGCCATTGGGAACATCCTTCCTGCATCTAGTCTGTCTAGTCCTGTTAGAATTTTATGAGTTTCAATGAGAAACCTCTTCATTCTTCTAAACTCCAGGGAGTATAATACCAATTGACCCAATCTCTCCTCATACGTCATTCCTGCCATCCCAGGTATCAGTCTGGTGAATCTTCACTGCACTCCCTCCATGGCAAGAACATCCTTCCTCAGATAAGGCGACCAAAACTGCACACAATACTCAAGGTGTGGTCTCACCAAGGCCCTGTACAACTGCAGCAAGACATCCTTGCTCCTGTACTCGAATCCTCTCGCTATGAAGGCCAACATACCATTTGCCTTCTTAACCGCCTGCTGCACCTGCATGCTTACCTTCAGCGACTGGTGCACAAGGACACCCAGGTCTCTTTGCACTTCCCCTTTTCCCAATCTATTGCCATTCAGATAATAATCAGCCTTCCTGTTTTTGCCACCAAAGTGGATAACCTTGCATTTATCCACATTATACTGCATCTGCCATGCATCTGCCCAATCACCCAACCTGTCCGAATCGTACTGGAGTTTCTCTGCATCCTCCTCACAGCACACACGCCCACCCAGCTTTGTGTTGTCTGCATACTTGGAAATATTACATCTAGTTCCCTCGTCTAGATCATTAATATATATTGTGAATAGCTGGGGTCCTAGCACCGATCCCTGCGGTACCCCACTCGTCACTGCCTTCCACTCGGAAAAAGACCTGTTTATTCCAACTCTTTGCTTCCTGTCTGCCAACCAGTTTTCTATCCAAGTCAGTACCTTACCCCCAATCACATGTGCTTTAACTTTGCACGCTAGTCTCTTATGCGGGACCTTATCGAAAGCCTTCTGAAAGTCCAAATACACCACATCCACTGGTTCTCCCTTATCTATTCTACCAGTTACATCCTCAAAAAATTCCAGTAGATTAGTCAAGCATGATTTACCTTTTGTAAATCCATGTTGACTTTGTCCGATCCTGTCACTGTTTTCCAAGGGCATCGTTTACAATGGACTCTAGCATTTTCCCCACTACCGATGTCAGGCTTACCGGTCTATAATTCCCCGTTTTCTCTCTACCACCTTTTTTAAATAGTGGGGTTACATTAGCTACCCTCCAATCCATGGGAACTGTTCCAGAATCTATAGAATGTTGGAAGATGACCAGCAATGCATCTACTATTTCTAGGGCCACTTCCTTAAGTACCCTAGGATGTCGATCATCAGGCCCTAGGGATTTATTGGCCTTCAATCCCGTCAATTTCCCTAACACCATTTCCCTACAAATACTGATTTCATTCGGTTCCTCCCTCTCATCATCAGACACTATGCTCCCCGACATCTCTGGGAGGTTATTTGTGTCCTCCTTTGTGAAGACACAACCAAAGAGCAATAGTGATAGGGGATTCATTAGTTAGGGGGACAGATTGGCGATTCTGTGGACGCAGACGTGACTCCAGGATGGTATGTTGCCTCCCTGGTGCCAGGGTCAAGGATGTCACTGAGCGGCTGCAGGACACTCTGAGGGGGGAGGGTGAACAGCCAGAGGTCGATGTCGGTACCAATGACATAGGCAGAAAGAGGGATGAGGTCCTGCAGGCAGAATTTAGGGAGCTAGGAAAGAGATTAAAAAGCAGGACCTCAAAGGTAGTAATCTCCAGATTACTCCCGGTGCCACGTGCTAATGAGTACAGGAATAGGAGGATAGAACAGATGAATGCGTGGCTGGAGAGATGGTGCAGGAGGGCGGGCTTTAGATTCCTGAGGCATTGGGACCGTTTCTGGGGAAGGTGGGAACTGTACAAGCGGGACGGGTTACATCTCAACAGAGCCGGGACCAATATTCTCGCGGGGAGGTTTACTAGTGCTGTTGGGGAGGGTTTAAACTAGCTTGGCAGGGGGATGGGCACCAGCATATAGGAGTAGAAAAGAAGAATAAGAAAGAGTGAGTGTGTTGGACAGTACTAGAGAAGAAAGTAGTACTGGAGGCGGAAGTAATACCATATTAGATAGGAGCAGACTAAGAAAGACTACGAAAAATTAAAAAATGGGTTTAGAATGCATGTACGTAAACGCACAAAGTGTGGTGAATAAGGTTGGTGAGCTACAAGCATAATTAGCTGTGTGGCAATATGATGTGGCAATAACGGAAAAGTGGCTTAAAAACGGTGAGGACTGGGCACTTAATAGTCAAGGGTACAAGGTGACATGAATCGTGTCGTTCAGGTGGAAATGACTTATGAAATAATACTGGGCGGCCTGCTGGTGGCGCTGTCCAGGGAGAGTATAAATACTCGGGCATGGGCCCAGCTTGCTCAGGACATTCTTTAACAGGAACTAGTGAAGGACACAACTAGATCTCCATGTTGTAAAACAGTTGATTAAAGCCTTGTTTAATACTTAGACCAAGTGCCTAGTAGTTTTCTTACGTCACAAGGTGTTCAGACAAGATAGGGAAGGAAAAAAGGGAGGTGGGGTGGCAGTGCTAATTAAGGAAGACATTGTAGTGTTGGAAAGGGAGGATGTTCTTGAGGGGACAAGGGCAGAATCCATTTGGTTAGGGTTGAGGAGCAAAAAGGGTATGATCACGCTATTGGGGGTATTCTACAGACCTCCAAATAGTGAGAGGGAGGTAGAGGAGCAAATCTGCAGGGAAATCGCAGAGATATGCAAGAGCTACAGAGGTGTGATATTGGGGGACTTTAATTCCCCAAATATCGATTGAGATAATGGTAGGGTAAAGGGAAAGGAGGGGGAGGAATTTCTGAAATGTGTTCAGGAGAATTTCCTTGACCAGTATGTTCTTGGCCCAACTAGGAAGGAGGCATTGCTGGAGCTGGTGCTGGGGAATGAGGTGGGCCAAGTTGACCAAGTGTCTGTGGGAGAACACTTGGGTACGACTGATCGTCGTATTATAAGATTTAGATTAGCAATGGAGAGGGGCAAGGAACAATCTAGAGTGGAACTTCTAAACTGGAATAGGGCTAACTTCAATGGGATGTGAAAGGATCTAGCCCAGGGTAAAATGGAACCAAAGACTGACAGGAGAAACTGTAACGGAACAATGGGTGATCTTTAAGGAGGAGATGTTCCAAGTACAGGCTCGGTACATTCCAACAAGAGGGAAGGGTAAGGGAACCAAAGAAAGGACTCCTTGGATGACGAGGGAGATAGAGAAGATGATGAAACAAAAAAAGAGGGTGTATGATGAATGTCAGGTGAATTCTTCAAGGGAGAACCAGACCAAATACAGTAAGTTGAGAGGGGAAGTGAAGATGAAAATAAGATTGGCAAAGAGAGAATCTGAGAGTAGAATGGCGGTTAACATTAAATGGAACCCAAAAATCTTCTACCGGCATGTAAACAGTAAGCGGGTAGTAAGAGGCAGGGTGGGGCATATTAGGTACAAAGAAGGTGATATATGCTCAGAGGCGCAGGGCAAGGTTAGAATACTCAATCAGTGCTTTGTATTGGTGTTTACTAAGGAGGTGGATGCTGACAAAATATGGGTAGAAGTGGAAACGGTAGAAGTAATGGAAGGGGTGAAAATTGATTCACAGGATGTACTAGAAAGGCTGGGTATGCTTAGAGTGGATAAGTCGCCTGTCCAGATGGCTTGCATCCCAGGTTGCTAAGGGAATTGGGGGAGGAGATAGCGGAAGTGCTTGCCATAATATTCCAATCTTCCCTAGATGCGGGGGAGGTGCCTGAGGATTGGAAAGTGGCAAAAGTGACACCATTGTTCAAGAAAGGGTGTAAGGACAATCCTAGTAACTACAGGCTGGTCAGTTTAACGTCAGAGGTGGGTAAAGTTTTAGAAACAATAATCAAGGAAAAAATGAACAGGACTTGGAGAGGTTTAAGCTAATTAAGGAGAGCCAACATGGATTTGTAAAAGGCAGATCGTGTTTTGACTAATCTAATTGAATTTTTTGATGAAGTAACAGGGAGGATTGATGAAGGGAATGTAATGGATGTTGTCCACACGGATTTTCAGAAGGCATTTGACAAAGTACCACATAGAAGGCTGGTTAACAAAATTGAGGTTCATGGAATAGGTGGGTCAGTGGGAGCTTGGATAAGGAATTGGCTTAAGGACAGGAAACAGCGAGTTGTGGTAAATGGCTGTTTTTCAGACTGGAGGATGGTAGACAGTGGTGTTCCCCAAGGGTCAGTGCTGGGGCCACTGCTTTTTCTGATATATATAAATGAGCTGGATATTGGAATACAGAGTAGAATTTCTAAATTTGCCGATGACACCAAACTTGGGGGTGTGGCTAACAGTGAGGATGATACCAATCGACTGCAACAGGACATAGAAAGGTTAGTAGAATGGGCAGACAAGTGGCAGATGGAATTTAATACAGAGAAGTGTGAGGTGATGCATTTTGGCAGAAGGAACAGGGAGAGTTTTAAAGAGTGTGCAGGAACAGAGGGACCTGGGAGGTAATGTGCATCGGTCTCTGAAGGTGGCAGGACATATTGAGAGAGGGTTAACAAAGCATATGGGATCTTGGGCCTCATAAATAGAGGTATTGAGTATAAAAGTAGAGAAGTTATGCTGAACCTTTATAAAGTGCTGGTGAGGCCACAACTGGAGTATTGCATCCAGTTCTGGTCACCACACTTTAGGAAGGATGTGAAGGCCCTTGAGAGGGTGCAGAGGAGATGAGGGATCTTAGCTACAAGGACAGGTTGGAGAAGCTGGATTTGTTTTCATTAGAGCAAAGGAGGTTGAGGGGTGATTTGATAGAGGAGTACAAGATTATGACGGGTTTGGATAGGCTAGACGGGGAAAGGCTGTCCCCACTAGTTGATGGTACAAGGACTAGGGGACACAGATTTAAGGTTTTGGGCAAGAGATACAGGGGGGATGTGAGGAAAAACCTTTTTACGCAGCGAGTGGTGAGGACCTGGAACTCGCTGCCGACGGAAGTGGAGACACTCGATGTTTTCAAGGGGAGACTGGATAGGCACTTGAGGGAAATAAACTTGCGGGGCTCCGGGGAGAGAGCGGGGGAATGGGACTGACCGGATTGCTCTACAGAGAGCCGGCACGGACTCGCTGGGCCGAATGGCATCCTTCTGTGCCGTTATGACTCCTGCCCCCTCTGACAGTGCAGCGCTCCCTCAGTACTGCCCCTCCGACAGTGCAACGCTCCCTCAGTACTGCCCCTCCGACAGCGCAGTGCTCCCTCAGTACTGCCCCTCCGACAGTGCAGCCCTCCCTCAGTACTGCCCCTCCGACAATGCAGCGCTCCCTCAGTACTGCCCCTCCGACAGTGCAGTGCTCCCTCAGTACTGCCCCTCCGACAATGCAGCGCTCCCTCAGTACTGCCCCTCCGACAGTGCAGCGCTCCCTCAGTACTGCCCCTCCGACAGCGCAGTGCTCCCTCAGTACTGCCCCTCCGACAGTGCAGCACTCCCTCAGTACTGCCCCTCCGACAGTGCAGCGCTCCCTCAGTACTGCCCCTCCGACAGTGCAGTGCTCCCTCAGTACTGCCCCTCCAACAGTGCAGCGCTCCCTCAGTACTGCCCCTCCGACAATGCAGCGCTCCCTCAGTACTGCCCCTCCGACAGTGCAGCGCTCCCTCAGTACTGCCCCTCCGACAGTGCAGCGCTCCCTCAGTACTGCCCCTCCGACAATGCAGCGCTCCCTCAGTACTGACCCTCCGACAGTGCAGCGCTCCCTCAGTACTGCCCCTCCGACAATGCAGCGCTCCCTCAGTACTGCCCCTCCGACAGTGCAGCCCTCCCTCAGTACTGTACTGGAGTGTCCGCCTGGATTTTTGTGTTCAAGTGCCTGGAGTGGGACTATGAACCCACAACCTTCTGACTCAGAGGCGAGGGTGCCACCCACTGAGCCACAGCTGACAAAGATGCTTGGTCAGGCTGTTGGGACGGCACACGGAAGCCTCAGGCTTTATAAACAGGGGCATAGAGTACAAACAGCAAGGATGTTATCGCTAAACCCTTTATGAATCTCCGGTTAGGCCCCAGCTGGAGTATTGTATCCAAGCCTGGGCACCACACTTTAGGAAGGATGTCAAGGACTCGGAGAGGACGCAGAGGAGATTGACCAGAATGGTACCAGGGATCAGGGTCTTCAGTTATGTGGAGAGATTTGGAGAAGCTGGGGTTGTTCTCCTTAGAGCAGAGATTAAGGGGAGATTTAATAGATGTGTTCAAAATCATGAGGGGTTTTGATGGAGTAAATGTGGAGAAACTGTTTCCAGTGGCAGGAGGGTCGGTAACCAGAGGACACAGATTGAAGATGTTTGGCAAAAGAACCAGAGGGGGAGATGAGGAGAATTTAATTTACACAACAAGTTGTTGTGATCTGGAATGCGCTGCCTGAAAGGGCGGTGGAAGCAGATTGAACAGTAACTTTCAAAATTGGATAAATACTTAAAAAGGAGAAATTTGCAGGGCTATGGGAGAAAGAGCGGGGGGGGGGGGGGCGGGGGGAAGTGTGGGACTCAATGGGACAACACCTTCAAAGACTGGCACGACGGGCCGAATGGCCTCCTTCTGTGCTGTGAGATTCTACCCAACCCACGTTAAACATGCCTTGTGTGAACAGTGCTGTGGAAGACGGTGATTCCTCAGGGTTCAGTAAAATCTCTTACCGATCACCTGAACAGAAGCAAAGCCAAAGTGCAGGTCAGAGAGCGAGCGGGGCCTCAGTCACCAGGTCAGAGAGCGAGCGGGGCCTCAGTCACCAGGTCAGAGAGCGAGCGGGGCCTCAGTCACCAGGTCAGAGAGCGAGCGGGGCCTCAGTCACCAGGTCAGAGAGCGAGCGGGGCCTCAGTCACCAGGTCAGAGAGCGAGCGGGGCCTCAGTCACCAGGTGACAGCTGCAAACCATTCCTAAAATACAAGCACAGAACCCGGCAAAATCAGTTGGCTGTTTTCCGTAGCTTCCCTTGGAATACAAGAAACAGGAGCAGGCCGTACAGCCCCTCGAGCCTGCTCCGCCATTCAATAATTAATGGACTTGGGGGGGAATGAAGGGATAGGGGCGGGAAGGTGGAGTTGAGGTCGATGATCAGCCGTGATCTTACTCAATGGCGGAGCAGACTCGAAGGGCCGTATACACCTAATTCTAATGTTTTTAATAAAGTCATGGCTGATCTTCTACCTCAACTCCACTTTCCAGCCCTATCCCCATATCCCTCGATTCCCCTAGTGTCCAAACATCTCTCACTCTCAGCCTTGAATATACTCAAAGACTGAGCCTCCACAGCCCTCTGGGGCAGAGAAGTCCAAAGATTCACAAACTTCTGAGTGAAGAAATTTCTCCTCATCTCAGTTCTAAATGGCCGACCCCTTAACCTGAGACTGTGACCCCTGGTTCTAGACTCTCCAGCCCGGGGGAAAACAGCCTCTCAGCATCTACCCTGTCAAGTCCAGCAATAAGTTTATACATTTCAATGAGATCACCTCTCATTCTTCTAAACTCTTGGATATATAGACCCATTCTACTCAATCTCTCCTCATAGGACAATCCCCTCACCCCACTGGAGAGAGCACTGTGAGGTAATGGGAGGGTTTACAGGCTGAATTAGCGATACAGGGGGAGAGGGCTGCTCTGCCTCGCTCCTGCCCCGCCCTATTATTGCCCGACCCACTCACTCCTGCCCCGCTCTATTATTGCCCTACCCACTCACTCCGGCCCCGCCCTATTATTGCCCTACCCACTCACTCCGGCCCCGCTCTATTATTGCCCTACCCACTCACTCCGGCCCCGCTCTATTATTGCCCTACCCACTCACTCCGGCCCCGCCCTATTATTGCCCTACCCACTCACTCCGGCCCCGCTCTATTATTGCCCTACCCACTCACTCCGGTCCCGCCCTATTATTGCCCTACCCACTCACTCCGGCCCCGCTCTATTATTGCCCTACCCACTCACTCCGGCCCCGCCCTATTATTGCCCTACCCACTCACTCCGGCCCCGCCCTATTATTGCCCTACCCACTCACTCCTGCCCCGCCCTATTATTGCCCTACCCACTCACTCCGGCCCCGCCCTATTATTGCCCTACCCACTCACTCCTGCCCCGCCCTATTATTGCCCTACCCACTCGCTCCGGCCCCGCCCTATTATTGCCCTACCCACTCACTCCGGCCCCGCCCTATTATTGCCCTACCCACTCGCTCCGGCCCCGCCCTATTATTGCCCTACCCACTCACTCCTGCCCCGCCCTATTATTGCCCTACCCACTCACTCCGGCCCCGCCCTATTATTGCCCTACCCACTCACTCCTGCCCCGCCCTATTATTGCCCTACCCACTCACTCCTGCCCCGCCCTATTATTGCCCTACCCACTCACTCCTGCCCCGCCCTATTATTGCCCTACCCACTCACTCCTGCCCCGCCCTATTATTGCCCTACCCACTCACTCCGGCCCCGCCCTATTATTGCCCTACCCACTCACTCCGGCCCCGCCCTATTATTGCCCTACCCACTCACTCCGGCCCCGCCCTATTATTGCCCTACCCACTCACTCCTGCCCCGCCCTATTATTGCCCTACCCACTCACTCCTGCCCCGCCCTATTATTGTCCTACCCACTCACTCCGGCCCCGCCCTATTATTGCCCTACCCACTCACTCCTGCCCCGCCCACTCACTATTGTCCCACCCCCACTCCTCACCCGCCCTTTTTCCCTGCCCCTTCACTCCTGCCAAACCCCCTCTTGCCCCGCCCCTTCCTCCTGCCCCGCCCCCTCACTCTTGCCCCACACCCCGCCAAGCCCCCTCACGCCGTCCCCCTTCCTGCTCTGCACCTCAGCCTTGCCCCACCCCTCCCTCTCATGCCTGCCCCTCCCCTTGCCCCGACCCCTCACTCCTGACCCTCCCCCCTCGGTGCTCCACCGCCCTTTCCCCACCCGGACAGCCTGTCCCCGCTCTACCCCTGCCCCCTCGATCTCTCTCCCTCTCGGCCGGCCTCGCCTCACCTTCCCGCTTCCACCGCCGCTCGGCCCACCTCGCTTTCAAACCGCCTCGCGCTCCCGCCCAACCGCCCGCGGGCCCTCGGCCGCCCGGCTCCACAGCGACACGACGCCCTTCGCACGCGTTCCCGTTCAATCCGACGCGCTGACGTCGTTTCTCCTTACGTCATTGGAACTCCCGCGCGGACGTCGCCCTCGCCCACGTGGTGCGCTGCGTGATTCCTCTCCCGCGCCCACGTGGTGCGCTGCGTCATTCCCTTCTCGCGCCCTCGCCCACGTGGTGCGCTGCGTCATTCCCCTCCCTCGCCCACGTGGTGCGCTGCGTCATTCCCCTCCCTCGCCCACGTGGTGCGCTGCGGCCTTCCACTCCGACGCGCACGCGCGCTGGGCGGGGCTCTGTGGTGGAGCTCTCCAACGAGTCCAATAGCAAAATACTGCGGATGCTGGAAATCTGAAATAACAACAGAAAATGCTGGAAATACTCAGCAGGCCAGGCAGCATCCGTGGCCTGCTGAGTATTTCCAGCATTTTCTGTTATTTCTGCAACTAGTCCCACGGTCTCCCCCAGCCCCCTCGATCTTTCCCCCATGGCCCTGCACATTTCTCACTTTTTAAGCATTTATCCAATTTTGAAAGATCCTATTGAATCTGCTTCCTTTCAGGCAGCCCATTCCAGAAAACAACAACTCGCTGCATCAAAACATTTCAACCCCATCTCCCCCTCTGGTTCTTTTGCCAGTCACCTTTAAATCTGTGTCCTCTGGTTACCGACCCTCCCCGCCAGAGGAAACAATTTCCCCACATTTACTCTGTCAAAACCCCTCATGATTTTGAACACCTCCATTAAATCTCCCCTTAACCTTCTCTGCTCTAAGGAGAACAATCCCAGCTTCTCCAGTCTCTCCACATAACTGAAGTCCCTCATCCCTGGTACCATTCTGGTCAATCTCCCCTTAACCTTCTCTGCTCTAAGGAGAACAATCCAAGCTTCTCCAGTCTCTTCCACATAACTGAAGTCCCTCATCCCTGGTACCATTCTGGTCAATCTCCCCTTAACGTTCTCTAATCTAAGGAGAACAATCCAAGCTTCGCTAAGTCTCTCCACATAACTGAAGTCCCTCATCCCTGGTACCTTCTTTCCTAAGAGTACTTCCCGCAGTGAGCAGGTTTTAAAAAATGTGTTTATGGGATGTGGGCGTCGCTGGCAAGGCCAGCATTTATTGCCCATCCCTAATTACCCTTTAGAAGGTGGTGGTGAGCCGCCTTCTTCAACCGCTGCAGTCCATGTAGTGAAGGTACTCCCACAGTGCTGTTAGGGAGGGTGTTCCAGGATTTTGACCCAGCGACGATGAAGGAACGGCCGATATACTTCTAAGTCAGGCTGGTGTGTGACTTGGAGGGGAACTTGTAGGTGGTGGTGTTCCCATGTGCCTGCTGCCTTTGTCCTTCTAGGTGGAAGAGATCGCGGGTTTGGGAGGTGCTGCCAAAGAAGCCTTGGCGAGTTGCTGCAGTGCATCTTGTAGATGGTGCACACTGCAGCCACGGTACGCCGGTGGTGGAGGGAGTGAATGTTTAAGGTGGTGGATGGGGTGCCAATCAAGCGGGCTGCTTTGTCCTGTATGGTGTCGAGCTTCTTGAGTGTTGTTGGAGCTTCACCCAGCCAGGCAAGTGGAGAATATTCCATCACACTCCTTACTTGTGCCTTGTAGATGGTGGAAAGGCTTTGGGGAGTCAGGAGGTGAGACACTCGCCGCAGAATACTTAGCCCCTGACCTGCTCTTGTTGCCACAGTATTTATGTGGCTGGTCCAGTTAAGTTTCTGGTCAATGGTAACCCCCCAAGATGTTGATGGTGGGGGATTCGGCAATGGTAATGCCACTGAATGTCAAGGGGCGGTGGTTAGACTCTCACTTGTTGGAGATAGTCATTGCCTGGCACTTCTGTGGCGCGAATGTTACCTGCCACTTATCAGCCCAAGCCTGAACGTCGCCCAGGTCGTGTTGCATGCGGGCGTGGACTGCTTCATTATCTGAGGAGTTGTGAATGGCGCTGAACACTGTGCAGTCATCAGCGAACATCCCCATTTCTTTCCTTATTGTTGGAGGGAAGGTCATTGATAAAGTAGCTGAAGATGGTTGGGCCTAGGACACTGCCCTGAGGAACTCCTGCAGCGATGTCCTGGGGCTGTGATGATTGACCTTCGACCACCACAACCATCTTCCTTTGTGCTAGGTATGACTCCAGCCAGTGGATACTCCCCCCTGCCACGATTCCCATTGACATCAGTTTTACTAGGGCTCCTTGATGCCACACTCGGTCAAATGCCGCCACGATGTCAAGGGCAGTTACCCTCACCTCACCTCTGGCATTCAGCTCCTTTGTCCATGTTTGGACCAAGGCTGTAATGAGGTCGGGAGCCGAGTGGTCTTGGCGGAACCCAAACTGGGCATCAGTGAGCAGGTTATTGGTGAGTAAGTGCCGCTTGATAGCACTGTTGATGACACTTTCCATCACTTTGCTGATGATTGAGAGTAGACTGATGGGGATTGGATTTGTCCTGCTTTTTGTGGACAGGACATACCTGGGCAGTTTTCCACATTGTTGGATAGATACCAGTATTGTAGCTGTACTGGAACATTTGACTAGAGGCGCGGCTAGTTCTGGAGCACAAGTCTTCAGCACAATAGCCGGGACCCATAGCCTTTTCTGTATCCAGTGCGCTCAGCCATTTCCTGATGTCACGTGGAGTGAATCGAATTGGCTGAAGACTGGCTTCTGTGATGGGGACCTCAGGAGGAGGCCGAGATGGATCATCCACTCGATACTTCTGGCTGAAGATGGTTACAAACGTTTACAGCCTTGTCTTTTGCACTCGCGTGTTGGGCTCTGCCATCATTGAGGATGGGGATATTCATGGAGCCTCCTCCTCCCATTAGTTTTCCACCACCATTTACAACTGCAGAGCTTTGATCTGATCCGTTGATTGTGGAATCGTTTAGCCCTGTCTATAGCATGCCACTTCTGCTTTTTAGCATGTAGTCCTGTGTTGCAGCTTCCCCAGGTTGGCACCTCATTTTTAAGTACGCCTGGTGCTGCTGCTCCTGGCATGCTCTTCTACACTCCTCCTTGAACCAGGGTTGGTCCCTTGGCTTGATGGTAATGGTAGAGTGAGGGATATGCCAGGCCATGAAGTTACAGATTGTGTTGGGATATGGTGATGGAGGAGTTTGGGACATCGGCTGAAAGGTATGATTCTGTGAGTATGACTAGGTCAGGCTGTTGCTTGACTAGTCTGTGGGACAGTTCTCCCAATTTTGGCACAAGTCCCCAGATGTTGGTGAGGAGGACTTTGCTTGATTGGGCTGAGTGTGCTGTTGCCATGTCCGTAGCCAATGCCAAGGTCGATGCTGGGTGGTCTGTCCGGCTTCATCCTTATTGGCCCAGAAATTCGGGTCGGAGGCTTCCCGCGGGTGCAAGCCCCCGACCTGCACTTACCTTGCGCGCCGGCCGTTGAGCTGTGGGCCCGCGTGGAATTGCGATCCTGGGCCTGGTCCAGCTGTCGGCGCGCAGTGCTTGCGTATCCCAGGGGCGCAGTTAGTTCGATGCGTCCCCTGGGATCACGTGGGCCATGGGGAGCCAATCGGAGCACAGAATGCTTCATTCATAAGTTTGACAGGAAGGGCTGTCAAACTTATGAATACTATAAGCCCCAAAACATCACTAAATCTTCAAATAATTTTTTTTTTAAATCACATTTTTTAAATAAACTATAAATTACATGAAATAACTATTTTAAACAATAATTTAAATTTTTGAAAAAAATAATTTTATTTTCTAACGGGGCTAAAAATAAACTTACCTTTCTTTAAAGTATTTAAAAATAATAAACCTGTGGAAAAAATGTTTTAATTTTAATTAATTCACCACTTACCTTGTAAAAAGCAGGCCTTGCGACTGCTTTTTAAATGTCTAACTTCTGGAGACTTACCCTGCAAAAAAAAACGTAAGTTCGATGCGCACGCGCTGCCTCTCCCGCGCAGCCTCGCGTTCGACCTCTGAACCCCTTCTTTCAGGGGAACGGAAGTGCCGGTTTCCACGCATGCAGGAAACTGGCACTTCCATTGGGCTTACGGGTGAATACCCCGTGCGTACCTGAATTTCTGGGCCATTGTGTTTCTGTCACGGTTTTTTACAACTGAGTGACTTGCTCGGCCATTTCAGAGGGCAGGTAAACATAGATCTGGAGTCACATACAGAGGCCAGACCAGGTAAGGACCGCAGATTTCATCCCTAAAGGACATTAGTAAATCCAATAGTTCTGTGGTTACCATTACTCATACTAGCTTTTTATTCCAGATTTATTTAATTAGCTGAATTTAAATTCCCCAGCTGCCCTGGTGGGATTTGAACTCATATCTCTTGGATCATTAGGCCAGGCTTCATAGATTACTAGCCCAGTGACATTACCAACATGCTACCATTCCCACCATTGCCCAGAAGTTTAATTTTCAGCCTTAAAATCATTCCCTTCTCTGCTGCATTTCCCAACAGCTCTCTTCTCTGGCCCATCCAGTCAGATCTTTTGCCCAGGAACACCTAGTTTCTTCTCGACAGGTTGTCTGTTGACAGTAGAAGATGTCTATACTTGCCCGTTGACAGTAGAAGATGTCTATACTTGTCTGTTGACAGTAGAAGATGTCTATACTTGCCCGTTGACAGTAGAAGATGTCTATACTTGCCCGTTGACAGTAGAAGATGTCTATACTTGCCCTGTGCGAGTCTTCCATGAACCAAACTTACGGTATTGAGCGGAAGCAGTTTATTCAATGGTGTTCCCATTATCGTGCAGGAATAGTCCTGCACAACTGTGAAAGGGAGCCTTGGAAATATTACGGCATGCACATGTTTGGAGAAGAATTCAAAAATAGCTAATTGGTTCAAAGTACTCCTCCATTATATATTATTAAAAAAATGTTTATGAAGATATTTTTGATGGTGGGAACAACACCATCTGCACGTTCTCCTCCAAGTCACACACCATCCTGACTTGGAAGTATATCGCCGTTCCTTCATCGTCGCTGGGTCAAAATCCTGGAACTCCCTCCCTAACAGCACTGTGGGAGCACCTTCACCACACGGACTGCAGCGGTTGAAGGCGGCGGCTCACCACTGTTAAATCTGTGAGTTGTTCAAGTAATTAATACTCAGACTTAATCAGTAACAATAAAACAGGTCTTTACTGGTTGGAGGTAGGGACTATACGTAGGTCTTTACTTCATGCCCACAGGCGGGAACTGAGGGGAGATCAGTACCCACAGTACTATTTATACCCCTATGGCCAGGAGTGGTACTGCGTATCACTACGCCCAACAAGTAGTGCAGTCCTGTCCATAGGTTCAAAGTAGCACACATATTACATACACAACATTCCTCCCTTCCTAGCTTTACAGTCATCTCCCCATTTAACATAACGTAATAACATATATACATATATAACTTCAGGTTTACATAACAGAATAACATAGATACATAGATAACTTCATGTCAAAACAGATCACAGATTCAGTCTCTGCGGAAAACAGTTCACAGATTCAATCTCTGTGGTGTAGTCGGTTCACGTTGCTGGAGTGACTCATTCAATAGTCCTTCCATGGATTTAACAGTTTGAACTTCCGAACTGAATTGGCTCCGTTCGGAGGGACCACGTGTGTGATCTGGTAGAGGTGATAATGGTTCAGATGGGTCATCTTCTGTTTTTACTTTTCCTTTTCTGCTTCTTGGAGACTCTCTGGGCTCCATTGTCAGCTGCCACAGCTGCCAGCTGCATGCGCAGTTCCTCCTTCTCTTCCTCCTGTTTCCGTCGTAGAGCCAGCTTCTCCCGATGTTCCGTAGACTTTTGGTGCTCCTCCATGATTTCTGCACTTTGGGAGTCGAAGTTACAAGCTGGGCAGGACAGGACATCGTAATATTCGGTGTCGTCCACCAGGTCATAGTAATATTCGGTGTCGTCCTGAGCTAGACCAGTGAGAGGGTCGTCTATTTCCTCCATACCCAGCTGGACGTTAGCCAGCTCTTGTTCCAAATCCAGACATCTTTCCTGAAGAGACTTCTTCATGTGTACCTCTGCATCCAGCTTTTTCTGGGCTTTCAGCAAGTCGTTTACTAGTGACCTCATTTGTGATTTTAATACTTCAACTTCCTTTGGAGATTGATTGATCGGACTATGCAATCCCTCTACCGGAGCAGCTGTTTCAGCGGTCTGTTGTTCTACGTTGACGTGAGTCAGCGTACTTTTGGCATCCAAGGGCTGCTCTGTTGCAGTCATCTCAGTCTGTGTTGCCACCTCAGCTCTTCCAATAACCTTTGAGAGCTCCGAACCCCTTTCGTTTGAATATTGAAGTTCGTGTTCAAGTTTTTCCCATTTCAGAGTCCTGTCCTTCAGCATATGCAGGAGTTGGCTGGCCGTTAACTCCTCTGACATCAGACGTTTTGTGTGCTCCTGTTCCATTTTCTCCATCAGCTGCTTCTGTTGTCTTTCCAGATTCTCCAACTCTATATCAAAGAACTCTTTCGTTGCATTCAACTCTTGCTCACAACGGCGAAGCATTTGTTCTAATTGCTGTTGTAGTTTGAAATGGAGTTGAGTTCGAGCCCGGTGTCCCTCAGAAATGGGCACATCAGTAGACTTGCCAGACTCAGAATCCACAGTTAAACTATGTTGTTGTTGCTCAGTGGAATTCTGTGCTGAAACTTTGTCTTTTGCACCTGAGTTGGGCTTACCATCATCCGTTCCAGAGTCTGGGCCGACTATCTTCACCGAGTTCTCACTCGTTATTGTTTGTAGGAAATGCCAGTCCATATTCATTTTCCTAATCCACTCCCGTCCTAGTAGTGGAGGACCTCCTTCAGATATCACATATAAGTCCATTATTTGACTGTCTTCGCCCTTGTGGACCACTGCAACCTCTATTTTCCCGATGGGGTACACTCTTTGCCCCGTGTATGTTTCCAATATAATCCCCGTATCCTGTAGGGGAATATGTTGGAATAACTTTCCGTAATCTTTCTTATTTATGACCGTCAATGCCGATCCAGTATCCAATTCCAGTTTTACTTGGACTCCTTCTATCTGAAGAGTGACCCAAATTGTCTGGAGGTCTGCACCCTTACCAGCGTTGAGTACTCTTAAGCTAGCCAGTTCATTACTGCTAGCGTCTGAATCGGACTCCTGTTCGGTCACCTTGTGTACCTTTGCGTATTTTCCTTGCGGTGACTTCTTGTTGCTGGTCTTCTTCGCTGACCTGCATACTCTAGCTATATGTCCAAGCCTACCACAAGTTCTACATTCTTGGTTTTTAAACCAACACTGGTTCTGATCATGCGTTGTCTTTCCACAACGATAACATTTGCCAGAACTCACACCCAATTTGTGTGCACTGAGCTCCGGTGACCGTAGCTGCATTACTGCCGTGCCTCTCGCTGCGGCTTCGTGTGCTGCTGCCATAGTGACCGCCTTCTCAAGCGTCAGCTCATTCTCCTCGAGCAGTCGCTTTTGTGTATCCTGTTTAAATAAACCACACACAAATTTGTCTCGAAGTGCCTCTGTCAGTCCCGTTCCAAACTGGCAATATTTCGCTAATTTACGCAATTCCAGCAAATAATCAGCATTGCTTTCATGCTGTAGCTGCCTTCTGTCATAAAATTTAAATCGTTCCGCTAGCATCAGCGGCGTGGGGTTTAGATGATCTTTCAGGACAGTAACAATCTCATCGAACGTCTTATCCGCCGGTTCATCTGGTGATAACAGGTGTTTCAATTGCCCGTATGTCTTCGCACCCATTAAATTTAATAATGTTAGAGCTTTATCTTGGTCACGAATTTTATTGGCCTTACAATAATTTTTTACTCTTTCAACATATATGGCCCAATCTTCGAGGTCACTATCAAAGGTGCTAATATTCCCGTGTTTAGGCATTGTAGATTTGCAATTTCTCAGATTTTTTTTTTTTACTGCTATCCAAGATGGCGGCTTCCCGCTCTTGCCGTCGTCCTCCGCCCACAAAATGGCGGTTTTCCCGCGCTTGGCGGTCTTCACCCGTCCCCCAACGCCGTCTCCCTTCAGCCCCCGAGTGCGGCCCTTATCTTCGCCGCGATCGCCCGAGTGCGGCCCTTATCAGCGGATGCGATCGCTGGATCGCGAAGCGGCTCTCGGCTCTTATCAGGAGATGCGATCGCTCCGTTGAAACGCCTCCCGCTCGAAGCGGCTCTCGCGCCCTATTCCTCCAGCTCCCCCAGCCCCGTTCGTGCGGCCAACGCGGTCGACTGCCTGTCGCGTCGCTGCCCGGCTCAGACAACGGCTTACCCACCACCAAGCTGGAGAAGAAGCTGACGGTCGCCGATGGAGGCTCCGAGGTCAGGATGTCTTCCAGTGGGGTGGAGAGGGTGGAAACCTCTCTGCAACGTCCTGGCTGTGGACGAAGCTGCCGTGGAGTGACTGCCGCAGGGTCCGAATCAGACTCGTCGCCAGTGTTAAATCTGTGAGTTGTTCAAGTAATTAATACTCAGACTTAATCAGTAACAATAAAACAGGTCTTTACTGGTTGGAGGTAGGGACTATACGTAGGTCTTTACTTCATGCCCACAGGCGGGAACTGAGGGGAGATCAGTACCCACAGTACTATTTATACCCCTATGGACAGGAGTGGTACTGCGTATCACTACGCCCAACAAGTAGTGCAGTCCTGTCCATAGGTTCAAAGTAGCACACATATTACATACACAACAACCACCACCTTCTCAAGGGCAGTTAGGAATGGGCAATAAATGCTGGCCTCGCCATCAATGCCCACATCCCGTGAATGAATAAAAAAATATATATATATGATCTGGACATGGGTATACAGGGCTTAATTTTAAAGTTTCGAAACTCGGAAATGTAGTAAACAATGAGGATAGTAACAGACTTCGGAACATACAGAGACTGGTGAAATGGGCAGACACATGGCAGATGAAAATTAACACAGAGAATTATGAAGTGATACATTTTGGTGGGACGAATGAGGAAAGGCAATCTGAACTAAATGGTGCAATTTTAAAGGGGGTGTAGGAAGAGAGAGACCTGGGGGTGTACATACACAAATCTTTGAAGGTGGCAGGACGTGTTGATAAGGCTGTTAAAAAAGCAAATAGGATCCTTGACTTTATTAATAGAGGAATAGAGTACAAAAGCAAGGAAGTTATGCTAAACCTTTATAAAACACTGGTTAGGTCCCAGGCTGGTGTAATATTACCAATTCTGAGCAATTTAGGAAGGATGTTAAGACTTTAGAGAGGGTACAGAAGAGATTTACTAGAATGGTACCAGGGATGAGGGAGTTCAGTTATGTGGAGAGACTGAGAGCAGAGAAGGTTAAGAGGAGATTTGATAGAGGTGTTCAAAACATGAACGGTTTAGGTAAGAGTAAATAAGGAGCAGCACCTCATCTTTCAATTAGGCACTTTACAGCCTTCCGGACTCAACACAGAGTTCAACAATTTCAGATCATAACCTCGGCCCCTATCATATACAGGTAGACTAGCCTTTATCTGAACTTCCGAAAACCGAAAACCTCTAAAAACCGAAAGTTTTTTCGTTCAGCGTAAGTCGTGCGCACGACATGACCAGAGTGGCGCACGACTTACACTGAGCAGGGCAGAGGGTCACAGAGTTCCCTCCTGGGTAGGAGATTGCAGGCCAAGCCGGGCAGTGTCAAGGAGGTACCGGGAGAGTGAACCCAACAATACAGCGGCCCGTCCGATATTCTTTTCTCCCCCCGACCCGAACCGCAGCCCGTCTGATATTGTTTTCTCCCCCCCCGCCACCCCCGATATTCTTTTCTCCCGACCCGACCCGACATGCTTTTTCCCCCTCCCCCACCCGCAGCCCGTCCGATATTCTTTTCTCCCCCCCCACCCGACCCGACCCGTGGCCCGTCCAATATTCTTTTCTCCCTCCCGACCCGAACCCCCCCGGACCTCCCACCCCCCACCGACCTGAACCGCGGCCCGTCCGATATTCTTTTCTCCCCCCCACCCGACCCCCGACCTGATTTGCAGGCCAGCTTAGTAGGAGTCAGCCGATATCCGGCTTTCCAGAGAAGCAGGAAGGGGAATGAGACACGGAACAGTCGCAAGAGGTAGCCTGAACTTTTAAAATTTATATTAAATACAAATTTCCCAGTCTTATAATAATACCTTCTAAAATCCCAAAAATTCCGAAAACCGAAACTCAGCTGGTCCCAAGGCTTTCGGATAAGGGATAGTGTACCTGTATATATATATATATATATAGGTATATATATATATATAGATATATATTTTTTTTATCCACACTTTTTGTGTCTTTTTTTCTCTCTCCCACATGGCAGCTGTCTCTCATTCTGCCAGCATAATTTACACTTTGCCTTGAATATCTCTTAATGTCTCTCAATCTCTCCTGCCTTCCATCCTTTCACAGACCTTCCCTTTTGTTCTTTCCTCCCCTCCCTCCTTTCCCAGCCTCTTTACTTGCTTAAAAATCTGTTCCATTTCCTGCTTTTTTCTAGTTCTGACGAAAGGTCATCGACCTGAAACGTTAACTCTGTTTCTCTCTTCACAGATGCTGCCCGACCTGCTGAGTTTCTCCAGCATTTTCTGTTTTTATTTATAGTAAACTAGCTAAAGTGCCCGGCGGTGCCGAGGCTTTTTCGAGGGCATGTTGTTGTTGGAAGAGAGAGAGAGAGAGAGCGACTGGGGGGGGGGGGAGGGAGGGCGGGGGGGGAAGGGAGGGCGGGGGGGAAGGGGGGAAGGGGGGGAAGGGAAGGGGGGGAGGGGGGGAAGGGAAGGGGGGAGCGGGGGGAAGGGAGGAGGGGGGAAGGGGAGGGGAGGGCGGGGAAGGGCGGGGAAGGGAGGGTGGGGGGGGAGGGGGGGAAGGGAGGGCGGGGGACTCCCCCTGAGGGTCGCGGCCCCCACCCCCGAGGGTCGCGGCCCCCCCCCCGAGGTGAAGACCGCCGATTGCGCGCGCAGCAGGAGCTGAGACGCGGCATCTCTCTCTGGCTCGGCCGGCGGGCCCGGTTGCCAGGGTAACCGTGACGCTGACCAAGCCCCGCCCCCCGGCCGAGCCAGAGAGACGCCGCGTCTCAGCTGCTCCTGCTGCGCGCGCGGCCCACCCCCCGAGGGTCGTGGCCCCCCCCCGAGGTGAAGACCGCCGATTGCGGCTGTGCGAGACGGCCGGTGGGGCCGTTGCCAGGGTAACGCTGGACGCTCAGCAAGCCCCGCCCCCCAGCCGAGCCAGAGAGAGACGCCGCGTCTCAGCTCCTGCTGCGCGCGCACCCTAGCGGCGCTGGGCTGAGGCTCGGCCCTCCAGCCTTCGAGTGGGGCCGGGAGGTGCCTAGCTCGGGCGTGGGTGCAGAGGAGACGCCGAGGCTTCTAGGCCTACCTGGAAAAACGGGGAAAGGTAGGAAAATTAATGAGATTAGATAAGTTAATTACTTTCTAAATCATTTTTTTTTTAAATATGTGTTTTAAAAGCAACGTTTTTTTTTAAGACGCAGAAAGCGGGAAAAAGAAAGGAAAAGTTTGGAATCAAGATGGCGGCGACTCACCTCCGTTCAGAACGATAAGGCCCGGCCACACACGCACTGATTGGCCCGGCGGCACACACCAGCAACCCGGCGTACGATTGGTCGAGCTCGAGGTCACTCTGTCGCTAATGAGTGGATAATGAGATGCTAATGAGCGGAACGTTGAAGGTTTTTGGGATACCGCGGGCGCAATTTTAGCCCGGCCGAAACGTAAATACGCTTAAAACCGTCTCGGAAGCGTAAGCTTTCTTTGGAGGTAACGCGCGCGTAGGTACGCCCTGTAACTTTCGAGCGCATAGCCCGACAGACGCACAGGCGATGACAGACAGAATGACAGACAGACAGACAGACAGACAGAAGTACCGATTTATATATATAGATAGATAAGGAGAAACTATTTCCAGTGGCAGGCGGGTCAGTAACCAAAGTATACGGAGAGGTGATTGGCAAAAGAACCAGAGGCCACAACACAGCGAGTTGTTGTGATCTGGAATGCACTTGCCTGAAATGGGCGGTGGAAGCAGATTCAATATTAACTTTCAAAAGGGGAATTGGAGAAATACTTGAAGGGGGGACATTTTACAGGGCTATGGGGCAGGAGCGGAGCGGTGGAGAGTGGGACTAATTGGATAACTCTTTCAAACGTCGGCACTGGCACGATGAGCCGAATGGCCTCCCTCTGTGCTGTATCATTGTAAGATCTTCATAAAATTACCACCCTCATTATCTTTCCTCCACAAACGCCCACCAAAATGGCTCTCCTGGCTGTCGGCCATTTTAATAACGACACCAACTTGGAGCCTTCTTGGAAGGAACGCCATTGAACGCCAGGAAGGTGTGACTTCAGGCTGGCTTGAGAGCGACTACGGAGTCACTCAACCACGCCCCCACCCCAGGTTCGGGTGGTTCTGGGTCATCTGGGGGTCCTCTCAATAGAGCTTCACCTGCAAGCACAAGGCTGTTTCTCTTCCCGTTGATCTCACCTCGAGCCCAAACCGAGCCGTCTCCCACGAGGGGGCCAGGGGACACACGATCTATCGCATCTCTGTGAAGGCAGGATATGCGACTTTCTTTTGTGCACGGTTCTGGTCTCCATATCACACTTTTAGTTACTGTGCACAGTTCTGGTCTCCATATCACACTTGGAGTTACTGTGCACAGTTCTGGTCTCCATATCACACTGGGAGTTACTGTGCACAGTTCTGGTCTCCATATCACACTTTTAGTTACTGTGCACAGTTCTGGTCTCCATATCACACTTGGAGTTACTGTGCACAGTTCTGGTCTCCATATCAGACTTGGGAGTACTGTGCACAGTTCTGGTCTCCATATCACACTTGGAGTAGAGTCATAGAGTTATACAGCACAGAAAGAGGCCCTTCGGCCCATCGCGTCCGCGCTGGCCATCAAGCCCTGACTAATCTAATCCCATCTTCCAGCATTTGGTCCATAGCCTTGTATGCTAAGGCGTTTCAAGTGCTCATCTAAATGCTTCTTGAATGTTGTGAGGGTTCCTGCCTCTACCACCCTTTCAGGCAGTGAGTTCCAGATTCCAACCACCCTCTGGGTGAAAAAGTTCTTCCTCAAATCCCCTCTAAACCTCCTGCCCCTTACCTTGAATCTATGCCCCCTGGTTATTGACCCCTCTACTAAGGGGAAAAGTTCCTTGCTATCCACCCTATCTATGCCCCTCATAATTTTGTACACCTCAATCAGGTCCCCCCTCAGCCTTCTCTGCTCTAAGGAAAACAACCCCAGCCTGTCCAGTCTCTCTTCATAGCTGAAGCGCTCCAGCCCAGGTAACATCCTGGTGAATCTCCTCTGCACCCTCTCCAAAGCAATCACATCCTTTCTATAGTGTGGCGACCAGAACTGCACACAGTATTCCAGCTGTGGCCTAACCAGCGTTTTGTACAGCTCGCATCATAACCTCCCTGCTCTTATATTCTATGCCTCGGCTAATGAAGGCAAGTATCCCATATGCCTTTTTAACCACCTTATCCACCTGTTCTGCTGCCTTCAGGGATCTATGTACATGCATACCAAGGTCCCTCTGATCCTCTGTCTTTCCTAGGGTCTTACCATTCATTGTGTATTTCCTTGCCTTGTTAGTCCCTTCAAAATGCATCACCTCACACTTTTCAGGGTTAAATTCCATTTGCCACTGTTCCGCCCATCTGACCAACCCATCTATATCGTCCTGCAGACTGAGGCTACCCTCTTCGCTATTTACCACCCCACCAATTTTCGTGTCATCTGCGAACTTACTGATCATACCTTTTACATTCACATCCAAATCATTAATGTAGACCACAAACAGCAAGGGACCCGGCACCGATCCCTGCGGTACCCCACTGGACACAGGCTTCCAGTCACAAAAACAACCTTCGACCATCACCCTCTGCCTTCTGCCACTAAGCCAGTTTTGGATTCAATGAGACAGTTCTGGTCTCCATATCACACTTGGAGTTACTGTGCACAGTTCTGGTCTCTGTATCACACAGAGCACTGTGCACAGTTCTGGTCTCCATTTCACACTTGGATTACTGTGCACAGTTCTGGTCTCCATATCACACTTGGAGTTACTGTGCACAGTTCTAGTCTCCATATCACACTTGGGAGTACTGTGCACAGTTCTAGTCTCCATATCACACTTGGAGCACTGTGTACAGTTCTGGTCTCCATATCACACTTGGGAGTACTGTGCACAGTTCTGGTCTCCATATCACACTTGGGAGTACTGTGCACAGTTCTAGTCTCCATATCACACTTGGGAGTACTGTGCACAGTTCTAGTCTCCATATCACACTTGGAGCACTGTGCACAGTTCTGGTCTCCATATTACACTTGGAGTTACTGTGCACAGTTCTGGTCTCCATATCACACTGGGAGTACTGTGCACAGTTCTGGTCTCCATACCACACTTGGAGCACTGTGTACAGTTCTGGTCTCCATATCACACTTGGAGTTACTGTGCACAGTTCTGGTCTCCATATCACACTGGGAGTTACTGTGCACAGTTCTGGTCTCCATATCACACTGGGAGTTACTGAGCACAGTTCTGGTCTCAATATCACACTGGGAGTTACTGAGCACAGTTCTGGTCTCCATATCACACTTGGAGTTACTGTGCACAGTTCTGGTCTCCATATCACACTTGGAGTTACTGTGCACAGTTCCGGTCTCCATATCACACTTGGAGTTACTGTGCACAGTTCAGGTCTCCATATCACACTTGGAGTTACTGTGCACAGTTCTGGTCTCCATATCACACTTGGAGTTACTGTGCACAGTTCTGGTCTCCATATCACACTGGGAGTTACTGTGCACAGTTCTGGTCTTCATATCACACTTGGAGTTACTGTGCACAGTTCTGGTCTCCATATCACACTTGGAGTTACTGTGCACAGTTCTGGTCTCCATATCACACTTGGAGTTACTGTGCACAGTTCTGGTCTCCATATCACACTGGGAGTTACTGAGCACAGTTCTGGTCTCCATATCACACTTGGAGTTACTGTGCACAGTTCAGGTCTCCATATCACACTTGGAGTTACTGTACACAGTTCTGGTCTCAATATCACACTTGGAGTACTGTGCACAGTTCTGGTCTCCATATCACCCTTGGAGTTACTGTGCACAGTTCTGGTCTCCATATCACACTTGGAGTTACTGTGCACAGTTCTGGTCTCCATATCACACTGGGAGTTACTGTGCACAGTTCTGGTCTCCATATCACACTGGGAGTTACTGTGCACAGTTCTGGTCTCCATATCACACTTGGAGTTACTGTGCACAGTTCTGGTCTCCATATCACACTGGGAGTTACTGTGCACAGTTCTGGTCTCCATATCACACTTGGAGTTACTGTGCACAGTTCTGGTCTCCATATCACACTTGGAGTTACTGTGCACAGTTCTGGTCTCCATATCACACTTGGAGTTACTGTGCACAGTTCTGGTCTCCATATCACACTTGGAGTTACTGTGCACAGTTCTCGTCACCATATCACACTTGGAGTTACTGTGCACAGTTCTCGTCACCATATCACACTTGGAGTTACTGTGCACAGTTCTGGTCACCATATCACACTGGGAGTTACTGTGCACAGTTCTGGTCTCCATATCACACTTGGAGTTACTGTGCACAGTTCTGGTCTCCATATCACACTTGGAGTTACTGTGCACAGTTCTGGTCTCCATATCACACTTGGAGTTACTGTGCACAGTTCTGGTCTCCATATCACACTTGGAGTTACTGTGCACAGTTCTCGTCACCATATCACACTTGGAGTTACTGTGCACAGTTCTGGTCTCCATATCACACTTGGAGTTACTGTGCACAGTTCTGGTCTCCATATCACACTTGGAGTTACTGTGCACAGTTCTGGTCTCCATATCACACTTGGAGTTACTGTGCACAGTTCTGGTCTCCATATCACACTGGGAGTTACTGTGCACAGTTCTGGTCTCCATATCACACTTGGAGTTACTGTGCACAGTTCTGGTCTCCATATCACACTTGGAGTTACTGTGCACAGTTCTGGTCTCCATATCACACTTGGAGTTACTGTGCACAGTTCTGGTCTCCATATCACACTTGGAGTTACTGTGCACAGTTCTCGTCACCATATCACACTTGGAGTTACTGTGCACAGTTCTCGTCACCATATCACACTTGGAGTTACTGTGCACAGTTCTGGTCACCATATCACACTGGGAGTTACTGTGCACAGTTCTGGTCTCCATATCACACTTGGAGTTACTGTGCACAGTTCTGGTCTCCATATCACACTTGGAGTTACTGTGCACAGTTCTGGTCTCCATATCACACTTGGAGTTACTGTGCACAGTTCTGGTCTCCATATCACACTTGGAGTTACTGTGCACAGTTCTCGTCACCATATCACACTTGGAGTTACTGTGCACAGTTCTGGTCTCCATATCACACTTGGAGTTACTGTGCACAGTTCTGGTCTCCATATCACACTTGGAGTTACTGTGCACAGTTCTGGTCTCCATATCACACTGGGAGTTACTGTGCACAGTTCTGGTCACCATATCACACTGGGAGTTACTGTGCACAGTTCTGGTCTCCATATCACACTGGGAGTTACTGTGTACAGTTCTGGTCTCCATATCACACTGGGAGTTGCTGTGCACAGTTCTGGTCTCCATATCACACTGGGAGTTACTGTGTACAGTTCTGGTCTCCATATCACACTTGGAGTTACTGTGCACAGTTCTGGTCACCATATCACACTTGGAGTTACTGTGCACAGTTCTGGTCACCATATCACACTTGGAGTTACTGTGCACAGTTCTGGTCTCCATATCACACTTGGAGTTACTGTGCACAGTTCTGGTCTCCATATTACACTTGGAGTTACTGTGTACAGTTCTGATCTCATTACAGAAATAATGTAGAGGCAATGGAGAAGGTGCATGAAATATTTACAAGTATGATACCAGAACTGAGAGGTTATAACTATCAGGAAAGTTTGAACAGTCTGGAGCTCTTTTCTCTAGAAAACCAGATAGAGATCTTTAAGATTATGAAGGGGTTCGATAGGGTAGACGTAGAGAAGATGTTTCCACTTGTGGGCGAGACCAGAACTAGGGGCCATCAATATAAGAGAGTCACTAATAAATCCAATAGGGAATTCCGGAGAAACTTCTTCACCCAGAGAGTGGTGAGAATGTGGAACTCGCTGCCACAGGGAGTGGGTGAGGCGAATAGTGTCGATACATTTAAGAGGAAGCTCGATAAACACATTAGGGAGAAAGGAATGGAAGGATTTGCTGATCGGGTTGGATGAAGTAAATAGGGTGGGAGGAGGCTCGTGTGGAGCATAAACCCCAGAATGGACTGTTTCTATGTAGTTGTATGTAAATTTCACCAGACCAAGATCTTTAGTCCAGAAAAGTGCTTTCAGTTGCTTAACGCGTTCAACAATTTGACCCCAGTAATTCTCCTCTTCATTAACCAGTTGCCAAGCAGACAAACCATATCATGAAATCTCCGTACATGTAACTTTAATATTTAAATATATACAGAGCGCCTCTCCTCTCAGCAGTATAAACACTCAATGCATTTTAGCATCGATGGACATCTTCTGTTAAACCTGCTCTTGCTGTGTTAAAGGCAAACGTTTTATTTCCCCACAGCGAGGCTCCCGGGTTTTTACCGTCCATCTCCCGCCACCTGAGTAAAGCAGCGGTGCATGTGGGTTTTGTTCTTTCTTTCTCGGGCCTGGTATCGAAACTCCTGCCTGGGCATCGCATTGTCTCGGGCCTCTTCATTACTGTTTAAAAAGTGCAAGCCCTGAATTAGCACGATATACAAGGGAGAGAGCGTGTTGATTGTTAAAACAGGTGTTGTGGTCACATCGGGAAGGGCCCAGTGGCTCTTGCACAGTCCATGGGGGATGGGGTGGAGGGACACGCACACACACACAAAAACAGGCGGTTTCGCATCGGTTACCTGTTATACACTCCATCCTGTCAGTTCCATTGACTGCAGTAGAGTCGAACATCGGGCATGTCCTGTAACAATCGGCCAATGTGATTCCGCCTGTTCTGCCATGGAGCACTCCCCTCAACAGCAGCCGTGGAATCTTTTACCTCCATCGGAGAGGGCAGACGGGGCCACGGTTTAACCTTTCTCCTGAAAGACGGCACCTCCGACAGTGCACCACTTCCTCAGTACTGCCCTGTCGGAGGGGCAATACTGAGGGAGCGCCGCACTGTCGGAGGGGCAGTACTGAGGGAGCGCCGCACTGTCGGAGGGGCAGTACTGAGGGAGTGCTGCACTCTCAGAGGGGCAGTACTGAGGGAGTGCCGCACTGTCGGAGGGGCAGTACTGAGGGAGCGCTGCACTATTGGAGGGGCAGTACTGAGGGAGCGCTGCACTGTTGGGAGGGGCAGTACTGAGGGAGCGCCGCGCTGTCGGAGGGGCAGTACTGAGGGAGCGCCGCACTGTCGGAGGGGCAGTACTGAGGGAGCGCCGCACTGTCGGAGGGGCAGTACTGAGGGAGTGCTGCACTGTCGGAGGGGCAGTACTGAGGGAGCGCCGCACTGTCGGAGGGGCAGTACTGAGGGAGCGCCGCACTGTCGGAGGGGCAGTACTGAGGGAGTGCTGCACTGTCGGAGGGGCAGTACTGAGGGAGCGCCGCACTGTCGGAGGGGCAGTACTGAGGGAGCGCCGCACTGTCGGAGGGGCAGTACTGAGGGAGCGCCGCACTGTCGGAGGGGCAGTACTGAGGGAGCGCCGCACTGTCGGAGGGGCAGTACTGAGGGAGCGCCGCACTGTCGGAGGGGCAGTACCGAGGGAGCGCCGCACTGTCGGAGGGGCAGTACCGAGGGAGCGCCGCACTGTCGGAGGGGCAGTACTGAGGGAGCGCCGCACTGTCGGAGGGGCAGTACTGAGGGAGTGCCGCACTGTCGGAGGGGCACTACTGAGGGAGTGCCGCACTGTCGGAGGGGCAGTACTGAGGGAGCGCCGCACTGTCGGAGGGGCAATACTGAGGGAGCGCCACACTGTCGGAGGGGCAGTACTGAGGGAGCGCCGCACTGTCGGAGGGGCAGTACTGACGGAGCGCCGCACTGTCGGAGGGGCACTACTGAGGGAGCGCCGCACTGTCGGAGGGGCAGTACTGAGGGAGCGCCGCACTGTCGGAGGGGCAGTACTGAGGGAGCGCCGCACTGTCGGAGGGGCAGTACTGAGGGAGCGCCGCACTGTCGGAGGGGCAGTACTGAGGGAGCGCCGCACTGTCGGAGGGGCAGTACTGAGGGAGTGCTGCACTCTCAGAGGGGCAGTACTGAGGGAGTGCCGCACTGTCGGAGGGGCAGTACTGAGGGAGTGCTGCACTCTCAGAGGGGCAGTACTGAGGGAGTGCCGCACTGTCGGAGGGGCAGTACTGAGGGAGCGCCGCACTGTCGGAGGGGCAGTACTGAGGGAGTGCTGCACTCTCAGAGGGGCAGTACTGAGGGAGTGCCGCACTGTCGGAGGGGCAGTACTGAGGGAGTGCTGCACTCTCAGAGGGGCAGTACTGAGGGAGTGCCGCACTGTCGGAGGGGCAGTACTGAGGGAGCGCTGCACTATTGGAGGGGCAGTACTGAGGGAGCGCTGCACTGTTGGGAGGGGCAGTACTGAGGGAGCGCCGCACTGTCGGAGGGGCAGTACTGAGGGAGCGCCGCACTGTCGGAGGGGCAGTACTGAGGGAGCGCCGCACTGTCGGAGGGGCAGTACTGAGGGAGCGCCGCACTGTCGGAGGGGCAGTACTGAGGGAGCGCTGCACTGTCGGAGGGGCAGTACTGAGGGAGCGCCGCACTGTCGGAGGGGCAGTACTGAGGGAGCGCCGCACTATCGGAGGGGCAGTACTGAGGGAGCGCCGCACTGTCGGAGGGGCAGTACTGAGGGAGCGCCGCACTGTCGGAGGGGCAGTACTGAGGGAGCGCCGCACTGTCGGAGGGGCAGTACTGAGGGAGCGCCGCACTGTCGGAGGGGCAGTACTGAGGGAGCGCCGCACTGTCGGAGGGTCATTACTGAGGGAGCGCCGCACTGTCGGAGGGGCAGTACTGAGGGAGCGCCGCACTGTCGGAGGGGCAGTACTGAGGGAGCGCCGCACTGTCGGAGGGGCAGTACTGAGGGAGCGCCGCACTGTCGGAGGGGCAGTACTGAGGGAGCGCCGCACTGTCGGAGGGACAGTACTGAGGGAGCGCTGCACTGTCGGAGGGGCAGTACTGAGGGAGCGCTGTGCTATCGGAAGGGCAGTACTGAAGCAGCATTGTACTGTCGGAGGTGCCGTCTTTCTGATGAGACGTTAAACCGAGGTTCCCTGTCTGCCCTCTTGGATGGACCTAAAAGATATTACGGCCGCTACTGGAAGAAGAGCAGTGGTGTTCTCCCCTGTGTCCTGGGGTAATATTTATCACTCAACCAAAATCACTAAAGCAGGCGGTCTGGTCATTTATCACACTGCTGTTTGTGGGAGCTTGCTGTGCGCAAATCGTCTGCTGTGTTTCCTACATTACAACAGTGACCGCACTTCACAGGTACTTCATTGGCTACTAAAGCGCTTTGGGACATCCTGAGGATGTGAAAGGCGCTGTATAAATGGGAGATCTTCCTCTCCGGTCCCTAATATCTAAATCTTTGTTCCTTTCACAACCACCTCCACTAATTGCAGGCGTGGCAGTAAAATCCTGACCCGGTGACAAAACGGTTCACCACGCTTTCTGTTTACATGTGAAAGACTCAACACAGGAACAGGAGTAGGCCATTCGGCCCCTCGAGCCAGATCCGCCATTCAGTGAGATCAGGGCTGATCATCCAAATTCAGTACCCTGTCCCTGCTTTCTCCCCATATCCCTTGATCCCTTTAGCCTTAAGAAATATATCCAACTCCTTCTTGAATATATTTAATGAATTGGCCTCCACTGCCTTCTGTGGTAGAGAATTCCACAGGTTCACCACTCTCTGGGTGAAGAAATTCCTCCTCATCTCTGTCCTAAATGGCTTACCCCTTATCCTTAGACTATGACCCCTGGTTCTGGACTTCCCGACCATCGGGAACATCCTTCCTGCATCTAGTCTGTCTAGTCCTGTTAGAATTTTATAAGTTTCAATGAGGTCCCCTATCATTCTTCTAAACTCCAGCGAATATAAGCCCAATCGACCCAATCTCTCCTCATACGTCATTCCTGCCATCCCAGGGCTGATCTGCAACCTAACTCCATATACCCACTGACGTAAGAAAACTACTAGGCACTTGGTCTAAGCGTTAAACAAACCTTTAATCAACTGTTTTACAACATGGAGGTCTAGTTGTGTCCTTCACTAGTTCCTGTTAAGAATGTCCTGCGCAAGCTGGGCCCATGCCCGAGTATTTATACCCTCCCTGGACAGCACCACCCCTAGGCCGCTCAGTATTATTTAATGAATGACTGATTCATGTCACCCGCCTTTGCCCACATATCCCTTAACACCTTTGGTTAACATTAATCTCTGATTTAAAATTAAAAACTGACCCAGCATCGACTCCCGTTTGCGGAAGAGCGTTCCAAACTCCTACCATCCTTTGCGAGTACAAATGTTTCCTAACTTCACTCCTGAAAATGCCTGGCTCTAATTTTTAGGTATCATTCTGGTAAATCTACGCCGCGCTCCCTCCAAGGACAATATATCCTTCCGTTTTTCCACACCGCCTCTCTTCCGTCTACCTTCAGGTGGCTGCGACCCAGCATCGACTTACGTGTTTGCAGATGATGATGGCAACCAGAAGGGCGCTAAAAATCTCCACCACAGAGTATAGAAAAAGCAAGGCCAATATAAACATAGGTGCACGCTGTGGGGGTGAGAAAGAATAAAATAGCATTGGTCGATCGAGTACTGCTGGTGGAAGCAATCTATTTTTCGTTTCAGCCAATATCATGCAAGTGAAACTAGACTGAACGGTAAATGAAAATGGAATCGTTTTACCCCCTGACCCTCTAACACCTGTCGAGCCTGGCAATGCGGTGGGGCTTGTGGGGAACATAGGAACAGGAGGAGGCCATTCAGCTCCTTCAAGCCTGTTCCGCCATTCAATGAGATCACGGCTGATCTGTATCCTAACTCCATCCGCTCGCCTTGGCTCCATATCCTTTTTACACCCTGGGCTAGCAAAAAAAAATCAGATACGATAGCAAAATACTGCGGATGCTGGAAATCCGAAATAACAACAGAAAATGCTGGAAAAACTCAGCGGGCCAGGCAACATCTGTGGAGAGAGAAATAGAGTCAACGTTTCGGGTCGAAAACCTTCGTCAGGACTGAGAGAAAAGGCAGGCAATGAAACAAAAGGCAGTTTGGGGGCTGGGAAATGGGGGAGGGGATGAAAGAAGAGACATTAAGAGATATTCAAGGTGAGACGAGATGGTAATAGGACAGGTAAAGAAACAAACAATGGCTCTAGATGAAGTGTTGATATACCTATCAATTCATCCAATGAAAAGCGACGAGTTAAGAAAGTAACTATAGGTTTTTATTGGCTAAATAACAGAGCCCACCCTCGTGGGTGATCGGATCCAACAAGGAGGAATACCAGCCAGTCGACCACCTTTATACCTGGGCAAGTAGGTGGAGCCATGGGCGGAGTCAGCAGTGGTCAGCCCAGGTATAACAGCGTGACAAGAGGCGACCTCGTGTAGTGATACAACAGTGTAAACAGTGATAACCATAGTGTAACGATATAACAGTGATAACCATAGTGTAACGATAGTGAACGATAAAAGTGGTTTACCACATTCACCCCTTGTTTAGATTTGAGTCCGGCGGGGTGAAGTGTACTACCAGTTCGGGTATGTCAGTCTGTCCGGAGGCCTCGTAAGCCTTTCCGATCGTCGCAGCAGCGGCGGCGGTGATGCAGTATCCGATGTTAATGCTGGTGTCTGCGTGGTCGGCGAAGGCTCGTGGGGTTCCGGCATGCCGTCTACCTGGGCTGGATTTGGGGGGGTGGTGGGGGTTAACGGTGGTGTCTCAGGGGTGCCCGAGGGTGCAAGGTCTCGTAAGGAGACTGTGTCCTCCCGCCCGTCTGGGTATGCCACATAGGCGTACTGGGGGTTGGCGTGCAGGAGGTCCACCCTCTCGGCCAGGGGGTCCGTTTTATGGGCCCTCGCGTGCTTTCACAGCAAGACGGGCCCCGGAGAGGTCAGCCAAGTTCGTAGCATGGTTCCCGCAGTCGACTTCCTGGGGAAAACAAACATTCGTTCATGGGGGGTGGCGTTAATGGCAGTGCAAAGCAGTGACCGGATGGAATGCAGCGCTGCCGGGAGGACTTCCTGCCAGCGAGAGGTTGGGAGGCCCTTGGACTTTAAGGCTAAGAGAATGGCCTTCCAGACAGTCGCGTTCTCTCTTTCCACCTGGCCGTTCCCTCGGGGGTTGTAGCTGGTGGTCCTGCTTGCAGCAATACCTCTCGCTAGTAGGAACTGGCGAAGTTCCTCGCTCATGAAGGAGGAGCCCCGGTCGCTATGTATATAGTTCGGGAACCTGAACACGGCGAAGAGGTCGTTCAGGCATTTGATGACCATGGTACTGGTCATGTCTGGGCAGGGGAAGGCAAAGGGGAAACGGGAGTACTCGTCAATGATGTTGAGGAAGTACACATTACGGTCAGAGGATGGGAGGGGCCCCTTAAAATCGATGCTCAAGCGCTCGAAGGGGCGGGTGGCCTTGATCAGGCTTGCTCTGTCCGGCCTAAAGAAATGCGGTTTGCATTCGGCACAGGTTTGGCAGTTCCTGGTCATGGTCCTGACCTCCTCGATGGAGTAGGGCAGGTTGTGGGCCTTAATGAAGTGGTAAAGTCTGGTGACTCCGGGGTGGCAGAGGTCGTTGTGGAGGGTCTGTAGTCTATCAATTTGCGCGTTGGCGCATGTACTTCGTGATAGAGCATCTGGGGGTTCGTTCAGTTTACCAGGCCGGTACAAGATCTCATAATCATAGGTGGAGAGCTCGATTCTCCACCTCAAGATCTTGTCGTTCTTGATTTTGCCCCTCAGCTTGTTATTAAACATAAAAGCGACCGAACGCTGGTCGGTGAGGAGGGTAAATCGTTTGCCTGCCAGGTAATGCCTCCAGCGTCGTACAGCCTCCACGATCGCCTGGGCCTCCTTCTCGACCGAGGAGTGTCGGATCTCAGGGCCCTGGAGGGTCCTTGAGAAGAAGGCCGCCGGTCTCCCCTCCTGGTTAAGGGTTGCGGCTAGGGAGAAGTCGGATGCATCGCTCTCCACTTGGAAAGGGATAGACTCATCCACCGCGTGCATTGTGGCCTTAGCAATGTCTCCCTTAATGAGGGAGAAGGCTGCGCACGCTTCTGCCGTCAGGGGGAAGGAGGCGGACTTCATGAGGGGTCTGGCTTTGTCCGCATAATTCGGCATCCATTGGGCATAGTAGGCGAAGAGCCCCAGGGTCCTCTTCAGCGCCTTTGGACAGTGGGGGAGGGGAAGCTCCATGAGGGGGCGCATTCTTTCGGGGTCGGGGCCGATGACTCCGTTCTCTACTACGCAGCCGAGGATGGCAAGGCGCGAGGTGTTAAACACACATTTCTCCTTATTGTAGGTGAGGTTCAGCCGTTGGGCCGTACGGAGGAATCTCTCCAGATTAACATCATGGTCCTGCCGGTCGCGGCCGCAGATGGTGACGTTATCTAGATAGGGGAACGTGGCTTGCAGCCCGTTCTGGTCAACCATCCGGTCCATCTCCCTTTGGAAGACCGAAACCCCGTTGGTGACGCCGAAGGGAACCCTAAGGAAGTGGTAGAGGCGGCCATTCGCCTCGAAGGCGGTATACTGGTGGTCCTCAGGGCGGATAGGGAGTTGGTGGTAGGCCGACTTAAGGTCGATGGTAGAGAATACTCGGTACTGTGCAATCTGATTGACCATATCAGATATGCGGGGAAGGGGGTATGCGTCCAGCTGGGTGTACCGGTTTATGGTTTGGCTGTAGTCGATGACTAGGCGGTTTTTATCGCCGGTCTTAACGACTACGACCTGGGCACGCCAGGGGCTGTTGCTCCTCTCGATGATGCCCTCTTTCAGGAGACGCTGCACCTCAGAGCTAATAAAAGCTCTGTGCCCGGCGCTGTACCGCCTGTTCTTGGTAGCAACGGGTTTACAGTCGCAGGTGAGGTTGGCGAACAGGGAGGGGGGCGGAACCCTGAGGGTGGATAGGCCGCAGGTGGTACGCGGTGGGCGGTTTAAAGGCTGTTGGTTGTCGACTGTGAGTGGGGGGAGGGGTCCACCGTATGCCAAAGTGACACTTTGAAGGTGGGATTGGAAATCCAGCCCTAGTCGGACGGCAGCGCAGAGTTGGGGCAGGACGAGAAGTTTAAAATTTTTATACTCCGTGCCCCTAACCGACAGGGTCACAACACAGTATCCGCTGATGTCTGTTGAATGGGACCTCGACGCCATCGAGATCCGGTTGCGCGTTGGCTGGACAGTGAGGGAGTAGCGGCTCACCGTGTCTGGATGGATGAAACTCTCCGTGCTTCCGCTGTCGAACAGGCAGGTCGTGGCGTGGCCGTTTACTTTGATGTCCATCATGGACTTGGACAGGTGATGCAGGCGAGCTTGGTCCAGTGTGACGGAGGCTAGTGTATGGCTGAGCGAGCTGCTGTAGTCTGCGGGTGAGGCTGTGGTCGGGTCTGGAGACAAGGTGGCGGTCGAGTGTGGTGAACAAAATGGCGGTGCCCACGATGTTGCATAAAATGGCGGAGAAGATGGCCGCCCCCACAACTCACGAGGCACTGCAGGTGTTGGTGGCCTTGATCAAAGATGGCCGCCCCCACGACTCACACGAGGGGATACTGGCATCTGTGGCCTTGATGAAAGATGGCCACCCCCACAACTCGCATGAGGCACTGCTGGCGTCTGTGGCTTTCCCCCTGCAGGCCTTCGCGAAGTGGCCTTTCTTGTGGCAGTCGGAGCAGGTCGCGTTTCTTGCAGGGCAGCGCGCCCTCGGGTGTTTTGCCTGGCCACAGAAAAAGCAGCCGGCGGCCCGATCGCGGGGCTCCGATGTCGCAGCCGGTACCGGGGGTGGCGGTCCCGATCGGGTCCAGGATGCCGACGCTGAGGTAGGTCCCAGAGGCGGTGGTGCGAGGGGTATTGCGGTCGGGGTCGGGCCCGAGTCCCAGGGTCGCGCAGCACAGTACCTGGAGTACGCCTCGAGGTCCTGATGGGCCACTTCCAGAGAGCGAGCGAGGGCTGCAGCTGTGTTCAGGTCGAGGTCCTTTGATTCGAACAGTCTTTGCCATGAGTAGTCGGACCGAAGGCCTTTCACGAAGGCATCGCGGATATTCTCTTCAGTATTTTCTGCAGCCGTTACAGCTTTAAAGTCACAGTCCCTGCCGAGTGTTTGTAGCGCCCGTAAAAATTCATCTACAGACTCTCCTGGCTGTTGCGGGCGGGATCTTAGGAGATGTCTGGCATACATGAATTTACCGGGATCCGGTACTGCTCTTTCAGCAGGTTGAGGGCGGCCTCGTATGTAGTAAGGTCCTGGATGAGTGCAAATACTTTAGGGCTCACTTGGGCGGTCAGAACTCTTAGTTTGGATCTCTGAGGCACGCCGGATTCTCCCAGGTAGGATTCGAAACAGCTCAGCCAGTGTTTGAAGTCGAGGGCTGAGTTTGCTGCCTGTGGGTTTAGATCCAGGTACGGCGGTCAGAGGGCTCGCAGCCAGGCCGGCTGCTGTGGCTGTTGTAGCTGGGCGTCTGACTGGTCGTTTGGCTGCTCCGTTAAAGACATTTCAAAATTTAGCCAATAAAATTGATATACCTATCAATTCATCCAATGAAAAGCGACGAGTTAAGACAGTAACTATAGGTTTTTATTGGCTAAATAACAGAGCCCACCCTCGTGGGTGATCGGATCCAACAAGGAGGAATACCAGCCAGTCGACCACCTTTATACCTGGGCAAGTAGGTGGAGCCATGGGCGGAGTCAGCAGTGGTCAGCCCAGGTATAACAGCGCGACAAGAGGCGCCCTCGTGTAGTGATACAACAGTGTAAACAGTGATAACCATAGTGTAACGATATAACAGTGATAACCATAGTGTAACGATAGTGAACGATAAAAGTGGTTTACCACAAGTGTGAAATGCGCTGGCAGATTGAGAGACAGCTGCCATGTGGGAGAGAGAAAAGGAAAAGGCACAAACCAAGTGTGGATAAAAAATATAAAAATATAATCGGGGCCGAGGTTATGATCTGAAGTTGTTGAACTCGATATTGAGTCCGGAAGGCTGTAAAGTGCCGAATCGGAAGATGAGCTGCTGTTCCTCGAGTAGCAAAAAAATCAATCGCTCTCAGATTTAAAGTGATAATTGAGCTGGCATCGACTGCTTTCTGTGCGAGAGGGTTCCAAACTTCTACCACCCTTTGTGTGAAGAAGTGTTTCCTATCTTCTCTCCTGAGTGGCCTGGCTCTGATTTTAAGGTTTTGACCCCTTGTCTTAGACTCCCCCCAGCCACCAGCGGAAAAAGTGTCTCTCTATCTAACTCTATCAATACCTTTCCAAATCCTAAAAAACCTCAATCAAATGACCCCCTTAACCTTCTATATTCCAGGGAATACAAGCCTAGTTTATGTCATCTCTGCTTGTAATCTAACCCTTGGAGCCCTGGTGACATTCTGGTGAAGTTGCGCCGCTCTCCTTCCAAGGCCAATCTATCCTTTCTGAGGTGCGGGGGCCAGAACTGTACACAGTCCTCCAAATGTGGTCTAACCAGGAATAACAACAGGAACCGCTGGAAACGCTCAGCAGGCCAGGCAGCATCGGTGGAGAGAGAAACAGAGTTAACGTTTCAGGTCGAAGACCTTTCGTCAGAACTGGAAAAAAAGCAGGAAATGGAAAGCAAGTTTAGGGGCTGGGAAAAGGGGGAGGGGATGAAAGAACAAAAGGGAAGGAGAGTGATAGGATAGAAAGCCGGAGAGAGATTAAGAGACATTGAGAGACTGCCAGACTTCGGATTTCCAGCATCCGCAGTATTTTGCTATCGTATTAGTGGTCTAACCAGGGCTTTGCATCGCTGCAGCAAAACGTCCTCCCTTTTATATTCTAGCCCTCTAGTGATGAAGGCTAACATTTCATTGGCCTTTTTTGATTATTTTTTGTACCGGATCTCTGCATTTTAATGATTTGTGTATATGGACCCCTAGATTTCTCTGGGTCTCCACTGTTCGGAGCTTTTCACCATTTATCTTTTCTCTCTCTCTACCCCTATCGATTCTTTTCCAAAGAAGCGCCTGATGCACCTGGGGTGTTTCTGTTCCTGGGCCCACTGTGTGAGCGTTGCCCCTTCCCGCAGTTTGGAGCCTGGGAGAATTCCGCACTTGCAATGGCTGCGAATGCGACGGGGGCTGGCGCCAAAACAAAACAGGCGGCAGTGAATAGGCAGTAAGGTGGCGGGTGCTGATAACAGGTTTGGTGCGTATCCTGGCCAGAGGCCCCACCCAGTAGTTGCCACTCCACACCCCCGCCCCCCCAGCCAGTACCGAATTCCAGGTTGGCTTATTTACAGGGCGCGGGCGGGCAGGATCTGGCATGAGCGGCAATCCTGTCAGACGATGCCAGCCCCCACGTTGGTCTGGCCGCCCCCCCCCCACACCTCCTCGCCCAAACGGGTTGGCGTTTCTGAAAGGCAGAGCACTGAATATTCAGCTGCTCCCCACACAGCAATGTCCCAAGATGCACAAGAAACATTGGCGATTTTGGCACACTATGGCTGCCGTGGCAACCGAGGCCAGGGATAGAGCCTGGGCCTTTCCTGCTGTGTGTGTGAGCTCAGTACCACACCGGGTGTGAGATCAGGCTCACTCAGCACAGGCCGGGGATGGAGCCTGGGCCTTTCCTGCTCTGTGTGTGTGAGCTCAGTACCACACCGGGTGTGAGATCAGGCTCACTCAGCACAGGCCGGGGATGGAGCCTGGGCCTTTCCTGCTCAGTGTGTGTGTGTGTGTGAGGTTCAGTACCACACCGGGTGTGAGATCAGGCTCACTCAGCACAGGCCGGGGATGGAGCCTGGGCCTTTCCTGCTCAGTGTGTGTGTGTGTGAGGCTCAGTACCACACCGGGTGTGAGATCAGGCTCACTCAGCACAGGCCGGGGATGGAGCCTGGGCCTTTCCTGCTCTGTGTGTGGGGCTCAGTACCACACCGGGTGTGAGATCAGACTCACTCAGCACAGGCCGGGGATGGAGCCTGGGTCTTTCCTGCTCAGTGTGTGTGTGTGTGGGGCTCAGTACCACACCGGGTGTGAGATCAGGCTCACTCAGCACAGACCGGGGATGGAGCCTGGGCCTTTCCTGCTCTGTGTGTGTGTGGGGCTCAGTACCACACCGGGTGTGAGATCAGGCTCACTCAGCACAGGCCGGGGATGGAGCCTGGGCCTTTCCTGCTCTGTGTGTGTGGGGCTCAGTACCACACCGGGTGTGAGATCAGGCTCACTCAGCACAGGCCGGGGATGGAGCCTGGGTCTTTCCTGCTCTGTGTGTGTGTGGGGCTCAGTACCACACCGGGTGTGAGATCAGGCTCACTTAGCACAGGCCGGGGATGGAGCCTGGGCCTTTCCTGCTCTGTGTGTGTGGGGCTCAGTACCACACCGGGTGTGAGATCAGCTCATTCAGCACAGGCCAGGGATGGAGCCTGGGCCTTTCCTGATCCGTGTGTGTGGGGCTCAGTACCACACCGGGTGTGAGATCAGGCTCACTCCGCACTAGGCCGGGGATGGAGCCTGGGCCTTTCCTGCTCCGTGTGTGTGTGGGACTCAGTACCACACCGGGTGTGAGATCAGGCTCACTCAGCACAGGCCGGGGATGGAGCCTGGGCCTTTACTGCTCTGTGTGTGTGTGTGGAGCTCAGTACCACACCGGGTGTGAGATCAGGCTCACTTAGCACAGGCCGGGGATGGAGCCTGGGCCTTTCCTGCTCTGTGTGTGTGGGGCTCAGTACCACACCGGGTGTGAGATCAGCTCATTCAGCACAGGCCAGGGATGGAGCCTGGGCCTTTCCTGATCCGTGTGTGTGGGGCTCAGTACCACACCGGGTGTGAGATCAGGCTCACTCCGCACTAGGCCGGGGATGGAGCCTGGGCCTTTCCTGCTCCGTGTGTGTGTGGGACTCAGTACCACACCGGGTGTGAGATCAGGCTCACTCAGCACAGGCCGGGGATGGAGCCTGGGCCTTTACTGCTCTGTGTGTGTGTGTGGAGCTCAGTACCACACCGGGTGTGAGATCAGGCTCACTCTGCACAGACCGGGGATGGAGCCTGGGCCTTTCCTGCTCTGTGTGTGTGTGGGGCTCAGTACCACACCGGGTGTGAGATCAGGCTCACTCAGCACAGGCCGGGGATGGAGCCTGGGTCTTTCCTGCTCTGTGTGTGTGTGGGGCTCAGTACCACACCGGGTGTGAGATCAGGCTCACTCAGCACAGGCCGGGGATGGAGCCTGGGCCTTTCCTGCTCTGTGTGTGTGGGGCTCAGTACCACACCGGGTGTGAGATCAGGCTCACTCAGCACAGGCCGGGGATGGAGCCTGGGCCTTTCCTGCTCTGTGTGTGGGGCTCAGTACCACACCGGGTGTGAGATCAGGCTCACTCAGCACAGGCCGGGGATGGAGCCTGGGCCTTTCCTGCTCTGTGTGTGGGGCTCAGTACCACACCGGGTGTGAGATCAGGCTCACTCAGCACAGGCCGGGGATGGAGCCTGGGCCTTTCCTGCTCTGTGTGTGGGGCTCAGTACCACACCGGGTGTGAGATCAGGCTCATTCAGCACAGGCCGGGGATGGAGCCTGGGCCTTTCCTGATCCGTGTGTGTGGGGCTCAGTACCACACCGGGTGTGAGATCAGGCTCACTCCGCACTAGGCCGGGGATGGAGCCTGGGCCTTTCCTGCTCTGTGTGTGTGTGGGGCTCAGTACCACACTGGGTGTGAGATCAGGCTCACTCCGCACAGGCCGGGGATGGAGCCTGGGCCTTTCCTGCTCTGTGTGTGTGTGGGGCTCAGTACCACACCGGGTGTGAGATCAGGCTCACTCAGCACAGGCCGGGGATGGAGCCTGGGCCTTTCCTGCTCTGTGTGTGTGGGGCTCAGTACCACACCGGGTGTGAGATCAGGCTCACTCAGCACAGGCCGGGGATGGAGCCTGGGCCTTTCCTGCTCTGTGTGTGTGGGGCTCAGTACCACACCGGGTGTGAGATCAGACTCACTCAGCACAGGCCGGGGATGGAGCCTGGGCCTTTCCTGCTCTGTGTGTGTGTGGGGCTCAGTACCACACCGGGTGTGAGATCAGGCTCACTCAGCACAGGCCAGGGATGGAGCCTGGGTCTTTCCTGCTCTGTGTGTGTGTGGGGCTCAGTACCACACCGGGTGTGAGATCAGGCTCACTCAGCACAGGCCGGGGATGGAGCCTGGGCCTTTCCTGCTCTGTGTGTGTGGGGCTCAGTACCACACCGGGTGTGAGATCAGCTCATTCAGCACAGGCCAGGGATGGAGCCTGGGCCTTTCCTGATCCGTGTGTGTGGGGCTCAGTACCACACCGGGTGTGAGATCAGGCTCACTCAGCACAGGCCGGGGATGGAGCCTGGGCCTTTCCTGCTCTGTGTGTGGGGCTCAGTACCACACCGGGTGTGAGATCAGGCTCACTCAGCACAGGCCGGGGATGGAGCCTGGGCCTTTCCTGCTCTGTGTGTGGGGCTCAGTACCACACCGGGTGTGAGATCAGGCTCACTCAGCACAGGCCGGGGATGGAGCCTGGGCCTTTCCTGCTCTGTGTGTGGGGCTCAGTACCACACCGGGTGTGAGATCAGGCTCATTCAGCACAGGCCGGGGATGGAGCCTGGGCCTTTCCTGATCCGTGTGTGTGGGGCTCAGTACCACACCGGGTGTGAGATCAGGCTCACTCCGCACTAGGCCGGGGATGGAGCCTGGGCCTTTCCTGCTCCGTGTGTGTGTGGGACTCAGTACCACACCGGGTGTGAGATCAGGCTCACTCAGCACAGGCCGGGGATGGAGCCTGGGCCTTTACTGCTCTGTGTGTGTGTGTGGAGCTCAGTACCACACCGGGTGTGAGATCAGGCTCACTCAGCACAGGCCGGGGATGGAGCCTGGTCCTTTCCTGCTCTGTGTGTGGGGCTCAGTACCACACCGGGTGTCAGATCAGGCTCACTCAGCACAGGCCGGGGATGGAGCCTGGGCCTTTCCTGCTGTGTGTGTGGGGCTCAGTACCACACCGGGTGTGAGATCAGGCTCATTCAGCACAGGCCGGGGATGGAGCCTGGGCCTTTCCTGCTCCGTGTTTGTGTGGGGCTCAGTACCACACCGGGTGTGAGATCAGCTCACTCAGCACGGGCCGGGGATGGAGCCTGGGCCTTTCCTGCTCCGTGTGTGTGTGGGGCTCAGTACCACACCGGGTGTGAGATCAGCTCACTCAGCACGGGCCGGGGATGGAGCCTGGGCATTTCCTGCTCTGTGTGTGTGGGGCTCAGTACCACACTGGGTGTGAGATCAGGCTCACTCAGCACAGGCCGGGCATGGAGCCTGGGCCTTTCCTGCTCTGTGTGTGTCGGGCTCAGTACCACACTGGGTGTGAGATCAGCTCACTCAGCACGGGCCGGGGATGGAGCCTGGGCACTTCCTGCTCTGTGTAGCTTAACAAGTTCCCCAGAACAGAGGCATCAGGCAATCAGCAGTACGATCGCGAAAGGAAGAAGGGCAAAGCAGCACTGCTCCGCGGGAAAGCACTTCTTAGAACACACGCCGCGCGAGGGCGCTGAATAAAATGCTGCAGCGCAGGATATGAAACGACAGCAGCGAGGGCGGTACTTACTGCGACGTGAATGGCAGTGCCGGATCGAGACAGCAAGGTTGAGATGACGAACACCACAGCTCCGAGGGTCGCCGCGATAGCACTGACGAAATTGAAGATCATTGTCAACTTTCTCTGAAAACAACGCATAGGGACAGGTGAAGGACGGAAATACTGCCACTCAGAAACAGATTCTACATCAGCAGGTGCAGCGATGAACATCCCGTCACCTACAACCTGCATTTATACTGCGCCTTTAACACAGCAAGAACAACAACAGCCTGCATTTATATGGCGACTTTGACAACTTGCATTGATGCAGCACCTTTAACATAGTAACACGTCCCGAGGCGCTTCACAGGAGCGATTGTGAAACAAGATTTGACACCGAGCCGCATAGGGAGATATTAGGGCAGGTGACCAAAGGCTTGGTCAAAGAGGTAGGTTTTAAGGAGGATCTTAAACGAGAAGATAGAGGCGGAGAGGTTTAGGGACGGAATTCCAGAGCGTAGGGCCCAGGCAGCTGAAGGCAGGGCCGCCAGTGGTGGAGCGATTAAATTCGGGGGATACGCAAGAGGCCAGAGTTGGAGGAGCGCAGAGATCATAGAAAGTTACAGCACGGAAGGAGGCCATTTCGGCCCATCGTGTCTGCGCTGGCCAACAAAGAGCTATCCGGCCTAATCCCACTTCCCAGCTCTTGGTCCGTAGCCCTGCAGGTTACAGCATCCCAAGTGCACATCCAAGTACTTTTTAAATGTGGTTAGGGTTCCTGCCTCTACCACCCTTTCAGGCAGTGAGTTCCAGACCCCCACAACCCTCTGGGTGAAGACATTTCCCCTCTAAACCTTCCCCCAATTACTTTAAATCTGTGCCCCCTGGTTTTTGACCTTTCCATCCACTTTGTCTAGGCCCCTCATCATTTTATACACCTCAATAAGGTCTCCCCTCAGCCTCCTCTGTTCCAAAGAAAACAGACCCAGCCTATCCAGTCTTTCCTCATAGCTAAGATTCTCTACTCCTGGCAACATCCTTGTAAATCTCCTCTGTACCCTCTCTAGTGCAATCACATCTTTCCTGTAATGTGGTGACCAGAACTACACGCAGTACTCTAGCTGAGGCCTAACTAGTGATCTTGGAGGATTGTCGAGATGAACAGACATGAATGTCAGGTGTGTGTCAGTGATGGCAGCCCAGCCCGTGGCTAGTTTCATGAAAATGGCCATCCTTTCATCTCTGGGACCTGGTTTCAAATCGCCTCTCATGGTGGCTGTACAGATCTTACAGGGGAATGAGTTGCAAAATAGTGCATGGTGACAATGGGTTCCACAGCACATTGCTGACCCAATTCAGCATTAAAAGGTCAATGGCACTTAAAGAGAATCCGCAAATATAGTTGGGTTGGGAAATGGGGAAAACTGATGCAGTATAGAGTGCTCTTCTAAGGCTAGGGTACAGACATAGTGCTGTGAGCTTTACCCGTGCTGTACCTGCCCTGGGAGTGTTTGATGGGACAGTGTAGAGGGAGCTTTACTCTGTATCTAACCCCATGCTGTACCTGCCCTGGGAGTATTTGATGGGACAGTGTAGAGGGAGCTTTACTCTGTATCTAACCCATGCTGTACCTGCCCTGGGAGTGTTTGATGGGACAGTGTAGAGGGAGCTTTACTCTGTATCTAACCCGTGCTGTACCTGCCCTGGGAGTGTTTGATGGGACAGTGTAGAGGGAGCTTTACTCTGTATCTAACCCGTGCTGTACCTGCCCTGCGGGTGTTTGATGGGACAGTGTAGAGGGAGCTTTACTCTGTATCTAACCCCATGCTGTACCTGCCCTGGGAGTGTTTGATGGGACAGTGTAGAGGGAGCTTTACTCTGTATCTAACCCGTGCTGTACCTGCCCTGGGAGTGTTTGATGGGACAGTGTAGAGGGAGCTTGACTCTGTGTCTTACCCGTGCTGTACCTGCCCTGGGAGTGTGTGATGGGACAGTGTAGAGGAAGCTTTACTCTGTATCTAACCCGTGCTGTACCTGCCCTGGGAGTGTTTGACGGGACAGTGTAGAGGGAGCTTTACTCTGCATCTAACCCGTGCTGTACCTGCCCTGGGAGTGTTTGATGGGACAGTGTAGAGGGAGCTTTACTCTGTATCTAACTCATGCTGTACCTGTCCTGGGAGTGTTTGATGGGGCAGTGTAGACGGAGCTTTACTCTGTATCTAACTCATGCTGTACCTGTCCCGGGACTGTTTGATGGGACAGTGTAGAGGGAGCTTTACTCTGTAACTAACGCGTGCTGTACCTGGCCTGGGAGTGTTTGATGGGACACTGTAGCGCGAGCTTTACTCTGTATCGAACCCGTGCTGTACCTGTCCTGGGAGTGTTAGATGGAACAGTGTAGAGGGAGCTTTATTCTGTATCTAAACTGTGCTGTTCCTGCCCTGGGAGTGTTTGATGGGACAGTGTAGAGGGAGATTACTCTGTATCTAACCCGTGCTGTACCTGCCCTGGGATTGTTTGATTGGACAGTGTAGAGGGAGCTTTACTCTATATCTAACCTGTGCTGTACTTGCCCCGGGAGTGTTTGATGGGGCAGTGTAGCGGGAGCTGTACCCTGTATCTAACCCGTGCTGTATCTGTCCTGGGAGAATTTGATGCGGCAGTGTAGCGGGAGATTACTCTGTATCTAACCCGTGCTGTACCTGCCCTGGGATTGTTTGATTGGACAGTGTAGAGGGAGCTTTACTCTATATCTAACCTGTGCTGTACTTGCCCCGGGAGTGTTTGATGGGGCAGTGTAGCGGGAGCTGTACCCTGTATCTAACCCGTGCTGTATCTGTCCTGGGAGAATTTGATGGGACAGTGTAGCGGGAGCTTTGCTCTGTATCTAACTCATGCTGTACCTGCCCCTGGGAGTGTTTGATGGGACAGTGTAGAGGGAGCTTTACTCTATCTAACTCGTGCTGTACCTGCCCTGGGAATGTTTGATGGGGACAGTGTAGAGGGAGCTTTACTCTGTATCTAACCCGTGCTGTACCTGCCCTGGGAGTGTTTGATGGGACAGTGTAGAGGGAGCTTTACTCTGTATCTAACCCGTGCTGTACCTGCCCTGGGAGTGTTTGATGGGACAGTGTAGAGGGAGCTTTACTCTGTATCTAACCCGTGCTGTACCTGCCCTGGGAGTGTTTGATGGGACAGTGTAGAGGGAGCTTTACTCTGTATCTAACCCGTGCTGTACCTGCCCTGGGAGTGTTTGATGGGACAGTGTAGAGGGAGATTACTCTGTATCTAACACATGCTGTACCTGCCCTGCGGGTGATTGATGGGACAGTGTAGAGGGAGCTTTACTCTGTATCTAACCCGTGCTGTACCTGCCCTGGGAGTGTGTGATGGGACAGTGTAGAGGGAGCTTTACTCTGTACAATAATACAATACAAATCGCTTTATTGGCATGATAAGGTACATCTTATGTTGCCAAAGCATCAAAATACATTTATGGTTGAACACATAAACGCGGTTCCATTCATACAGTGTATAAACAGGTATATCCCTGAGTTTATAAATATATTTTCGCCTTGTTTATATATACTCTTGTCTTAGTTTACTGGTTGTCCCTCTGTTCATGGCAAGCTGTAACATAGTGTGCCGCCAGTGTTACACAGCTTCTCTCCTCCCCCAGTAGGAATGGGAGTTTTTGGTTGTCAGTCAGATTTCTGAATTCAGGGCATATTTGTGAGAATTTTTGATAGAAATTCTCTCTGATGCCTTGATATTTTCCACAGGCTGTGAGGAAGTGCATCTCTGTCTCAACTACTCCCTGACTGCAGTGAGAGCATATCCTGTCTTCTCTTGGCAGCCTGGTCTGCCTGTGTCTGCCTTTTTCGATCGCTAGGCTATGTTCGCTAAGTCTGTACCTTGTCAAGGTTCTTCTCAGTTTGTTATCCTTTACCATGGTCAGGTAATCAGCTATGTTGTATTGTCTGTTTAGGGCCAAGTAGCAATTGAGTTTGCTTTGGGTTTTTGTTGTTTCTGCATCTAACCCGTGCTGTACCTGCCCTGGGAGTGTTTGATGGGACAGTGTAGAGGGAGCTTTACTCTGTATCTAACCCGTGCTGTACCTGTCCTGGGAGTGTTTGATGGAACGGTGTAGAGGGAGCTTTACCTTGTATATAACCCCATGCTCAACCTTTCGTGGGAGTGTTTGATGGGACAGTGCAGAACAAGCTTTACTCTGCATCTAACCCGTGCTGTACCTGCCCTGGGAGTGTTTGATGGGACAGTGTAGAGGGAGCTTTACTCTGTAACTAACGCGTGCTGTACCTGGCCTGGGAGTGTTTGATGGGACACTGTAGCGCGAGCTTTACTCTGTATCTAACCCGTGCTGTACCTGTCCTGGGAGTGTTAGATGGAACAGTGTAGAGGGAGCTTTATTCTGTATCTAAACTGTGCTGTTCCTGCCCTGGGAGTGTTTGATTGGACAGTGTAGAGGGAGCTTTACTCTGTATCTAACCCGCGCTGTACCTGCCCTGGGAGTGTTTGATGGGACAGTGTAGAGGGAGCTTTACTCTGTATCTAACCCGCGCTGTACCTGCCCTGGGATTGTTTGATTGGACAGTGTAGAGGGAGCTTTACTCTGTATCTAACCTGTACTGTACCTGCCCTGGGAGTGTTTGATGGGACAGTGTAGAGGGAGCTTTACTCTGTATCTAACCCGTGCTGTACCTGCCCTGGGAGTGTTTGATGGCGCATTGTAGGGGGAGCTTTACTCTGTATCTAACCCGTGCTGTACCTGCCCTGGGAGTGTTTGATGGGACAGTGTAGAGGGAGCTTTACTCTGTATCTAACCCGTGCTGTACCTGCCCTGGGAGTGTTTGACAGGACAGTGTAGAGGGAGCTTTACTCTGTATCTAACCCGTGCTGTGCCTGTCCTGGGAGTGTTTGATGGGACAGTGTAGAGGGAGCTTTACTCTGTATCTAACCCGTGCTGTACCTGCCCTGGGAGTGTTTGACAGGACAGTGTAGAGGGAGCTTTACTCTGTATCTAACCCGTGCTGTACCTGCCCTGGGAGTGTTTGATGGGACAGTGTAGAGGGAGCTTTACTCTGTATCTAACCCGTGCTGTGCCTGTCCTGGGAGTGTTTGATGGGGACAGTGTAGAGGGAGCTTTACTCTGTATCTAACCCGTGCTGTACCTGCCCTGGGAGTGTTTGATGGGACAGTGTAGAGGGAGCTTTACTCTGTATCTAACCCGTGCTGTGCCTGTCCTGGGAGTGTTTGATGGGGACAGTGTAGAGGGAGCTTTACTCTGTATCTAACCCGTGCTGTACCTGTCCTGGGAGTGTTTGAGTGAGCTTTAGTCTGTCGTGGGAGGATTCACGGGCTGATTAACAGTCTGACGGCCTGCGCCCTGAACGCTCCCTTCCAGGGCTGCAAACCAGCCTATAGGGCGGGAGGGGCTCCCACATCCCAATACAATGGGGGGGGTGGCGGGGGGGAGGCGGAGGGAGGGGGTGAAAAGGGAGGGGAGACATCCACGCCCACCACACGGGAGTATCTATCTGGCAGTCAACCCAGAATTCAGAGTCTCCCGTCGCAGGGATTGTCTGGGACTGGTTGGAACTCTGCACCTTCCGAATCGGAGTATCGCTCCGCGCGAAGACTGAACATGGGGCTATAGCGCTGGAGCATGGACTGCTGTTCAGAACGGGAGGGGAATAGAACTTTGTGTGTTTTTCCCACATGGGTCAAACAGTTTGCAAGCTATGGGAATATGTCAAAACTCTCAACGTCAGAAGCACTTCATTGGCTGTGAGAGGCGCGCTAGAAATGCAAGTCATTCTTTCCAGTCCCAAAGCGCATCACAACTAATGAAGTACTTTTTTTGAAGTGTAATCCCTGTTGCAATGTAGGAAACGAGGCAGTCAGTTTGCACACAGCAAGCTCCCACACACAGCAATGTGATAAATGACCAGATCATCTGTTTTTGAGTGCTGTTGGTTGAGGGATAAATATTGGGCCCAGTATCCCGGGGAAATCTTCGCTCTGCTCTTCAAAATAGTGGCCTACGATCTTTTACATCCACCTGAGAGGGCAGTTGGGGGCCTCGCTTTAACACCTCATCCTGAAAGACGGCACCTCCGACAGTGCAGCGCTCCCTCAGTACTGTCCCTCTGACAGTGCAGCGCTCCCTCAGTACTGCCCCTCCGACAGTGCAGCGCTCCCTCGGTACTGCCCCTCCGACAGTGCAGCGCTCCCTCGGTACTGCCCCTCCGACAGTGCAGCGCTCCCTCGGTACTGCCCCTCCGACAGTGCAGCGCTCCCTCGGTACTGCCCCTCCGACAGTGCAGCGCTCCATCAGTACTGCCCCTCCGACAGTGCGGCCATCCCTCAGTACTGCCCCTCCGACAGTGCAGCGCTCCCTCAGTACTGCCCCTCCGACAGTGCAGCGCTCCATCAGTACTGCCCCTCCGACAGTGCGGCCATCCCTCAGTACTGCCCCTCCGACAGTGCAGCGCTCCCTCAGTACTGACCCTCCGACAGTGCAGCGCTCCCTCAGTACTGCCCCTCCGACAGTGCAGCGCTCCCTCAGTATCGACCCTCCGACAGTGCAGCGCTCCCTCAGTACTGTCCCTGCGACAGTGCAGCGCTCCCTCAGTACTGACCCTCCGACAGTGCAGCGCTCCCTCAGTACTGTCCCTTTGACAGTGCAGCGCTCCCTCAGTACTGCCCCTCCGACAGTGCAGTGCTCCCTCAGTACTGCCTCTCTGACAGTGCAGCGCTCCCTCAGTACTCCCCCTCCGACAGTGCAGTGCTCCCTCAGTACTGCCCCTCCGACAGTGCAGCGCTCCCTCAGTACTGTCCCTGCGACAGTGCAGCGCTCCCTCGGTACTGCCCCTCTGACAGTGCAGCGCTCCCTCAGTACTGCCCCTCCCACAGTGCAGCACTCCCTCAGTACTGCCCCTCCGACAGTGCAGCGCTCCCTCAGTACTGTTCCTGCGACATTGCAGCACTCCCTCAGTACTGCCCCTCTGACAGTGCAGCGCTCCCTCAGCACTGCCCCTCCGACAGTGCAGCGCTCCCTCAGTACTGCCCCTCCGACAGTGCAACGCTCCCTCAGTACTGCCCCTCTGACAGTGCAGCGCTCCCTCAGTACTGCCCCTCCGACAGTGCAGCGCTCCCTCAGTACTGCCCCTCCGACAGTGCAGCGCTCCCTCAGTACTGCCCCTCTGACAGTGCAGCGCTCCCTCAGTACTGCCCCTCCGACAGTGCAGCGATCCCTCAGTACTGCCCCTCCGACAGTGCAGCGCTCCCTCAGTACTGCCCCTCCCACAGTGCAGCGCTCCCTCAGTACTGCCCCTCCAACAGTGCAGCGCTCCCTCAGTACTGCCCATCCGACAGTGCAGCGCTCCCTCGGTACTGCCCCTCCGACATTTCAGCACTCCCTCAGTACTGCCCCTCCGACAGGGCAGCACTCCCTCAGTACTGCCCCTCGGACAGTGCAGCGCTCCCACAGTACTGCCCCTCCGACAGGGCAGCACTCCCTCAGTACTGCCCCTCGGACAGTGCAGCGCTCCCTCAGTACTGCCCCTCCGACAGTGCAGTGCTCCCTCAGTACTGCCCCTCTGACAGTGCAACGTTCCCTCAGTACTGCCCCTCCGACAGTGCAACGCTCCCTCAGTACTGTCCCTCCGACAGTGCAACGCTCCCTCAGTACTGTCCCTCTGACAGTGCAGCGCTCCCTCAGTACTGCCCCTCCGACAGTGCAGCGCTCCCTCAGTACTGCCCCTCTGACAGTGCAGCGCTCCCTCAGTAATGGCACCGCGGAGTGCCAGCCTGGATTATAGTGCTCAAGTAGGGTTTGAACCCACGCTCTTAGCCAGAGTGCTACCCACTGAGCCCCGGCTGCCTGGGCAAAGCGGTGGGACAGTGATAAGCAAGGTGTCTGCGAACCAATGGCCATTTACAAAGGTTTCCCTGACAGCGAGCCGCCTCTACCCTCACTCGGTGCTCAGTGCTGGGTTTCGCTGCTGTACTTACCACACGCTGCTCTGGTTTGCCGACATTTAGCATTGTCAGTGCTCCTGAAATCACAAACTGCAACAGGGACAAAGCAACAAAGAGTGTTAGGTGGCTGCCCGCCGGTGCTGAAGCACAACAGAGCTGGATGGAAATTCCGCTCCATCCAATATCATGTACAAACGCATAAAAATAAAAGCGCCACTTGCTGAGTGGCATCGTGGTTAGGTTACTGGACTGGTCAATCCAAAGAGACCTGGACTAATAATCTGGAAACGCGAGTTCACATCCCGCTATGGCAGATTGTGAATTTAAATTTAATGAAATAAATCTGGACTAAAAAGCTAGGATCAGTAATGGTGACCATGAAACCACGAAACCACAATGAAACCTGTCATAAAAACCCAACTGGTTCACTCATGTCCTTTTGGTCTGGCCTACGTGCAACTCCAGACCCACAGCAATGTGGTCGACTCTTAAGCCCCTTTGAAATGCCCTAGCGAACCGCTTCAACAAAAGTACGAGAAGAATAAAACTGGACGGATCGACCCAAGCAGAAAAGTGCCGAGGGACCATCTTCACCACACGGGACTGCAGCGGTTCAAGAAGGCGGCTCACCACTACCTTCTCAAGGGGCAATTAGGGGACGGGCGATGAACGCCAGCCTTGCCAGTGAGGCTCACACCCTGTGAATAAATACCTTATAAAACAAATGGAACACGAGCGGGTTAAACCCATCCATGATTGCAATTTCCAGTCCAGCAACTGCAGGATTGTGTGTTACTGGGATACTGATTGACCGTCAGCTAGAATCACTGGGCAGAAAAGCACAGGCTCGTGGCGAATCATCTCAGATGAGAAGCAGGAAATCTCCGCCCCTTGTCTCTGCTCCTTCACTCTCTAAATGAAGCAGATGGAATAAATCGAAATCTCATCAGCTACAGTTTCAACCCAGCGCTTCTGGGCGAGGTTAAAAAGAAAAGAAAAGGGCTCCCCATTCCAACAGCGCCTTTCACAATGGGGACGTCCCAAAGCGCTTTACAGCCAATGAAGTGCTTTTGAAGTGTGGTCACTGTTGTAATGTGGGAAACGCGGCAGCCAATTTGCGCACAGCAAGTCCCCACAAACATCAATGCGCTAATTATCAGATAATGTGTTTTTTTTAGTGATATTGATTGAGGGACAAATATTGGCCAGGACACTAGTGATAACTGTCCTGCTCGATTGAAATAGTGCCATGGGATCTTTTACGTCCACCTTGGAGAGCAGATGGGGCCTCGGTTTAACGAGAAACTCCAGGATGATTTGGACAGGTTGGGTGATTGGGCAGATGCATGGCAGATGCAGTATAATATGGATAAATGCGAGGTTATCCACTTTGGTGGCAAAAACAGGAAGACAGATTATTATCTGAACGGCAATAGATTGGGAAAAGGGGAAGTGCAACGAGACCTGGGCATCCTTGTGCACCAGTCGCTGAAGGTAAGCATGCAGGTGCAGCAGGCGGTTAAAAAGGCAAATGGTATGTTGGCCTTTGTAGCGAGAGGATTCGAGTACAGGAGCAAGGATGTCTTGCTGCAGTTGTACAGGGCCTTGGTGCGACCACACCCTGAGTATTGTGTGCAGTTTTGGTCGCCTTATCTGAGGAAGGATGTTCTTGTCATGGAGGAAGTGCAGCGAAGATTCACCAGACTGATACCTGGGATGGCAGGAATGATGTAAGAGGAGAGATTGGGTCGATTAGGGTTATATTTGCTCGAGTTTAGAAGAATGAGAGGGGATCTCATTGAAACTTACAAAATTCTAACAGGACTAGACAAACTAGATGCAGGAAGGATGTTCCCGATGGTCGGGGAGTCCAGAACCAGGGGTCACAGTCTAAGGATAAGGGGTAAGCCATTTAGGACAGAGATGAGGAGGAATTTCTTCACCCAGAGAGTGGTGAACCTGTGGAATTCTCTACCACACAAGGCAGTTGAGGCCAATTCATTAAATATATTCAAGAAGGAGTTAGATATATTTCTTAAGGCTAAAGGGATCAAGGGATATGGGGAGAAAGCAGGGACAGGGTACTGAATTTGGATGATCAGCCATGATCTCATTAAATGGCGGAGCAGGCTCGAGGGGCCGAATGGCCGACTCCTGCTCCTATCTTCTATGTTTCTATGTTTCATCCAAAATAGGGCACCTCCGACAGTGCAGCGCTGGGAGTGTCAACCTAGAGTTTTGTTCTGAAGACTCTGGAGTGGGACCCACAGCCTTTCGGACTCAGAGGCGAGAGTGCCACCCACTGAGCCACGCCTGACACCTGGTTAAAGTAAAGAGGAATTTCATTCAAAAGTCGCATCGCGGAATATCAACCCCCAGCGTTGCCTTGTTTACCAGCAACTGTTTAATGGATCGCTGCAACTATCACATGTTTTTTTTACACACGTATTATGCCAGTCAGGTACATGCAGTCTCTTTGCAAGGACATAGCGTGCAAAATCTTAGTCTGCAAAGGTGAGACCCGATCTAAGAGCTGCTACTGAGTGTTCAAGGAGGAAGCGGAATGGAATGGAAGGAAAAATGCATTCAGCAAGTTACCGTGCCTATTAAAGTAGAAGAGATTTGACAAACCAGTACTCCTAACCACCAGGGGACCCACAATCGAATGGCAACTACATACGGCGCCGAGAAATACAACGGGACACCAAATGTCGAGTGAATCAGTCCCAGCATGATCTGCACGACCTACACAGAGAGACACACAGAGACCATTAGAGCAGAGTTCATTGCATCCTAAATAATCTGGGAAGTCAAAGATCTTTTAAAAAGCATCAGTTCAAGAAGAGACATATATGCCAGTGAATGTGAAAGAGCCAAAGTTTTCCATTCCTATGCCGCCGATCACGAGGGAAAGGAATTTACACGGTGCCTTTTCCGGCATCAGGACACACCGAAGCATTTTACAGGCAAGTGTAGTCACTGCTATAATGTAGGGAAAGACGGCAGCCAATTTGCGCACAGCAAGGTCCCACTATTAGCAATGAGATAATAATCAGATCATCTGTTTTTTTAAGTGACGTTGGCTGAGGGACAGATATTACGCCTAGGACACCTGGGAGAATACCCCTGCTCTTTTCCCAATAGTGGCCACGGGATCTTTTACATTCACCTGAGAGGGCAGATGGGGCCCCGGTTTAATGTCTCATCCGAAAGACGGCAAGTCCGACAGTGCAGCTCTCCTTCAGTACTGCCCCTCCGACAGTGCGGCGCTCCCTCAGTACTGTCCCTCCGACAGTGCAGCGCTCCCTCAGTACTGTCCCTCCGACAGTGCAGCGCTCCCTCAGTACTGCCCCTCCGACAGTGCGGCGCTCCCTCAGTACTGTCCCTCCGACAGTGCAGCGCTCCCTCAGTACTGTCCCTCTGACAGTGCAGCGCTCCCTCAGTACTGCCCCTCCGACAGTGCGGCGCTCCCTCAGTACTGTCCCTCCGACAGTGCAGCGCTCCCTCAGTACTGCCCCTCCGACAGTGCAGCGCTCCCTCAGTACTGCCCCTCCGACAGTGCGGCGCTCTCTTAGTACTGCTCCGCCAACAGTGCAGCACTCCCTCAGTACTGCCCCTCCGACAGTGCGGCGCTCCCTCAGTACTGCCCATCTGACAGTGCAGCGCTCCCTCAGTACTGCCCCTCCGACAGTGCAGCTCTCCTTCAGTACTGCCCCTCCGACAGTGCAGCGTTCCCTCAGTACAGCCCCTCTGACAGTGCAGCACTCCCTCATTACTGCCCCTCCGACTGTGCAGCACTCCCTCAGTACTGCTCCTCCGACAGTGCAGCACTCCCTCAGTACTGCCACTCCAACAGTGCAGCGCTCTTAGTACTGCTCCGCCAACAGTGCAGCTCTCCTTCAGTACTGCCCCTCCAACAGTGCAGCACTCCCTCAGTACTGTCCCTCCGACAGTGCTGCACTCCCTCAGTACTGCCCCTCCGACAGTGCGGCACTCCCTCAGTACTGTCCCTCCGACAGTGCTGCACTCCCTCCGTACTGCCCCTCCGACAGTGCGGCACTCCCTCAGTGCTGCCCCTCCGACAGTGCAGCGCTCCCTCAGTACTGACCCTCCAACAGTGCAGCACTCCCTCAGTACTGCCCCTCTGACAGTGCAGCGCTCCCTCAGTAATGTTCCTCCGACAGTGCGGCACTCCCTTGGTACTGCCCCGACAGTGCAGCACTCCCTTGGTACTGCCCCGACAGTGTAGCGCTCCCTCGGTACTGCTGCTCCGACAGTGCAGCGCTCCCTCAGTACTGCCCCTCCGACAGTGCAGCGCTCCCTCAGTACTGCCCCTCCGACAGTGCAGCGCTCCCTCAGTACTGCCCCTCTGACAGTGCAGCGCTCCCTCAGTACTGCCCCTCCGACAGTGCAGCACTCCCCCAGTACTGCCCCTCCGACAGTGCAGCGCTCCCTCAGTACTGCCCCTCCGACAGTGCAGCGCTCCCTCAGTGCTGATCCTCCGACAGTGCAGCACTCCCTCAGTACCGCCCCTCCGACAGTGCAGTACTGGCACCGGGCAGTGTTGGCCTGGATTCTGGGGCTCGAGTCTCTAGAGTGGGGCTCGAACGCACGCCCTTCTGGCTCAAAAGTGAGAGCAACACCACTGAGCCACGGCTAACTCCCAGCTCCTTCCCAAAGCGCTGCAAGTATGTGAAACACAAACACAGATTGTATCATCTTACGCCAAAATGTCTCATGCGCCGTGGTTCTTCACGCAGTAGATTTGCAGGAGAGCAGGCAGTAAAGACAGATGGCATCTCCTGTTTGGAAAGGAAGTCTGTATTAGGGTACGCCAAGATAAACTAGCGCTCTATGGTCCTCAACCCCCCTCCCTCTCTCTGTAACCCCCTCAAGCCCCTACAACCCTCCAAGATCTCTGCGCTCCTTCAATTTTGGCCTCTTGCTCATTCCCCGATTTCCTTCCCCCCACATTTGCGGCTATGCCTTTCAGCTGCCTAGGCTCCTAAGCTCTGGAATTCCCTCCCTAAACCTCTCCACCTCTCTTTCCTCTTTGAAGGCGCCCCTTAAAACCTGCCACTTTGACCAAGCTTTTGGTCACCTGTCCTAATATTTCCTTACTTGGCTCGGTGTCAAATTTTCTTTTGATAACCGCTCCTGTGAAGCGCCTTGGGGGCGTTTTACGACATCAGAGGCGCTGTGTAAGAGCAAGATGTTGAGACAATAGCCCCAATTTCAACCCAGGACGTGAATCGGGTGGGAGGCCCCCGTGACACCTTGGAAACAAGAGATTGGGTGAGAACTCGTTTCCGTTTGTCAGTTGCGCGGAGAAGTCCTGTCCACCTGCCACGTGCAATTTGCTCCGCTGTTAAAGCGTGGACGCATGTCTTCAAGCGAGAGGCCATTGCAAGGGAGTTACAGTCGGTCGGCCGCACCCCCACCTCAGGCTTTTCTGATGTTTCCAACTGGCGGTCCTGAAGTGGAAATTCTGGCCTCTTGCCTAATCAGGAAATCAGCCCAACACCTCTCTACAGGTGCCGAGAACTTGGGCCACGTGTGCACTGCCCTGCTGAGAAACATTTATTGCTTGCACGGAGACCCAAGCTGAGGATGATGTGCAGACATTGACTGAAAGGTATCAGGCCACACTGCAAGTGACAGAACGGGAAGTACAGGAAACTTTTTTATCCGGCGCCGACGGGACTGGCGTGTTGCCGGTTTATCAAAATTTGCGGATGACGGAGAGGGTTATCTACCGAGGCTATTTTTAACAAAGAATAATAAAAAAAATCAAGAAATGTGCAGTATACAGTAATTGGGTACTCAACTACAGAATATTGTGTTAAATAGATGGTGGAAGATGCTTGGTTAAGTACAGTTGTTCTGCCTTATAATTGCAGGAGTTTGTTTTGTTGCCGCCAGTAGGTGGCAGTAAAGGGAAATGACCAGTAGGGTCACTCAACAGGAAGTAGTATAGTGATAGCAAACAAGGAGGTCACACCACAGCATGGAACGTGCTGCAAGTTAATCCGCTGCAATCTTACATCGTTACGCCTTCGAAAGCATTGCCTGTGAGTTGAATGGTTTCATTACATATTCATGTTTAAATGTTAGTTATATCTCATGTATGTATCAAGGTGCATTTCTTTCTTTTGTCTTTCTTAGTTTTACTCCAACCCAATGCAACTGATTTGTATTGTTTCATTGACCTCATGCAAGTGTGGCATCATTAAACACCGGAGCTTGGACACTACATCCTGACTCCCATGTCGTTATTGAAAGGAGTTTGGCTGGCTGTCTAACTGCATACAGACACATACACTTAGGGAGGACAGTACAACAGTACTGCCAGTTGAGGGTAATCCATAACTCTTTAATTACTTAACAGTAAAACAAAACTTATAAACGACTATACAGTGCAGTATAAAGTACGGTGGTTGACTGTACACTTATTCCAAGTCAACTGGTTCATCAGGAATATCCATGTCGGCTGGGTCATCAGGATCATGCACTTCAACAGATTCTTCAGGCACTTCCACTGCTTCAACTCTTTTGGAAGCTTTCCTAAACATGTCCCGGGTGTCTGCTTGCTTAGTGGACTCTTGCCTTCTTTGTAGAAAGGTGGAATGCAGAATATGGAGGTGCATAACTTCGTGGGCAGAATAGCAAGGCTGCCTTTCAGCAAATTGGAGGAATGAAGCAAAATCTTCTGCAGCTTTAGCCCAAGAAATCTTCTTCTCTTCAGAAATCTCATCCTCTTCACTTTCCTTTTCTTTCTTTGGATTCAAAACATTCTCCATTACTTCATCATCACTTCACATATGCACAACAGCAACTTCTCGATCTGCATCAACCCACTGCTCAATATCACTTTCACTGAGGTGACGTAGAGGGTTTGCTGGGCCTACATTTTTCACCATGCCAGCCATTTCTATTACTGTAGTCCTCTTGGGACGAACATTGAACCCATGAAATTCCTCCTCTGAAGAAGAACCTTCAGCAAACATTACAGAAGGCCACAATTTGCGCCAGGCTTGTCTCAAAAGTGTGACCTTTCACCAAGTTCCAGGAACATGCAGCATTAAAGATGGCATCTTTAAGGTTGTATTCCTTCTGAAATGCGTGAATATTGTCATCTTGGCTTATCAGTTTACGTAAGAAGTCTTTCTTGTAATGACACTTGAGATTTTGGATAACGCCCTATGAGTTGTATGAGAGAAGTTACATTTGGTGGCAAATAAACGGTGAAAATATTTCCCGAAACCAACTCGGATTCATGCGGATGGGCTCTACAATTATCAAGCAATAAAATGCATTTGCTATCTTCAGGTTTCCCTATTCTACGGAAGTGTTCCCGCACAGATGGAACAAAAATATGATGGAACCAATTCGAAAAGATTTCCTTATCCATCCAAGCATTTCTTTGAGCTTTGTACTCAACAGGTAAGTGCCTCACATTTTTAAATGCACGGGGATTTTTATACTTCCCAATGACAAGAAGTTTAACCCGGTGTGATCCAGCAGCGTTCACACATGTTAGCACGGTTACACGATCTTTATTTTTCTTGTAACCTGAAGCATTAGCCTCACTAACCCCAGCAAGCGTTGATTCTGGCAAAAACCTCCAAAATAAGCCAGTTCCATCGGCATTGTATAGCTGTGCTGGCAACAAATCATGTTGCTGCACAATCCGATTGAAATAATCGCAGTATTCTTCTGCGGCGTCGACATCAGCTGATTTCTTCTCCCCAGAAATATCGAGTCGTCGTATCCCGTGCCGTGCCTTGAAGCACGTTAACCAACCCTTGGAGAAAGCACACTTGTCAGTGAGCTCCATCTTTGCGTAGAAATCCTTCGCTTTTTCGATTAGCATGGGTCCGGAAATCGGAACACCCTCTGAATGCTTAAGAGAAAACCACTCATAAAGCACGGTATCCAGCTCTTCAAGCTTAGGCTTACGAAGTGTACGCCGTTTCTCTACACCCTTAGATGTCTCCGAGCTTGAATAAAACTTGAGCAGCTTATCTTTCTGCGATTTGATGTCGTAGATTGTTGGCGAACCGATTTTGAATTCATTCATAATGTTGATACGCTTCTCTCCCCTTTCTAGTCGTTGGCATATGTCGATTTTCTGTTTTAAAGTTAACACCACTCTCTTCCTTTTGCTTGGACCAACTTTTGGGATTTCCATAATGCAATGACTACCAGTAGCGTGGGAGACACACAGTACCCCTGTAAAATGGCGGATCAGAAGAGACTACCGGCAGCGCGGGAGAGTCAGACTCCTGTTATTGAGGTGTTCTGACTCCCGACAGCGCCAAGAAGCCGAGTAGAGGCAGTTTGGAGAACTACCCCCACTGACTAACTTGGCCACCGCGGGAGACTCGGACTCGGCAACACTGCCGGTTATTGAGGTGTTGTTTTCAGAGCGAGAATTTTGCCGGTTAATAGAGAATTCTGGATATTTAGGTGCCGTTTAAACGAGAGTTTCCTGTACTGGCCTTCAGATTCTCCCGAAAGATATGACCATGTATATTGGCATCCCAGCCCCTTGCCTACTTCTTCTCAACATCTTCTCGCCTTCTTTCCGCAACCCTCCCTCTCCTCACTCACTTCCCACTCAAATTTCCAACCCTTCACCCACCCTCTATCCCCTCTGTCTTCCTTCCCTCCCCCTTCCTTCCCCTCCTCTAACATCCCCTTCTCGCTCTGCTTTTGTCTCTCCCTTCCTCTGTCCTTCCCCTCCTTCCTTCGCTGCCCTTACCTTCCCCTTATCCACCACCTTCTCCATTCCCCTTTTAGTCCTCCTCCCTCCTTCCCTCTCCCTAGTCCACTCCTCTCCCTTTCCATCCTCCAATTCCCCCTCTCTAGCCCTTTCCTCCTCTTTGCTTCCTCCTCCTCCCTTCCTTCCCCTTCGCTTTGCATCTCTTGTCCCCTTTCTCCCCCTCCTCTCTACACCATCCCCCTCCCCCACTTTACTCTCCCTTCTCTCTCCTCCACCCGCTCCTCTTTCCTATTCCCTACCCACACCTTCTCTCCACCCCTCTCCTCCTCGCCCTCCCCTTTCCACCTCTCTTCTCCCCACTTCTATTGTCCCCTGCCCCTTCACTCTCTCTTTCTTTGCCATCCCCATATCCCCTTCTCTCATTGCCGCCTTTTCCATCCCCTCTCTTCTCCCCTTCTCTCACTTCTATTGCCCCTACCCTTTCTCCAACACCTCTCCTTCACCGAACGCCTTCTCCTTCCTTCCCCTGCCGGATTATTCCAAGACTTGCCTTGTGACAACGGCAATGCTCTGATGAAAGGTTCCAGACCTGAAACGTTAACTCGGTTTCTCTCTCCACAGATGTTGCCTGACCTGCTGAGTGTTCCCAGCATTTTCAGTTTTTATTGCAGATTTCCAGATTACAAAGTTTTGCAGCAATGCTAACAGCGTTTTCTAACCCTAACAACATCCTAATCACGAACCAAAAACACCCTAACTACTAACTCCAGCACCCTAACTATGAACCCTCACCACTGCCCTTAATCCCAATACCCTAACCACTACCCTGAACCATGAATATCCTGAACCAAATCATGACACCCTGTCCTCACCCTGACACCCCATCCCTCGCCCCGACTCCCCGCCCCTCGCCCCGACTCCCCGTCACTCGCCCCGACTCCCCGCCCCTCGCCCTGTCCCCCGCCCCGACTCCCCGTCCCCCGCCCCGACTCCCCGTCACTCGCCCCGACTCCCCGTCCCCCGCCCCGACTCCCCGTCCCCCGCCCCGACTCCCTGCCTCGACTCCCCGTCCCCCGGTCCCCCGCCCCGACTCCCCGTCCCCCGCCCCGACTCCCCGTCCCTCCTCCCCGACTCTCGCCCCGACTCCCCGTCCCTCGCCCCGACTCCCCGTCCCTCGCCCCGACTCCCTGTCCCTCGCCCCGACTCCCCGTCACTCGCCCCGACTCCCCGTCCCCCGCTCCGACTCCCCGCCCCTCGCCTTGTCCCCCGCCCCGGCTCCCCGTCCCGACTCCCTGTCCCCCGCCCCGACTCCCCGTCCCGACTCCGTCCCCCGCCCCGACTCCCTGCCTCGACTCCCCGTCCCGACTCCCTGTCCCCCGCCCCGACTCCCTGCCTCGACTCCCCGTCCCGACTCCCTGTCCCCCGCCCCGACTCCCTGCCTCGACTCCCCGTCCCCCGCCCCGACTCCCCGTCCCCCGCCCCGACTCCCCGTCCCTCGCCCCGACTCCCCGTCCCTCGCCCCGACTCCCCGTCCCTCGCCCCGACTCCCCATCCCCCGCTCCGACTCCCCGTCCCCCGCCCCTCGCCCTGTCCCCCGCCCCGACTCCCCGTCCCGACTCCCCGTCCCCCGCCCCGACTCCCCATCCCTCGCCCCGACACCCCGTCCCTCGCCCCGACTCCCGTCCCTCACCCCGACTCCCGTCCCTCGCCCCGACTCCCCGTCCCTCCTCCCGCCCCGACTCCCCGTCCCGACTCCGCGTCCCCCGCCCCGACTCCCCGTCCTGTCCCCCGCCCCGACTCCCCGCCCCGACTCCCCGCCCCCCGCCCCGACTCCCCGTCCCCCGCCCCGACTCCCGTCCCGACTCCCTGTCCCCGCCCAAAATCCCCGTCCCTCCTCCCCGTCCCTCGCCCCGACTCCCCGTCCCTCGCCCCGACTCCCCGTCCCTCGCCCCGACTCCCCGTCCCTCGCCCCGACTCCCCGTCCCTCGCCCCGACCCCTGTCCCTCGCCCCGAATCCCCGTCCCTCGCCCCGACTCCCCGTCCCTCGCCCCGACTCCCCGTCCCTCCTCCCCGTCCCTCGCCCCGACACCCCGTCCCTCGCCCCGACTCCCGTCCCTCGCCCCGACTCCCCGTCCCTCGCCCCGACTCCCCGTCCCGACTCCCCGTCCCCCGCCCCGACTCCCCGTCCCCCGCCCCGACTCCCCGGCCCCCGCCCCGACTCCCCGTCCCCCGCCCCGACTCCCCGTCCCGACTCCCCGTCCCCCGCCCCGACACCCCGTCCCTCGCCCCGATTCCCGTCCCGACTCCCCGTCCCTCCTCCCGCTCCGACTCCCCGTCCCCCGCCCCGACTCCCCGCCCTGTCCCCCGCCCCGACTCCCCGCCCTGTCCCCCGCCCCGACTCCCCGTCCCGACTCCCCGCCCTGTCCCCCGCCCCGACTCCCCGCCCTGTCCCCCGCCCCGACTCCCCGTCCCGACTCCCCGTCCTGTCCCCCGCCCCGACTCCCCGCCCCGACTCCCTGTCCGCCGCCCCCGACTCCCCGTCCCGACTCCCCGTCCCCCGCCCCGACTCCCTGTCCCCGCCCCAAATCCCCGTCCCTCCTCCCCGTCCCTCGCCCCGTCCCTCACCCCGACTCCCCGTCCCTCGCCCCGACTCCCCGTCCCTCGCCCCGACTCCCCGTCCCTCGCCCCGACACCCCGTCCCTCCTCCCCGTCCCTCGCCCCGACACCCCGTCCCTCGCCCCGACTCCCGTCCCCCGCCCTGTCCCCCGCCCCGACTCCCCGTCCCTCGCCCCGACTCCCGCTCCGACTCCCCATCCCTCGCCCCGACTCCCGCTCCGACTCCCCGTCCCCTGCCCCGACTTCCCGCCCCTCGCCCTGTCCCTCGCCCCGACTCCCCGTCCCTCGCCCCGACTCCCGCTCCGACTCCCCGTCCCCTGCCCCGACTTCCCGCCCCTCGCCCTGTCCCTCGCCCCGACTCCCCGTCCCCCGCCCCGACTCCCCGTCCCCCGCCCCGACTCCCCGTCCCCCGCCCCGACTCCCCGTCCCGACTCCCCGTCCCCCGCCCCGACTCCCCGTCCCGCGCCCCGACTCCCCGTCCCTCGCCCCGACTCCCCGTCCCTCGCCCCGACTCCCCGTCCCCCGCCCCGACTCCCCGTCCCTCGCCCCGACTCCCCGTCCCTCGCCCCGACTCCCCGTCCCCCGCCCCGACTCCCCGTCCCGACTCCCCGTCCCCCGCCCCGACTCCCCGTCCCGCGCCCCGACTCCCCGTCCCGCGCCCCGACTCCCCGCCCCGACTCCCCGTCCCCCCGTCCCGCGCCCCGACTCCCCGTCCCCCGCCCCGACTCCCCGTCCCCCGCCCCGACTCCCGTCCCTCGCCCCGACTCCCCGTCCCTCGCCCCGTCCCCCGCCCCGACTCCCCGTCCCCCGCCCCGACTCCCCGTCCCGACTCCCCGTCCCCCGCCCCGACTCCCCGTCCCCCGCCCCGACTCCCCGTCCTGACTCCACGTCCCTCACCCCGGTCATGAATCTCATCATTCATGAAGAAATAACTCATGAAGTAACACTGGGCGGCCAGCTGGTGGCACCGTCCAAGGAGTATAAATACTCGGGCGTGGGCCCATCTTGTTGAGGATGTTTCTGTAACCAGGAACTAGTGATGCAACTAGAACGCGGACCCGGACCCCGATACCCGGACCCCGATACCCGGACCCAGACCCCGATAGCCAGACCCGGACCCCAAAACCCGGACATACGCCCCGATACCCAGACCCCGATACCCGGACCCAGACCCCGATACCCGGACCCCGATACCCAGACCCCGATACCCGGACCCCGATACCTGGGCCCGGACCCTGATACCCGGACCCCGATACCCGGACCCCGACACCCGGGCCCCGATACCCGGATTCAGACCCCGATACCCGGACCCAGACCCCGATACCCGGACCCAGACCCCGATACCCGGACCCCGATACCCGGACCCAGACCCCAATACCCGGACCCCGACACCCGGACCCCGATCCAGACCCGGACACCGTTACCCGGACCCGGATACACGGGCCCGGATACCCGGACCCCGATACCCGGACCCAGGCCCCGATACCCGGGCCCAGACCCCGATACCCGGACCCCGATACCCGGACCCCGATACCAGGACCCAGACCCCGATACCCGGACCCAGACCCCGATACCCGGACTCCGACACTCGGACCCAGACACCCGGACCCCAACTCCCGGACCCAGACCCCGATACCCAGACCCCGATCGCCGGACCCAGACCCCAATACCCGGACCCCGACACCCGATACCCGGACTCCGACACTCGGACCCAGACAACCGGACCCCGATACCCGGACCCAGACCCCGACGCCCAGCCCCGGACCCCGATACCCGGACCCCAACACCCGGACCCAGACCCCGATACACGGACCCCGACACCCGGACCGTGATACCCGGACCCCGATACCCGGACCCGGATCCCGACACCCGGACCCAGACCCCTGGACCACAATACCCAGACCCGGGCCCCGACACCCGGACCCCGACACCCGGGCCCCGACACCCGGGCCCCGACACCCGGACCCCGATATCCGGACCCCGATACCCGGACCCGGACCCCGATACCCGGACCCAGACCCCGATACCCGGACCCAGACCCCGATACCCGGACCCCGATACCAGGACCCAGACCCCGATACCCGGACCCAGACCCCGATACCCGGACTCCGACACTCGGACCCAGACACCCGGACCCCAACACCTGGACCCAGACCCCGATACCCAGACCCCGATCCCCGGACCCAGACCCCGATACCCGGACCCCGATACCCGGACCCCGACACCCGATACCCGGACTCCGACACTCGGACCCAGACAACCGGACCCCGATACCCGGACCCAGACCCCGACGCCCAGCCCCGGACCCCGACACCCGGACCCAGACCCCGACACCCGGGCCCCGATACCCGGACCCCGATACCCGGACCCCTGACCCCGACACCCGGACCCCAACACCCGGACCCCGATACCCGGACCCAGACCCCGATACCCGGACCCAGACCCCGATACCCGGACCCCGACCTGGAGCCCGATACCCGGACCCAGACCCCGATACCCGGACCCAGACCCCGATACCCGGACCCCGACACCCGGACCCAGACCCCTATACCCGGACGCGAACCCCGACACCCGGACCCAGACCCCGACACCCGGACCCAGGCCCCGGACACCCGGACCCCAATACCCGGACCCCGATACCCGGACCCAGATACCCGGGCCCAGATACCCGGACCCCGATACCCGGACCCAGACCCCGACACCCGGACCCAGATACCTGGACCCCGATACCCGGACCCAGACACCCGGACCCCGATACCTGGACCCAGACCCCGATACTCGGACCCCGACACCCAGACCTGGACCCCGATACTCGGACCCCGATACCCGGACCCAGACCCCTATACCCGGACGCGAACCCCGACACCCGGACCCAGACCCCCGGACCCCGACACCCGGACCCTGATACCCGGACCCAGACCCCGACACCGAACCCCGACCCGACACCTGGACCCAGACCCCGACACCCAGACCCCCGGACCCGAACCCCGATACCCGGACCCAGATCCCGATACCCAGACCCTGATACCCGGACACCGATACCCGGACCCAGACCCCGATACCGGACCCAGATCCCGATACCCGGACCCCGACCCAGATACCCGGACCCCGATACCCGGACCCAGATCCCGATACCCGGACCCAGATCCCGATACCCGGACCCAGACCCCGATACCCGGACCCAGACCCCGATACCCGGACCCAGATCCCGATACCCGGACCCAGACCCCGATACTCGGACCCAGACCCCGATACCCGGACCCCGATACCCGGACCCAGATCCCGATACCCGGACCCAGACCCCGATACTCGGACCCAGACCCCGATACCCAGACCCCGATACCCGGACCCAGATCCCTATACCCGGACCCAGACCCCGATACTCGGACCCAGACCCCGATACCCGGACCCCGATACCCGAACCCAGATCCAGATACCCGGACCCCGATACCCAGACCCAGACCCCGATACCCGGACCCAGATCCCGATACCCAGACCCCGACACCCGGACCCAGATCCCGATACCCGGACCCAGATACCCGGACCCAGACCCCGATACCCGGACCCAGATACCCGGACCCAGACCCCGATACCCGGACCCCGATACCCGGACCCAGACCCCGATACCCGGACCCCGATACCCGGACCCAGACCCCGATACCCGGACCCCGATACCCGGACCCAGACCCCGATACCCGGACCCAGACCCCGACACCCGGACCCAGACCCCCGAACCCTGACCGTACACTAGAACCCTGACCCGACACTCGAACCTCAACCCCGAGAATGCAACACTGGATTCCTGAATCCGACAATGCAACACTGGATTCCTGAATCCGACAATGCAACAATTTAGTGGGAGTGGTATATAGACCTCCAAACAGTAATGCGGAGGTTGGGGGTGGCATTAAAAGGGAAATTAGAGAAGCGTGCAATATGGGCACAGCAATCATCATGGGTGACTTTAATCTACATATAGATTGGGCTAACCAAATTGGTAACAATACTGTGGAGGAGGAATTCCTTAAGTGTTTACAGGATGGTTTCCTGGACCAATATTTCGAGGAACCAACCAGAGATCAAGCCATCTTAGACTGGGTATTATGTAACGAGAAAGGATTAATTAACAATCTTGTTGTACGAGGCCCCTTGGGTCGGAGCAATCATAATATGATTGAATTCTTCATTAAGATAGAGAGTGAAGTAGTTGACTCAGAGACTAGGGTCCTCAATTTAAATAAAGGAAACCACGATGGTCTGAGGAGCGAGTTGGGTAGGATTGATTGGGGAATGTCACTCAAAGGGTTAACAGTGGATAGGCAATGGCAAACATTCAAAGACCGAATGGATGAACTACAGAATTTGTTCATCCCAGTTTGGCATAAAAATAAAACAAAAAAGGTGACTCAACCGTGGCTAACAAGGGAAATTAGGGATAGCATAAGATCCAAGGAGAGGACATGTAAATTGGCCAGAAAAAGCAGTAAACCTGAGGATTGGGAGCAGTTTAGGATTCAACAAAGGAGGACAAAGGGATTAATTAAGAAAGGGAAAATAGAATATGAGAGTAAGCTTGCAGGGAACATAAAAACTGACTGTAAAAGCTTCTATACATATGTGAAGAGAAAAAGATTAGTGAATTCAAGTGTAGCTCCCTTGCAGTCAGAATCAGGAGAATTTATAATGGGGAACAAAGAAATGGTTGACCAATTAAATACATATTTTGGTTCTGTCTTCACAAAGGAGGACACAAATAACCTGCCAGAGATGCCGAGGAACATAGGGTCTGATGAAAGGGAGGAACTGAAAGAAATCAGTATTTGTAGGGAAATGGTGTTAGGGAAATTGATGGGATTGAAGGCCGATAAATCCCCAGGGCCTGATAATCTACAGCCCAGGGTAGCTAAGGAAGTGGCCCTAGAAATAGTAGATGCATTGCTGATCATCTTCCTGTGGTAAACCACTGTTTGTATTCCACTGTGTACATGCCTGTACATGTCTCGGCTGACTCCACCCACGAGTCCAGGTATAAAGGTGACTGCTCCACAGTCCCTCTGTATTCTGGACCGGTCGACCACTCGAGGCACACCTTCATTCTCTTGTTAATAAAAGCCTGTTAGTTACTCGCTTAATCTCAGTCTTTTGAGTTATTGATAGCGCATCAATTTTATTAACAAGATTTTTATAATGGAGAAGATCCTCACACCAGCATGCCTAGACTTAGACCATCGGGAGTTGGACGCATCCACCAAGTTTACTCACTGGCTGAGGTGCTTTGAAAAATTCCTGATCGCCTCCGCTGCAACGGTCAAATCGGACGAGGACAAACTGGATGTCCTGACCTCCAAAGTGAACCACCGAGTGTACTCGGTCATCCAGGACGTGACCTCGTACGCGGATGCTATCAAGCTCCTCAAGGACCAGTACACACGCCCAGTGAACGAAGTGTACGCCAGGCACCTTCTGGGGAGTCGTAAACAACAACCTGGGGAATCGACCGAGGAATACCTTCAGGCACTGTCTGTGCTTGGCCGGGCCTGTGGTTGTAAGGATGTAAAGGCCGCCGTGTACACAGAGGAACTTATCCGGGACGCTTTTGTAGCGGGCCACAGGTCCAATTACACCCGACAGCGATTGTTGGAGCAGAGTGACCTCGACCTCAACAAGGCCTCTGAACTCGCACTATCATTGGACGCAGCCTACCGGGGCAAGGATGCCTACTCCTCTGCACCGTGGACGCCGCGGGGAACGACAGCCTGGGACACGGTAGGACCGTCTCATAGCGCCATGCCACCCCAGCCACATCCCAGCAACGGCCCAACTACCGCAGCAGTGTCCCAAGGCCAGACAGCAGTGCCCCAAGGCCAGAAATGCTACTTCTGTGGCCAGGCCAAACACCCCAGAGCGCGCTGCCCGGCGAAAAATGCGATCTGCTCGGGCTGCGGGAAAAAGGGACACTACGCCAGCGTCTGCAGGGCCAAAGCCACCCCGAACCCCAGCAGCGCCGCGTGTGGGCCGTGCGGGCCGCCATCTTGGGCCTTGATATACCTATCAATTCGTCCAATAAAAAGCGACGAGTTAGGAACGTAACTAAAGGTTTTTATTGACTAAATAACAGAGCCCACCCTCGTGGGTGATCGAGTCCAACAAGGAGGAATACCAGCCAGTCGACTACCTTTATACCTGGGCAGGTAGGTGGAGCCATGGGCGGAGTCGGAGGTGGTCAGCCCAGGTATAACAGCGCGACAAGAGGCGACCTCGTATCGTGATACAACAGTGATAACGGTGATAACAATACAACAGTGATAACTATAGTGTAACGATAAAAGTGGTTTACCACATTCACCCCTTGTTTAGATTTGAGTCCGGCGGGGTGAAGTGTACTACCAGTTCTGGTATGTCAGTCTGTCCGGAGGCCTCGTAAGCCTTTCCGATCGTCGCAGCGGCGGTGCTGCATTATCCGGTGTTAGTGCTGTTGTCTGCGTGGTCGGCGAAGGCTCGTGGGGTTCCGGCATGCCGTCTACCTGGGCTGGAATTGGGGGGGTGGTGGGGGGGGGTAAAGGTGGTGTCTCCGGAGTGCCCGAGGGTGCGAGGTCTCGTAAGGAGACAGTGTCCTCCCGCCCGTCTGGGTAAGCCACGTAGGCGTACTGGGGGTTGGCGTGCAGGAGGTTCACCCTTTCGACCAGGGGGTCTGTTTTATGGGCCCTCACGTGCTTTCGCAGCAAGACGGGCCCCGGAGAGGTCAGCCAGGTTGGTAGAGTGGTTCCCGTAGTCGACTTCCTGGGGAAAACAAACATTCGTTCATGGGGGGTGGCGTTAACGGCAGTGCAAAGTAGTGACCGGATGGAGTGCAGCGCTGTCGGGAGGACTTCCTGCCAGCGGGAGGTTGGGAGGCCCTTAGACTTTAAGGCTAAGAGGACGGCCTTCCATACCGTCGCGTTCTCTCTTTCCACCTGGCCGTTCCCTTGGGGGTTGTAGCTGGTGGTCCTACTTGCTGCAATACCTCTCGCTAGTAGGAACTGACGGAGTTCCTCGCTCATGAAAGAGGAGCCCCGGTCACTATGTATATAGTTTGGGAACCCGAACAAGGCGAAGAGGTCGTTCAGGCATTTAATGACCGTGGTACTGGTCATGTCTGGGCAGGGGAAGGCAAAGGGGAAACGGGAGTACTCATCAACAATGTTGAGGAAGTACACATTACGGTCAGAGGACGGGAGGGGCCCCTTAAAGTCGATGCTCAGGCGCTCGAAGGGGCGGGTGGCCTTGATCAGGCTTGCTCTGTCCGGCCTAAAGAAGTGCGGTTTGCACTCGGCGCAGGTCTGGCAGTTCCTGGTTATGGTCCTGACCTCCTCGATGGAGTAGGGCAGGTTGCGGGCCTTAATGAAGTGGTAAAGTCTGGTGACCCCGGGGTGGCAGAGGTCGTTGTGGAGGGTCTGAAGTCTATCACTTTGCGCGCTGGCGCATGTAATTCGTGACAGAGCATCGGGGGGTTCGTTCAGCTTACCTGGCCGGTACAAGATATCATAATCGTAGGTGGAGAGCTCGATTCTCCACCTCAAGATCTTGTCATTCTTGATTTTGCCCCTCAGCTTGTTATTAAACATAAAAGCGACCGAACGTTGGTCGGTAAGGAGGGTAAATCGTTTGCCTGCCAGGTAGTGCCTCCAGCGTCGTACCGCCTCCACAATCGCCTGGGCCTCCTTCTCGACCGACGAGTGTCGGATCTCAGGGCCCTGTAGGGTCCTTGAGAAGAAGGCCACCGGTCTCCCCTCCTGGTTAAGGGTGGCGGCTAGGGCGAAGTCGGATGCATCGCTCTCGACTTGGAAGGGGATGGACTCATCCACTGCGTGCATAGTGGCCTTGGCAATGTCTCCCTTAATGAGGGAGAAGGCTGCGCACGCTTCCTCCGTAAGGGGGAAGGATGTGGACTTCATGAGGGGTCTGGCTTTGTCCGCATAATTGGGCACCCATTGGGCATAGTAGGCGAAGAGCCCCAGGGTTCTCTTAAGTGCCTTAGGGCAGTGGGGGAGGGGTAGCTCCATGAGGGGGCGCATTCTTTCGGGGTCGGGGCCGATGAGTCCGTTCTCTACTACACAGCCAAGGATGGCAAGGCGCGAGGTGTTAAACACACATTTCTCCTTATTGTAGGTGAGGTTCAGCCGTTGGGCTGTACGGAGGAATTTCTCCAGATTCACGTCGTGGTCCTGCCGGTCGCGGCCGCAGATGGTGACGTTATCTAGGTAGGGGAATGTGGCCTGCAGTCCGTTCTGGTCAACCATCCGGTCCATCTCCCTTTGGAAGACCGAGACCCCGTTGGTGACACCGAAGGGGACCCTAAGGAAGTGGTATAGGCGCCCATTCGCCTCGAAGGCGGTGTACTGGCGGTCCTCGGGGTGGATAGGGAGTTGGTGGTAGGCCGACTTAAGGTCGATGGTCGAGAATACGCGGTATTGTGCAATCTGATTGACCATGTCAGATATGCGGGGAAGGGGGTATGCGTCCAGCTGGGTGTATCTGTTTATGGTCTGGCTGTAGTCGATGACCAGGCGATTTTTATCGCCGGTCTTAACGACCACGACCTGGGCACGCCAGGGGCTGTTGCTCCCCTCGATGATGCCCTCCTTCAGGAGACGCTGCACCTCAGAGCTAATGAAAGCTCTGTCCCCAGCGCTGTACCGCCTGCTCTTGGTAGCGACGGGTTTGCAGTCGGGGGTGAGGTTAGCGAACAGGGAAGGTGGCGGCACCTTGAGGGTGGATAGGCTGCAGGTGTTACGCGGTGGGCGGTTTAACATTCGCTGGTTGTCGACTGTGAGTGGGGGGAGGGGTCCACCGTATGCTAGGGTTACACTTTGGAGGTGGGATTGGAAGTCCAGCCCTAGTAGGACGGCAGCGCAGAGCTGGGGGAGGACGAGGAGTTTAAAGTTTTTATACTCTGTACCCTTAACCGACAAGGTCACAGCACAGTAGCCGCTAATGTCCGTGGCGTGGGACCTCGATGCCATCGAGATTCGGTTGCGCGTTGGCAGGACAGGGAGGGAGTAGTGGCTCACCGTGTCTGGGTGGATGAAGCTCTCCGTGCTTCCGCTGTCGAACAGGCAGGTCGTGGCGTGGCCGTTTACTTTGATGTCCATCATCGACTTGGACAGGTGGTGTGGGCGGGCTTGATCCAGAGTGACGGAGGCTAGCGTGTAGGTAAGCGAGTCGTTGTCGTCTGCGGGCGAGGCGGTCGTCGGGTCCGGGGGCCCGGTGGCAGTCGGGCGTGGTGGGTAAAATGGCGTCTCCCACGAGGTAGGACAAAATGGCGGAGAAGATGGCTGCCCCCATAACTCACATGAGGCACTATTGGGGTCGGTTGCCTTGATCAAAGATGGCCGCCCCCATGACTCACGTGTGGGGATACTGGCCTCAGTTGCCGTGAAAGAAGATGGCCGCCCCCACAGTTCGCATGAGGCACTGCTGGCCTCTGAAGATCCGCTCCTGCAGGCCTTAGAGAAATGGCCTTTCTTCCTGCAGGTTGTGCAGGTAGAGTTCCTGGCTGGGCAGCGCGACCTCGGGTGCTTCTCCTGGCCGCAAAAGAAGCAGCCGGCGGCCCGATCGCGGGTGCCCGATGTCGGAGCCGGTACCGGGGGTGGCGGGCCCGGTCGGGTCCGGGACGCCGACGCTGAGGTAGGTCCCGGGGGTGGCGCTGCGAAGGGTATTGCGGTAGGGGTCGGGCCCGAGTCCCAGGGTCGCGAGCAGTACCTGGAAAACGCCTCCTGGTCCTGATGGGCCACCTCCAGGGAGAGAGCGAGGGCTTCAGCTTTGTCCAGGTCGAGGTCTTTAGCTTCAAGCAGTCTTTGCCGTGAGTAGTCGGACCGTAGGCCTTTCACAAAGGCATCGCGGATATTATCTTCCGTATTTTCAACAGCCGTCACCGCTTTAAAGTCACAGTTCCTGCCGAGTGCTCTTAGCGCCCGTAAAAATTCAGCTACAGACTCTCCTGGCTGTTGCGGGCGGGATCTTAGGAGGTGCCTGGTGTACATGTAATTTACCGGGCTGCGGTACTGCTGTTTCAGTAGGTTGATAGCGGCCTCGTACGTAGTCGTGTCCTGTATGAGTGCGTATACTCTCGGGCTCGCTTGGGCGTTCAGAAGTCTTAGTTTGGATCTCTGCGGGGCGCCGGATTCTTCCAGGTAGGATTCGAAGCAGTCCAGCCAGTGTTTGAAGTTGAGGGCTGCGTTTGCTGCCTGTGGGTTTAGATCCAGGTACGGTGGTTTGAGGGCTTGCAGCCAAGCCGGCTGGTGTGGCTGTGCTTCTGGGAGGGCTTCTGGCTGGCCAGTAGTAGACATCTTTAAAATTTAGTCAATAAAATTGATATACCTATCAATTCGTCCAATAAAAAGCGACGAGTTAGGAACGTAACTAAAGGTTTTTATTGACTAAATAACAGAGCCCACCCTCGTGGGTGATCGAGTCCAACAAGGAGGAATACCAGCCAGTCGACTACCTTTATACCTGGGCAGGTAGGTGGAGCCATGGGCGGAGTCGGAGGTGGTCAGCCCAGGTATAACAGCGCGACAAGAGGCGACCTCGTATCGTGATACAACAGTGATAACAATACAACAGTGATAACTATAGTGTAACGATAAAAGTGGTTTACCACAGGCCTCCCCAGCCATGTGCGAACCACCGGAACAGCAGCCATTTTGGACGCCTCCAGCCACATGGGGATCATGGACGCCGCCATCTTGGACGACAGCCGGGACGCAGCAGGCCCCCAACACCGCCTCATCTGATACCCGCAGCGACACACCGACCCCTACGCTGGCCTCCGTTACGCTGGACCAAGCGAGACCGCACCAGCTGGCCCGGTCCACAATGGACATTAAGGTAAATGGTCACGAAACAATCTGCCTTTTTGACTCTGGGAGCACGGAGAGCTTCATCCACCCCGACACGGTGCGGCGTTGCTCTCTCCCAGTCCTGCCTGCGCACCAGCGGATTTCTATGACCTCCGAGTCCCAGTCGGCGGACATTGGCGGCTACTGCGTGGTGACACTCGTAGTAGACAGGACTGTGTACGATAATGTTAAACTTCTGGTCCTGCCCCACCTCTGCGCTGCCGTTCTACTGGGGTTAGATTTTCAGTGCCACCTTAAAAGTGTTACGATGGCGTACGGTGGACCCCTCCCCCCACTCACAGTCTGCAGCCAGCAGCTTCCAAATTGCCCGCCGCGCACCAGGTGCAACCTCTCCACACTCAGAGTCACCCCCCCCCAACTGTTTGCTAACCTCACCCCCGACTGTAAGCCCATCGCCACAAAGAGCAGGCGATACAGTGCCGGGGACAGGGTTTTCATTAAAACCGAAGTGGAGCGGCTCCTGAAGGAAGGGATTATTGAGGGCAGCACCAGCCCCTGGCGAGCCCAGGTTGTGGTCGTTAAGACCGGCGAGAAGCAACGCCTGGTCATCGACTACAGCCAGACAATAAATCGCTACACCCTGCTGGACGCTTACCCACTCCCCCGCATAGCTGATATGGTCAACCAGATCGCGCAGTACCGCGTCTTCTCGACCATTGACCTGAAATCAGCGTACCACCAGCTCGCTATCCGCCCTGAGGACCGCCAGTATACTGCCTTTGAGGCAAACGGCCGCCTCTATCACTTCCTTAGGGTTCCCTTTGGCGTCACCAAAGGGAGATGGACCGGATGGTCGATCAAAATACGTTGCAGGCCACTTTCCCATATCTGGACAATGTGACCATCTGCGGCCATGACTTGCAGGACCATGACGCAAACCTCGAAAAATTCCTCGGCACCGCCAAACTCCTCAACCTGACGTATAACAAGGAGAAGTGCATATTCCGCACAACCCGCCTCGCCATCCTTGGCTGTGTTGTGGAACACGGAGTCATCGGTCCCGACCCCGACCGGATGCGTCCCCTTATGGAACTCCCACTGCCCCACTGCCTCAAGGCCCTGAAGAGGTACCTAGGGTTTTTCTCTTATTACGCCCAGTGGGTCCCCTACTATGCGGACAAGGCCCGTCCGCTGATCAAGTCCACCTCTTTTCCCGTGACGGCAGAGGCCCGCTTAGCCTTCCACCGTATCAAGGAAGACATTGCCAAAGCCACCATGCACGCAGTGCACGAATCCATCCCCTTCCAAGTGGAAAGCGACGCGTCTGACTTTGCCCTGGCCGCTACCCTCAATCAGGCGGGGAGACCCGTGGCCTTCTTTTCACTAACCCTCCAGGGCCCGGAGACCAGACACTCCGTTGTTGAGAAGGAGGCCCAGGCTATTGTGGAGGCTGTGCGTCATTGGAGGCACTACCTGGCCGGAAAACGATTTACCCTGCTCACTGACCAGCGTTCAGTTGCTTTTATGTTTAACAACAAGCAGAGGGGCAAAATCAAAAACGACAAGATCTTGAGGTGGAGAATCGAACTTTCCACCTACAATTACGAGATCTTGTACCGGCCCGGGAAGCTCAATGAACCCCCGGATGCTCTATCGCGTGGCACCTACGCCAGCGCGCAGATCGATAGACTGCGGGCCCTCCACAATGACCTCTGCCACCCGGGGGTCACCAGGTTCTTCCACTTCATCAAGGCCCGCAACCTGCCTTACTCCATTGAGGAGGTCAGGACCATGACCAGGAACTGCCAAGTCTGCGCTGAGTGCAAACCGCACTTTTATAGACCAGACAGGGCTCACCTGATAAAAGTCACTCGCCCCTTCGAGCGCCTGAGCGTTGATTTTAAAGGGCCTCTCCCCTCCTCCGACCGCAATGTGTACTTCCTCAACATTATTGATGAGTACTCCCATTTCCCGTTCGCCATCCCCTGCCAGGACATGACCAGTGCCACGGTCATTAAATGTCTGAACGACCCCTTCACCCTGTTCGGTTTCCCCAGCTATATCCATAGCGACCGGGGCTCATCGTTTATGAACGACGAACTCCGTCAGTACCTGTTCGCTAGGGGTATTGCCACAAGCAGGACCACCAGTTACAACCCCCGGGGGAACGGACAGGTGGAAAGAGAGAATGCGACAGTTTGGAAGGCCGCCCTGCTAGCCTTAAAGTCTAGGGGCCTTCCGACCTCCCGCTGGCAGGATGTGCTCCCCGATGCACTCCACTCTATTCGGTCACTGCTCTGCACTGCCACTAACGCCACCCCTCATGAGAAAATGTTTGTCTTCCCAAGGAAGTCCACATCGGGGACATCGCTATCGCCATGGCTGACGTCCCCAGGGCCGGTCCTACTGAGAAGACACGCGAGGACCCATAAAACGGACCCCCTGGTCGAGAGGGTCGACCTCCTCCACGCCAACCCCCAGTATGCTTACATTGCGTACCCGGACGGGCGGGAGGACAGTCTCCATACGAGACCTCGCACCCTCGGGGGCCCCAGTAACCCACTACCCAGCCCCCCCACGATCCAATATCCAACCCCAGCGGACGGCACGCCTGGGCCCCGCGACCCGCTCGACATCTACGAGGACTACACACCAGTGCCCCAGCCTACGCGGGACTCGACGCCGGAAGCTTCACTACCCCTGCCGTCGCCACGTCGATCACAGCGGCAGACAAGACCTCCGGAGAGACTCCAATACACTAACTTTTAATACACTTCACCCCGCCGGACTCAATTTTAAACAAGGGGTGAATGTGGTAAACCACTGTTTGTATTCCACTGTGTACATGCCTGTACATGTCTCGGCTGACTCCTCCCACGAGTCCAGGTATAAAGGTGACTGCTCCACAGTCCCTCTGTATTCTGGACCGGTCGACCACTCGAGGCACACCTTCATTCTCTTGTTAATAAAAGCCTGTTAGTTACTCGCTTAATCTCAGTCTTTTGAGTTATTGATAGCGCATCACTTCCAACATTCGATGGAATCTGGAACAGTACCCATGGATTGGAGGGTAGCTAATGTTACCCCACTATTCAAAAAAGGTGGTAGAGAGAAAACGGGAAAGTACAGACATCAGTAGTGGGGAAAATGCTAGAGTCCATTATAAAAGATGTAATAGCAGAGCACTTGGAAAACAGTGACAGGATCGGACAAAGTCAACATGGATTTACAAAAGGTAAATCGTGCTTGACTAATCTACTGGAATTTTTTGAGGATGTAACTAGTAAAATAGATAAGGGAGAACCAGTGGATGTGGTGTATTTGGACTTTCAGAAGGCTTTCGATAAGGTCCAACATAAGAGATTAGCGTGTAAAGTTAAGGCACATGGGATTGGGGGCAAGGTATTGACTTGGATAGAGAACTGGTTGGCAGATAGAAAGCAAAGAGTTGCAATAACCGGGCCTTTTTCCGAGTGGCAGGCAGTGACTAGTGGGGTACCACAGGGATCGGTCCTTGGACCCCAGCTATTCACAATATATATTAATGATCTAGACAAGGGAACTAGATGTAATATCTCCAAATTTGCAGACGACACAAAGCTGGGTGGGCGTGTGTGCTGTGAGGAGGATGCCGAGAAACTACAGGATGATTTGGACAGGTTGGGTGATTGGGCAGAAGCATGGCAGATGCAATATAACGTGGACAAATGCAAGGTTATCCACTTTGGTGGCAAAAACAGGAAGGCAGATTATTATCGGAATGGCAATAGATTGGGAGAAGGGGAAGTGCAAAGAGACCTGGGTGTCCTTGTGCACCAGTCGCTGAAGGTAAGCATGCAGGTGCAGCAGGCGGTTAAGAAGGCAAATGGTATGTTGGCCTTCATAGCGAGATGGTTTGAGTACAGGAACAAGGATGTCCTGCTGCAGTTGTACAGGGCCTTGGTGAGACCACATCTTGAGTATTGTGTGCAGTTCTGGTCGTCTTATCTAAGGATATTCTTGCCATGGAAGGAGTTCAGCGAAGATTCACCAGGCTGATACCTGGGATGGCAGAAATGACGTTTGAGGAGAGATTGGGACAATTGGGCTTGTACTCGCTGGAGTTTAGAAGAATGAGAGGGGACCTCATTGAAAATAATAAAATTCTGGCAGGACTGGACAGACTAGATGCAGGGAGGATGTTCCCGATGGTCGGGGAGTCCAGAACCAGTGGTCACAGTCTAAGGATAAGGGGTAAGCCTTTTAGGACAGAAATGAGGAGGAATTTCTTCACCCAGAGAGTGGTGAACCTGTGGAATTCTCTACCACAGAAGGCAGTAGAGGCCAATACATTAAATATATTCAAGAAGGAGTTGGATATATTTAAGGCTAAAGGGATCAAGGGGTATGAGGAGAAAGCAGGGACAGGGTACTGAATTTGGATGATCAGCCATGATCGCACTGAATGGCGGAGCAGGCTCGAGGGGCCGAATGGCCTATTCCTGCTCCTATCTTCTATGTTTCTATGTTTAACACTGGATTCCTGACCCCGACAATGCAACACTGCACTCCTGATCCCAACACGGGAATGCTAACACCAGCACTCGAACCCTGACCCCGATACCTGGACCCCAACCCCCTGCACTCGAACCCCGACCCTCGAAACTGGACCCCGACACTCGCACCCTGACCCCGACACTCGCACCCTGACCCCGACAGTGGAACACTGGATACCAGACCCTAACACTGGGACGCTGACACCAGCACTTGAACCCTGACCCCAGCACTCGAACCCTGACCCCGACCCCCTGCACTCGAACCCCGACACTCGCACCCTGACCCTGATACTCGCACCCTGACCCCGACAGTGGAACACTGGATACCAGACCCTAACACTGGGACGCTGACACCAGCACTCGAACCCTGACCCCGGCACTCGAACCCTGACCCCGATACCTGGACCCCAACCCCCTACACTCGAAACCGGACCTCGACACTCGCACCCTGACCCCAACATTCGCACCCTGACCCCGACAGCGGAACACTGGATACCAGACCCTAACACTGGGACACGGACACCAGCACTCGCACCCTGACCCCGACAGTGGAACACTGGATACCAGACCCTAACACTGGGACGGTGACACCAGCACTCGCACCCTGACCGCGAAAGTGGAACACTGGATACCAGACCCTAACACTGGGACCCTGACACCGGCACTCGAACGTTGACCCCAGCACCCTATCCCTAAACCACGTGGGCCCCACTGGCGATTGTGACGGCTCCAAGCATTGTGACGCCACCGGCGATTGTGACGTCACCGGTTGCGGCGACCTTACCGGCTGTGACGTCACCTGCCACTGTGATGCTGCCGGCCGCTGCGACGTCACCTGCCATTGTGACACCGCCGGCCGCTGTGACGTCACCGCCGCCGCGGTTGCGGCTCTGATGAAAGGCGTACCGGCAAGGAGCGAGTCTCGACGCCCCATCACTTTTCTCTTTATCCCTTTTTTTTGGTTCTCACCCAATCCCCCCCCCGCGACATCCCATCCCCGTTTCCCGTCCCCATGACCCCCGGCCGCCGCTCACCTCCCCGCTGTAGCTCCCCCGAAGCCACCTGCGCAGCTCAAGCGGCAGCCCCCACGTGGTTGACTTTTGAAGGCGCGCCGCGCGCTCTAAACCGCCGCCGAGCACGTCATGAGGGAGGGGAGGGGCCAAGCGTTGACGCCTGCGCACAACGTGCCGCGGGGAGGGGGCGGGGCCACGTGTTAACGCCTGCGCACAACGTACCACGGGGAGGGGGCGGGGCCAGAGGGTAACGCCTGCGCACAATATGCCGCGGGGAGGGGGCGGGGCCACGTGTTAACACCTGCGTACAATGTGCCGCGGGGCAGGGGCGGGGCCAGATGTTAACGCCTGGCCAGATGTTAACGCCTGCGCACAACGTGCCGCGGGGAGGGGGCGGGGCCACGTGTTAACGCCTGCGCACAACATGCCGCGGGAGTGGGGGGGGGGTGTGAGGGACAAGGCCAGGTGTTAACGCCTGCGCACAACGTGCCGCGGGAGTGGGGGGGGGGTGTGAGGGACAAGGCCAGGTGTTAAAGCCTGCGCACAACGTGCCGCGGGAGTGGGGGGGGGGGTGTGAGGGACAAGGCCAGGTGTTAAAGCCTGCGCACAACATGCCGCGGGAGTGGGGGGGGGATGTGAGGGACAAGGCCAGGTGTTAACGCCTGCGCACAACGTGCCGCGGGGAGGGGGCGTGGCCAAGCGTTAACGCCTGCGTACAATGTGCCGCGGGGAGGGGGCGTGGCCACGTGTTAACGCCTGCGCACAACGTGCCACGGGAAGGGGGCGGGGCCAGAGGGTAACGCCTGTGCACAACATGCCGCGGGGAGGGGGCGGGGCCACGTGTTAACACCTGCGCACAACGTGCCACGGGAAGGGGGCGGGGCCAGATGTTAACGCCTGCGCACAACGTGCCGCGGGGAGGGGGCGGCGCCACGTGTTGACGCCTCCGCACAAGGTGCCGCGGGGAGGGGGCGGGGCCACGTGTTAACGCCTGCGCACAACATGCCGCGGGAGTGGGGAGTGTGAGGGACAAGGCCAAGCGTTAACGCCTGCATACAATGTGCCGCGGGGAGGGGGCGTGGCCAAGCGTTGACGCCTGCGCACAATGTGCCGCGGGGAGGGGGCGGGGCCAAGCGTTGACTCCTGCACACAACGTGCCGCGGGGAGGGGGCGGGGCCAAGCATTGACGCCTGCGCACAATGTGCCGCGGGGAGGGGGCGGGGCCAAGCGTTGACGCCTGCGTACAATGTGCTGCGGGGAGGGGGCGGGGCCACATGTTAACGCCTGCGCACAACGTGCCGCGTGGAGGGGGCCGGGCCAGTTGGTAACGCCTGCGCACAACGTGCCGCTGGCGCCACAAGACGCATCCTCAGCAGCTCCTGGCCTGCTTCCCCCAGCCCTGAGTTGCCATCAATGAGCAGCGAAGGAGGCTGCAATGGTGGGTTGCTGCATGGGCGATTTGCAACGAGACACTTTTCCCATTGCAACTGTTCGTGCTCTATGACGATGCCCTTTCAACATACGAACATACTGAACATATGAATTAGGAGCAGGAGTCGACCACTCGGCCCCTTGAGCCTGCTCCGCCATTCAATGGCCCAGAAATTAGGTTCGGGGGCTTGCCGCGCGTGCAAGCCCCCGATGTGCACTCATCCGGCGCGCCGACATCTGAAGCCTGGGCCTGCTTGGAATTCCTGTCACTGGCCCAGTTCAGAAGTTGGCGCGCTGTGCTTGCCTGATCCAGCGGCGTAGTTAGTGCGATGAGCCGGCTGGGATCAGGTGAGCACTGGGCAGCCAATCAGGGGAGGGAAAACTTCATTCATGAGTTTGATAGTAAGAACTGTCAAACTTATGAAAAGTACGGGCGCCCAAAAGACTAGTTTAAATTTAAATAAAATTTTAAAAAACATCCCAATAATTAAATAAACTATAAATAACTTTAAAAAAACAATTTTAAACAATTAATCAAATTTTTGAAAAAATAATTTTAAAAAAATCGGGTCTAAAACTACATTTACCTTACTGTAAAGTCCTTAAAAACAATAAAGCTGTGGAAAAAATGTTATAATTTTAAGTAATAGACCACTTACCTTAAAGAATGAAGTCCTTACGTCTCCTTTTTACATTCGTAAGGAAAGGCCCTTACACACGCGCAAACCTGTGGGAAAAAAGGAATTTCAGCGCGCACGCGCAGACGCCTGCGCGCACGCATTTGTCCTCTGAACCCCTTGGTTCAGAGGACAGGAAATGCCGGTTTCCCGCGCATGCGCTATGCATGCTGAAATCCGGCACTTCCAACGGGCCCACGCGTGAGTACCCCGTCCGTACTCACGCGTTGGGACCGGAATTACTGGCCCAATAAGATCATGGCTGGTCCGATTACTCCACATTCCCGCCTACCCCCGATAACCTTTCACCCCCTTGCTTGCCAAGAATCTCTCTACCTCAGCCGTAAAAATATTCACAGAGGAAGAGAGTTCCAAAGACTCACAATCTTCATCTCTGTCTTAAATGGGCGGCCCTTATTTTTAAACAGTGACCCCTAGTTCTCGATTCTCCCACAAGAGGAAACATCCTCTCCACATCCACCCTGTCCAGACCCCTCAGGATCTTATATGTTTCAATCAAGTCACCTCTTACTCTTCTAAACTCCAGCGGATACAAGCCTAGCCTGTCCAACCTTTCCTCATAGGACAACCCGCCCATTCCAGGTATTAGTCTAGTAAACCTCCTCTGAACTGTTTCCAATGCATTAAAATCCTTCCTTAAATAAGGAGACCAATACTGTACACAGTACTCCAGATGTGGTCTCACCAATGCCCTGTATAACTGAAGCATAACCTCCCTACTTTTGTATTCAATTCCCCCTCGCAATACACGATAACATTCTATTAGCTTTCCGAATTACTTGCTGTACCTGCACACTAACCTTTTGCGATTCATGCACTCGGACACCCAGATCCCTCTGCATTTCACCATCCCATTAAGTTGCAACAGAATATATCTCATAGAATCATAGAATGATACAGTGCAGAAAGAGGCCATTCGGCCTGTCCAACCTGTGCCGGCTCTTTGGTACAGCTTTCCAATTAGTCCCACTCCCCACCGGTTTCTCTCCATAGCCAGTATCGATCCAATTCCTCAGCTGGAGTATTGTGTCCAATTCCTGGGCACCGCACTTTCGGAAGGATGAGGGGATTTAAAAGGCGATTTACCAGAATGGTACCAGGGATGAGGGTCTTCAGTTACGGAGAGATTTGGAGAAGCTGGGATTGTTCTCCTTATAGCAGAGAAGATTAAGGAGGGTCTAAATATTCAAGGATACTTAACTTTTAGAAGAGATAGGCAAAATGGAAAAGGCGGAGGGGTGGCCCTGATAATAAAGGATGGGATAAAGACAGTAGAGAGAAAGGATCTTAGCTCCGAAAATCAAGAAGTAGAATCAGTTTGGGTGGAGCTAAGAAACAGCAAGGGGCAGAAAACATTGGTGGGAGTTGTTTATAGGCCCCCAAAATGTAGTTGTAATGTAGCGCAGAGTATAAGTCAGGAAATTGGAGGCGCATGTCACAAGGGTAATACAGTAATCATGGGGGACTTTAATCTACCTATAGACTGGGCAAACCAAATGTGCAGTAATAGTGTGGAGGACGAATTCATGGAATGTTTGCAAGATAGTTTTCCAGATCAGTCTGTTGAAGAACCAACTAGGGAACAGGCTATTTTAGATCTAGTATTGTGCAACGAGAAAGGGTTAATTAATAGCCTTGTAGTAAAGGTGCCTTTAGGGAAGAGTGACCATAATATTGAAGGGGTTAAAATGAACCCTCTCAGAATTCAGACAGCTGAGGAGACCACTAATTAAGTGATGCTAGCAAAATTAAACTCAGAACAAAAGAGTGGGGTCATGTGAAAGTGAACAAGAGCTAAAAGAAACCAGGTGGCGATAAAAAGTTTCACAATTATCTGAATGACATAGACAGAGTAGCACAAGCAAGTTACATAATTACTTTCTTATGTGAAAAAAGCGAAACTAAACAATGGACAGTGTGTAGGAAAGCTTCGCAAAACAAAGATAAGACGCAGCCGTGGGACAAGACAGAATATGTGTGTTTTGAGAAACTTTGATAAGAAATGTGCTGCTTTAGCTAAAAATTGTAGACACAGCAGAATATAGGGGTCATGGGAATTTGACCTGTGACCAAAGGCATAGTAAGATGTAACTAACCTTTACTAATACTGAAAAGAATAAATAAGCCATATGTGATCAGGTGATTATTGTAATACAATGTGATTGGATGAAAATAGAATAAAAAGCTGTACCAACAAGAGAGAACGAGAAGGGTGTCACTAGACCGCGGGGTCTATGACCTTCTCCCAGAACGTTCTGTTAATAAAACTGTGTACTTTTACTTTAAGACAGACTCGAGTGAATTTATTTTTCACCAACAATATGATAGAATTTTATATTGAGTTTGAAAGTGGTATAGTTAAATCCGAAACTAGGGTCTTAAATCTAAACAAAGCAAACTATGTAGGTATGAGGGGCAAGTTGGCTAAGGTAGATTGGGAAACTACATCAAAAGGTATGATGGTAGACAAGCAATGGCTAGCATTTGAAGAATTAATACATAATTTACAACAAATATACATTCCTTTAAGGCACAATAACCCCACAAGAAAAGTGGTCCAACCTGGGGATTGGAAAGATTTTAGAATTCAGCAAAGGAGGACCAACGAATTCATAAGGAAAGGGAAAGCAGAATGTGAGAGTAAACTAACGAGAGACATAAAAACAGACTGTAAAATCTTCTATAGGTATGTAAAAAGTAAAAGGTTAGTGAAAGTAAATGTGGGTCCCTTACAGGCTGAGACAGGAGAAATTGTAATGGGGAATAAGGAAATGGCCGAGAAATTAAACAAATACTTTGTGTCTGTCTTCACGGAAGAAGACGCAAAAAACTTCCCGGAAATAGTGGAGAACCAAGGGTCTAGCGAGAATGAGGAACTGAAAGAAATTAATATTAGTAAAAAAAAGTACTGGAGAAATTAATGGGACTGAAAGCCGATAAATCCCCTGGACCTGATGGCTTACATCCTAGGGTTTTGAAAGAGATGGCTATAGAGATAGTGGATGCATTGGTTGTCATTTCCCAAAATTCCATAGATTCTAGAATGGTTTCCGTGGATTGGAAGGTAGCAACTGTAACCCCACTATTTAAGAAAGGAGGGAGAGAGAAAACAGGGAACTACAGACCAGTTAGCCTGACATCAGGAGCAGGGAAAATGTTAGAATCTATTATTAACAACATGGTAAAAGGCCACTTAGAAAATAATAAAAGGATTGGGCAGAGTCAACACGGATTTATGAAAGGGAAATCGTGTTTGACAAGACTGTTAGAATTTTTTGAGGTTGTAACCAGCAGAATAGATAAGGGGGAACCAGTGGATGTGGTGTATTTGGATTTTCAGAAGGCTTTCGATAAGATGCCACACAAGAGGTTATTAAACAAAATTAGAGCTCATGGGATTGGGGGTAACATACTAGCATGGATTGAGGATTGGTTAACGGACAGAAAACAGAGAGTAGGAATAAACGGGTCATTTTCGGGTTGGCAGGCTGTAACTAGTGGGGTACCGCAAGGATCACTGCTTGGGCCTCAGCTATTCACAATCTATATCAATGATTTGGACGAGGAGACCAAATGTAATATTTCCAAGTTTGCTGATGATACAAAGCTGGGTGGGAATGTAAGTTGTGAGGAGGTTGCAAGGATGCTTCAAGGGGATATAGACAGGCTAAGTGATTGGGCAAGAACATGGCAAATGGAATATAATGTGGAGAAATGTGAAGTTATCCACTTTGGTAGGAAAAATAGAAAAGCAGAGTATTTTTTAAATGGTGAGAGATTGGGAAATGTTGGTATTCAGAGGGACCTGGGTGTCCTTGTACATGAATCACTGAAAGTTAACATGTAGGTACAGCAAGCAATTAGGAAAGCAAATGGTATGTTGGCCTTAATTACAAGAGGATTTGAGTATAAGAGTAAAGATGTCTTACTGCAATTATATAGGGCCCTGGTGAGACCACACCTGGAGTATTGTTACAGTTTTGGTCTCCTTACCTAAGGATATACTTGCCATAGAGGAAGTGCAACGAAGGTTCACCAGACTGGTTCCTGGGATGGGGGGATTGTCCTATGAGGAGAGATTGAGTAGACTAGGCCTATATTCTCTAGTCTAGAAGAATGAGAGGTGATCTCATTGAAACATACAAAATTCTTACAGGGCTTGACAGGGTAGATGCAGGGAGGATGTTTCCCCCTGGCTGGGGAGTCTAGAACCAGGGGTCACAGTCTCAGAATAAGGGGTCAGCCATTTTGGACTGAGATGAGGAGAAATGTCTTCACTCAGAGGGTGGTGAATCTTTGGAATTCTCTACCCCAGAGGGCTGTGGAGGCTCCATTGTTGAGCATATTCAAGACAGAGATCGATAGATTTTTGAATATTAAGGGAATCAAGGGATATGGGGATAGTGCAGGAAAGTGGAGTCGAGGTAGAAGATCAGCCATGATCTTATTGAATGGCGGAGCAGACTCGAGGGGCCGAATGTCCTACTCCTGCTCCTATTTCTTATGTTCTTATGTAGGGTCGGTAACCAGAGGTCACAGATTTTAGATAATCTGCAAAAGAACGAGAGCGGAAATGAGGAGAAATTTCCTCACACAGAGGGTTGTGAAGATCTGGATCACACTACCTGAAAGGATGGTGGAATCTGTTTCCATAGGAACTTTCAAAAGGCAATTGGACATGTACTGGAAGAGGACTCATTTGCAGACTTATTGGTGGGGGGGGGGGGGAGGAGTGGCGGAAAGCTGGGCTGTGGGATTAAATTGGTCAGCTATTTCAAACAGCCGACATCGGCACATCCACGACAGGCCGCATGGCCTCCTTCTGTGCTATAATATTCTATTGTAGGAATCAACGGATTCCTAACTGAATCACTGAGGTCGAGTCAGTTCAGTAAATCAACCAAATGTGATTAAACAAGTGAACAAAACAAAAACATGCAGGAGCAACAGCAAACAGGTCTATACAGCAGCTTGTTCCACGAGGTCTGAACCCAGGACCTCCCACTCTCTGACGTCATGACGTCATCACGTTTCCCGCCGTTCGGGGCATCACGTGACCAACGTGATGACGTCATCGCGTTGTTTCAGGGCTTTTACAGAAAGCCTGTTTACACTCAGCAAACGAACATAGATGCTGTAACATTGGTTTAAAGACAGTTATGCGTTTGTACAGGAGTTCATTGGTGGTTTTGCCACACTATCATCATATCTGACGAAGGGCATGGACTATCAGTGCTGCCCGGGGATGCTGCATATTTTTAGTTGTCTCTGTGTTTAGTTTGGGGTGACACGCATCAAAATAATGTTCGCCGTGGCTCAGTGAGTAGCACTCTTGCCTCTGGGTCAGAAGTTTGTGGGTTCAAACCCACATTCCAGAGGCTCAAGCTCAAATACCCCAGACCGACATTCCCCGGTTTCAGTACCGAGGAAGTACTGCACCATCAGAGGGGGCAGTACTGAGGGAGTGCTGCACTGTCGGAGGGGCAGCATTGAAGGAGAGCTGCACTGTCAGAGGGGGCAGTACTGAGGGAGCGCTGCACTGTCAGAGGGGCAGTACTGAGGGAGTGCTGCACTGTCAGGGGCAGTACTGAGGGAGTGCTGCACTGTCGGAGGGGCAGTACTGAGGGAGTGCTGCACTGTCGGAGGGGCAGTACTGAAGGATCACTGCAATGTCGGTGGGGGCAGTACTGAGGGAGCGCTGCACTGTCGGAGTGGGAAGTACTGAGGGAGTGCTGCACTGTCGGAGGGACAGTACTGAGAGAGCGCTGCACTGTCGGAGGGGACAGTACTGAGGGAGCGCTGCACTGTCGGAGGGGCAGTACTGAGGGAGAGCTGCACTGTCAGAGGGGCAATACTGAGGGAGTGCTGCACTGTCGGAGGGGCAGTAATTAGGGAGCGCTGTACTGTCAGAGGGGCAGTTCTGAGGGAGCGCTGCACTGTCGGAGGGGCAGTACTGAGGGAGCGCTGCACTGTCGGAGGGGCGGTACTGAGGGAGCGCTGCACTGTCGGAGGGGCGGTACTGAGGGAGCGCTGCACTGTCGGAGGGGCAGTACTGAGGGAGAGCTGCACTGTCGGAGGGGCAGTACTGAGGGAGCACTGCACTGTCGCAGGGGCTGTACCGAGGGAGCGCCGCACTGTTGGAGGGTCAGTACCGAGGGAGCGCTGCACTGTTGGAGGGGCAGTACTGAGGGAGCGCTGCACTGTCGGAGGGGCTGTTTTCAGAATGAGATGTTAAACCAAGGCCTTGACTGCCCTTTCAGGTGGATGTAAACGTTCTGACACACTACTGGAAGATGAGCGGGGGAGTACTCACTGGTATCCGGGCCAATATCTATCCTTCAACCAACACATAAAAACATTTATCTCATTGATGTTTTGTGGGAGCTTATTGTACACAAATTGGCTGCTGCATTTCCTACATTACAACAGTGACTACACTTCAAAAAGTACTTCATTGGTTGTGAAGCACTTCAGGATGTCCTGAGGTCCTGAAAGGTGCTGGTATACAATGGACTACTTTTATTTAAAGTCGGATGCCTGAGGGCTGGAGGAGGTTACAGAGATAGGGAGGGTGGTAGGGCTGGAGGAGGTCACAGAGATAGGGAGGGCTGTAGGAGGTTACAGAGATAGGGAGGGTTGTTGGGCTGGAGGAGGTTACAGAGATAGGGAGGGTTGTTGGGCTGGAGGAGGTTACAGAGATAGGGAGGGTTGTAGGGGCTGGAGGTTACAGAGATAGGGAGGGTTGTAGGGGCTGGAGGAGGTTACAGAGATAGGGAGGGTTGTTGGGTTGGAGGAGGTTACAGAGATAGGGAGGGTTGTAGGGCTGGAGGTTACAGAGATAGGGAGGGTTGTAGGGCTGGAGGGGGTTACAGAGATATGGAGGGTTGTAGGGGTTGGAGGAGGTTACAGAAATAGGGAGGGTTGCAGGGCTGGAGGTTACAGAGAAAGGGAAGGTTTTAGGGCTGGAGCAGGTTACAGAGATAGGGACGGTTGTTAGGGCTGGAGGAAGATACAGAAATCGGGAGGGATGTAGTGGCTACAGGAGGTTAGATAGGGAGGGTTGTAGGGCTGGAGGGGGTTACAGAGATAGGGAGGGTTGTAGGGCTGGAGGAGGTTACAGAGATATGGAGGGTTGTAGGGGTTGGAGGAGGTTACAGAAATAGGGAGGGTTGCAGGGCTGGAGGTTACAGAGAAAGGGAAGGTTTTAGGGCTGGAGGAGGTTACAGAGATAGGGAGGGTTGTAGGGCTGGAGGAGGTTACAGAGATAGGGAGGGTTGTAGGGACTGGAGGAGGTTAGAGAGATAGGGAGGGTTGTAGGGCTGGAGGAGGTTACAGAGATAGGGGGGGTTGTAGGGCTGGAGGAGGTTACAGAGATAGGGAGGGTTGTAGGGCTGGAGGAGGTTACAGAGATGGGGGGGTTGTAGGGCTGGAGGAATGTTACAGAGATAGGGAGGGTTGTAGGGGCTGGAGGAGGCTACAGAGAAAGGGAGTGTTTTAGGGGTTGGAGGAGGTTAGAGATAGGGAGGGTTGTAGGGGCTCGAGGAGGTTACAGAGATAGGGAGGGTTGTAGGGGCTAGAGGAGGTTATAGAGATTGGGAGGGTTGTAGGTGCTGGAGGAGGTTACAGAGATAGGGAGGGTTGTAGGGGCTAGAGGTGGTTATAGAGATTGGGAGGGTTGTAGGTGCTGGAGGAGGTTACAGAGATAGGGAGTGTTGTAGGGGCTGGAGCTTACAGAGATAGGGAGTGTTGTAGAGGCTGGAGGAGGTTAGAGAGATAGGGAGGGTTGTAGGGCTGGAGGAGGTTACAGAGATAGGGAGGGTTGGAAGGACTGGAGGAGGTTACAGAGATAGGGAGGGTTGTAGGGGCGCAGGAGTTTACAGAGATAGGGAGTGTTGTAGAGGCTGGAGGAGGTTACAGAGATAGGGAGGGTTGTAGGGGCTGGAGGAGGTTACAGAGATAGGGAGGGTTGTAGGGCTGGAGGAAGTTATAGAGATAGGGAGGATTATAGGGCTGGAGGAGGTTACAGAGATAGGGAGGGTTGTAGGGCTGGAGGAGGTTACACAGATAGGGAGGGTTGTAGGGCTGGAGGAGGTTAGAGATAGGGAGGGTTGTAGGGGCTACAGGGGGTTAGAGAGATAGGGAGGGTTGTAGGGCTGGAGGAGGTTACAGAGATAGGAGGGTTGTCGGGGCTGGAGGAGGTTACTGAGATAGGGAGGGTTGTAGGGGCTGGAGGAGATTACAGAGATAGGGAGGGTTGTAGGGGCTGGAGGAGGTTACAGATATAGGGAGGGTTGTAGGGGCTGGAGGAGGTTACAGAGATAGGGAGGGTTGTAGGGGCTGGAGGAGGTTACAGAGATAGGGAGGGTTGTAGGGGCTGGAGGATGTTACAGAGATACGGAGGGTTGTCGGGGCTGGAGGAGGTTACAGAGAAAGGGAGGGTTGTAAGGGCTGGAGGATGTTACAGAGATAGGGAGGGTTGTAGGGCTGGAGGAGTTTACAGAGAAAGGGAGGGTTGTAAGGGCTGGAGGATGTTACAGAGATAGGGAGGGTTGTAGGGCTGGAGGAGGTTACAGAGATAGGGAGGGTTGTAGGACTGGAGGAGGTTACAGAGATAGGGAGGGTTGTAGGGGCTGGAAGAGGTTACAGAGATAGGGAGGGTTGTAAGGGCTGGAGGATGTTACAGAGATAGGGAGGGTTGTAGGACTGGAGGAGTTTACAGAGATAGGAGGGTTGTAGGGGCTGGAGGACGTTACAGAGATCGGGAGGGTTGTAGGGCTGTAGGAGGTTACAGAAATATGGAGGGTTGTAGGGGCTGGAGGAGGTTACAGAGATAGGGAGGGTTGTAGGGGCTGGAGGAGGTTACAGAGATAGGGAGGGTTGTAGGGCTGGAAGAGGTTACAGAGATAGGGAGGGTTGTAGGGCTGGAGGAGGTTACAGAGATAAGGAGGGTTGTAGGGGTTGGAGGAGGTTACAGAGATAGGGAGTGTTGTAGGGGTTGGAGGAGGTTACAGAGATAGGGAGTGTTGTAGGGGCTGGAGGAGGTTACAGAGATCGGGAGCCAGGGGTGGGGGTTGCGGATGGCGGGGCGTTTGCGGGGGGGGGAAGCGTGTGAGGCCATGGAGGAATTTGAAAATGAGGATGGAGAATATTAAAATCGAGCTGCTGCCAAACCGGGAGCCTATGTAGGTCAGTGAGCACAGTGGGGGTGATGGGGGAGCAGGACTTGGTGCGAGTTCGGATACGGAGCCGCAGCATTTCGGATGAGCTCAGGTTTACGGAGGGTGGTTAGGTATCCTTGGCCGTAAAAGGATTATTGAATAGAAATAATGATTTCCACATTCTCCCTCTTCATGCAACTTTTAATATTTAAGCAGATACAGGTTTTTAGCCCTTGTCACCAGGGCTGTGTTACAAACACTAAAAGACCATTTACACCGATAGACATTCCAGTTAAGATTCGGTATTAAACACTGGACAGCTCAATTTGTTCAAGGTCAGCTCAAACATAAAACAGGTCAAGTCTTGCTCATTGCTCCTTGTTCACTGCCCCTGTTGAATGGTAATCTATCACCTTTCTTCTTGCTGCTAGTGCCATTCCCACGAATACACTGTCATTGCGGCTGGAAAAGCAGCAAAAATAGTTTGTTAATCTGATTTTGTAGGAAAGAATAAACATGCGAGCGCGGCATAATTATCTGTGGAGCAAAAGTGTTCTTGACCACTTCCCCCAAATTGCTCAGCTGGTTAAGGCACACAGAGCAGGAAAGACCCAGGCTCCATCCCCGGCCTGTGCTGAGTGAGCTGATCTCACACCCAGTGTGGCACTGAGCCCCACACACACAGAGCAGGAAAGGACCAGGCTCCATCCCCGGCCTGTGCTGAGTGAGCCTGATCTCACACCCGGTGTGGTACTGAGCCCCACACACACAGAACAGGAAAGGCCCAGGCTCCATCCCCGGCCTGTGCTGAGTGAGTCTGATCTCACACCCAGTGTGGTACTGAGCCCCACACACACACAGAGCAGGAAAGGCCCAGGCTCCATCCCCGGCCTGTGCTGAGTGAGCCTGATCTCACACCCGGTGTGGTACTGAGCCCCACACACACAGAGCAGGAAAGACCCAGGCTCCATCCCCAGCCTGTGCTGAGTGAGTCTGATCTCACGCCCGGTGTGGTACTGAGCCCCACACACACAGAGCAGGAAAGGCCCAGGCTCCATCCCCGGCCTGTGCTGAGTGAGCCTGATCTCACTCCCGGTGTGGTACTGAGCCCCCCACACACACAAAGCAGGAAAGGCCCAGGCTCCATCCCCGGCCTGTGCTGAGTGAGCCTGATCTCACACCCGGTGTGGTACTGAGCCCCCCACACACACAGAGCAGGAAAGACCCAGGCTCCATCCCCGGCCTGTGCTGAGTGAGCCTGATCTCACACCCAGTGTGGTACTGAGCCCCACACACACACACAGAGCAGGAAAGGCCCAGGCTCCATCCCCGGCCTGACGTGACTCCAGGATGGTTTGTTGCCTCCCTGGTGCCAGGGTCAAGGATGTCACTGAACGGCTGCAGGGCATTCTGAAGGGGGAGGGCGAACAGGCAGAGGTCGTGGTTCACATTGGGACCAACGACATGGGTAGGAAGAGGGATGAGGTCTTGCAGCAAGAATTTAGGGAGCTAGGTAGCAGATTAAAGAGCAGGACCTCAAAGGTTGTAATCTCTGGATTACTCCCGGTGCCACGTGCTAGTGAGTATAGGAATAGGAGGATAGAGCAGATGAATGCGTGGCTAAAGAGTTGGTGCAGGAGGGAGGGCTTTAGTTTCCTAGATCACTGGGCCTGCTTCTGGGGAAGGTGGGACTTGTACAAGTCGGACGGGTTGCACCTGAACCAGAGCGGGACAAATATCCTTGCGGGGAGGTTTGCGAGCACTGTTGGGGGGGTTTAAACTAAAATGGCAGGGGGTTGGAAACCTGAGCAGGGAGACAGAGGAAAGGAAAACAGGGATAAAAGCAAAAGATGGGAAGGAGAAAAACAAAAGTGGCAGTCAGAGAAATCAACGGTTTAAATCAAACGTGGCCACAGTAAATAATAATTCTAATAGGTCTAAGAGCGTTAAAAAAACAAGCCTGAAGGCTTTGTGTCTTAATGCAAGGAGCACTTGTAATAAGGTGGATGAATTGGCTGCGCAAATGGAGGTAAACGAATATGATTTGGTTGGGATTACGGAAACGTGGCTCAAGGATGGCCAAGACTGGGAACTCAACATCCAGGGGTATTCGATATTCAGGAAAGATAGGCAAAAAGGAAAGGGAGGTGGGGTAGCATTACTGGTTAAAGAAGGGATTAACACAATTGTAATGAAGGATATTAGCTCTGATGATGTGGAATCTGTATGGGTAGAATTGAGAAATACTAAGGGGAAAAAAAACATTAGTGGGAGTGGTATATAGACCTCCAAACAGTAAGGCGGACGTTGGGGATGGCATTAAAAGGGAAATTAAAGAAGCGTGCAATAAGGGCACAGCAGTCATCATGGGTGACTTTAATCTACATATAGATTGGGCCAACCAAATTAGTAACAATACTGTGGAGGAGGAATTCCTGGAATGTTTACGGGATGGTTTCCTGGACCAATATGTCGAGGAACTAACCAGAGATCAGGCCATCTTAGACTGGGTATTATGTAACGAGAAAGGATTAATTAGCAATCTTGTTGTACGAGGCCCCTTGGGTCGGAGCGATCATAATATGATCGAATTCTTCATTAAGATGGAGAATTAAGTAGTTGACTCAGAGACGAGGGTCCTCAATTTAAATAAAGGAAACTACGATGGTCTGAGGAGCGAATTGGGTAGGATTGATTGGGGAATGTCACTCAAAGAGTTGACGGTGGATAGGCAATGGCAAACATTCAAAGACCGAATGGATGAGCTACAGAATTTGTTCATCACAGTTTGGCATAAAAATAAAACAAAAAAGGTGACTCAACCGTGGCTAACAAGGGAAATTAGGGATAGCATAAGATCCAAGGAGAGGACATGTAAATTGGCTAGAAAAAGCAATAATCCTGAGGATTGGGAGCAGTTTAGGAGTCAACAAAGGAGGACAAAGGGATTAATTAAGAAAGGGAAAATAGAATATGAGAGTAAGCTAGCAGGGAACATAAAAACTGACTGTAAAAGCTTTTATAGATATGTGAAGAGAAAAAGATTGGTGAAGTCAAGCGTAGGTCCCTTACAGTCAGAATCAGGGGAATTTATAATGGGAAACAAGGAAATGGCAGACCAACTGAATACATACTTTGGTTCTGTCTTCACAAAGGAGGACACAAATAACCTCCCAGAGATGCCAGGGAACATAGGGTCTGATGAAAGGGAGGAACTGAAAGAAATCAGTATTTGTAGGGAAATGGTGTTCGGAAAATTGATGGGACTGAAGGCCGATAAATCCCCAGGGCCTGATGGTCTACATCCCAGGGTACTTAAGGAGGTGGCCCTAGAGATAGTAGATGCATTGCTGGTCATCTTCCAGAACTCAATAGACTCTGGAACGGTACCCATGGATTGGAGGGTAGCTAATGTTACCCCACTATTCAAAAAAGGTGGTAGAGAAAAAGCAGGGAATTATAGACCGGTAAGCCTGACATCGGTAGTGGGGAAAATGCTAGAGTCTATTATAAAAGATGTAATAGCAGAGCACGTGCAAAGCAGTGACAGGATCGGACAAAGTCAACATGGATTTACAAAAGGTAAATCATGCTTGACTAATCTACTGGAATTTTTTGAGGATGTAACTGGTAAAATAGATAAAGGAGAACCAGTGGATGTGGTGTATTTGGACTTTCAGAAGGCTTTCGATAAGGTCCCACATAAGAGGTTAGCGTGCAAAATTAAGGCACATGGGATTGGGGGCAAGGTATTGACTTGGATAGAGAACTGGTTGGCGGACAGAAAGCAAAGAGTTGGAATAAACGGGTCGTTTTCCGAGTGGCAGGCAGTGATTAGTGGGGTACCGCAAGGATCGGTCCTAGAACCCCAACTGTTCACAATATATATTAATGATCTGGACGAGGGAATTGGATGTAATATCTCCAAATTTGCAGACGACACAAAGCTGGGTGGGAGGGTAAACTGTGAGGAGGATGTCGTGAAACTCCAGTACGATTTGGACAGGTTGGGTGATTGGGCAGAAACATGGCAAATGCAATATAATGTGTATAAATGTGAGGTTATCCACTTTGGTGGCAAAAACAGGAAGGCAGATTATTATTTGAATGGCAATAGATTGGGAGAAGGGGAAGTGCAAAGAGACCTGGGTGTTATTGTGCACCAGTCGCTGAAGGTAAGCATGAAGGTGCAGCAGGCGGTTAAGAAGGCAAATGGTATGTTGGCCTTCGTAGCAAGAGGGTTTGAGTACAGGAACAAGGATGTCTTGCTACAGTTGTACAGGGCCTTGGTGAGACCGCACCTTGAGTATTGTGTGCAGTTTTGGTCACCTTACCTGAGGAAGGACGTTCTTGCCATGGAGGGAGTGCAGCGAAGATTCACCAGGCTGATACCTGGGATGGCAGGAATGACGTATGAGGAGAGATTGTGTCGATTGGGCTTATACTCACTGGAGTTTAGAAGATTGAGAGGGGATCTCATCGAAACCTATAAAATTCTGTCAGGTCTGGACAGACTAGATGCAGGAAGGATGTTTCTGATGGCCGGGGAGTCCAGAACCAGGGGTCACAGTCTAAGGATAAGGGGTAAGCCATTTAGGACTGAAATGAGGAGGAATTTCTTCACCCAGAGAGTGGTGAACCTGTGGAATTCTCTGCCACAGAGGGCGGTGGAGGCCAGTTCATTAAATATATTCAAGAAAGAATTGGATATATTTCTTGAGGCTAAAGGGATCAAGGGATATGGGGAGAAGGCAGGGACAGGGTACTGAATTTGTATGATCAGCCATGATCTCATTGAATGGCGGAGCAGGCTCGAGGGGCCGAATGGCCTACTCCTGCTCCTATCTTCTATGTTTCTATGTGCTGAGTGAGCTGATCTCACACCCGGCGTGGTACTGAGCCCCACACACACACAGAGCAGGAAAGGCCCAGGCTCCATCCCCGGCCTGTGCTGAGTGAGCCTGATCTCACACCCGGTGTGGTACTGAGCCCCACACACACAGAGCAGGAAAGGCCCAGGCTCCATCCCCGGCCTGTGCTCAGTTAGCAGATTTTACATGTAGAATGCGTATGTCACACTTCAAAGCATCTAAAGTATATTTCTGACCTTGATAACCTGGCTGATCACCAAGGGCAGGAGTGCTGCGGGTAATATCCCTCAGCATCTAGTCTCTGACTGACCTCTAGACTGACATATTTACAACCTGACCAGTTGATTCAAGGGCTAGGCCAGGTATAAAACACAGCTCCATCTCAGCAGCAAAACATCACTGTTATGTCTGCACACTGGGTTACAGTGCTGCATTGGAGTAACTCTAGCACATGAAGTTTGATAGTGCTGTTATCGATATATCATGTCTGACATTGGTGATAGGTACTCGATTGCCTTGGCTTGTAAGAGCAGTTGGATCGGCCATTAAAAACGACATGAGTTGATTTCTACATGCTGTCTTGGGTTATCTTTGCAAATGCAACATTTGGCGACGAGGATGGGATGAAATCCTCCCCATGGGTCTCCAACCTGGTGGTCGCAAAGAAAAAGTCAGGTGGTCTACACGTCTGTGTCGATCTTCAAGCAGTGAATAATGCCGTGATCCCTGACAAATATCCACTGCCCACGTCAGAGGAACTCACAGCACAGTTCTATGGTTCCATCCTGTTCTCGAAACTGGACATTCGACAGGGCTATCTACAGGTTCCCCTCCAGCCCAGCAGCAGGGACCTCACTGCTTTTGTGACACATGCTGGCGTCTTTCAGTACACCAGGATGCCATTTGGACTTAGCTCGGCACCCAGCAGCTTCCAAAAGGTGATGTCCTCTGTGCTCGCGGGCATTCCTGGGGTGGCCATCTACCTGGATGACATCGTCGTGCATGGGCCCTCGACCTCCACTCATGACGAACGCCTTCACAGATTTTTCACAGCTCTAGCAAAACACAAGCTCACACTGCTGAATGGTGAAAAGAGTTTGTGGGGTTTCGGTTGTCGGCTGACGGTATATCCCCACTCCAGTCAAACGTGGATGCCATTCACAGCATCCCAGAACCCAGCTCTGCAGCACAGGTTGCCTCCTTCCTTGGCATGACTGGGTACTACCTGAAGTTTTTGCCCCAGTACTCAGCCACCACAGCCCCACTGCGACAGCTCCTGCGAAAGGATGAGCCCTGGGTGTGGTCATAAGCCTGTACGGAAGCTGTACGTCTCCTCAAATCGCAGCTCACGTCGCCTCCAGTGTTGGCTCACTTTGACGTCGCCAGCCCCACCCTCGTCACCTGCGACGCGTCCGCTGCAGCTGTGGGGGCAGTGTTATCGCAGATACAGAAGGGAGTGGAGAAACCAATCGCCTTTGCCTCCCGAGCCCTTAGCCCCACTGAACAGAAGTACTCAGTAGGCGAGCGTGAGGCGCTGGCGTGTGTCTGGGCATGTGAGCAGTGGCACCTGTACACGTATGGCCATGCTTTCACCCTGTGAACCAATCATCAGGCTCTCACTGCCCTGCTGTCGACATCCGGCACGGGCCACAGACCACTGCGTCTACACCGCTGGTCTGACCGCCTCCGCCAATACAATTTCAGTCTCCAGTTCACGCCAGGACGTGACAATGTTGTTGCAGATCTGCTCTCCCGCACTGTCTCTGCCCCAGCCCCACTCGTCGGTTTTGAACATGTGGAACAGGATCTCATACAGATGCTGCACACGCCTCTCCAAACCACAGTCTCTCTCCAGGAGCTCAAAGAGGCCTCTGAACAGGATCCGGCCCTCTCCCAGCTGTGCACCTTCATCAGAGATGGCTGGCCTCGCAAGGTGCCTGAGGAACTGTCTGCCTACTCCAGAGTTAAAGAGGAGCTCTCCTGCTGGAATGACTCCTGTGTTGCACGTGGGCTCTGCACTGTGGTCCCAAGTGCCCTTCGTACGCGTGTTTTATCCATGGCACACGAGGGCCACTTGGGCATAGTGAAGCTCAAACAACGATGCCGAGACCTAGTGTGGTGGCTGGGTATCGACAGGGAAATCGAGGCCCTGGTCAAGGACTGTGCAGCCTGCCTTGTAAGTGGCAAGACTGGCCACCAAGCTCCTCCACCCCTGCAACCCCTTGCCTGGCCCTCTCAGCCCTGGGAGCACCTGCAGCTGGACGTCTGCGGGGAGATCCATGGTGTCCCCCACCATCAACGGTTCCTAGTGGTGACCTATGACCTGCACTCAAAGTGGCCAGAGGTCACTGCCGTGGGCTCCATCACCTCTCGGGTCATCATCGATATCCTTGAGTCCCTCTTCTCCCGCTGGGGGCATCCAAAGGCCATCACCACAGACAATGGCCCCCAAATGGTCTCTTTGGAACTCTCCTCTTACCTTGAGAGCAAGGGCATCCGTCACGTACGCCGTACTACCACCCTGAGTCAAAAAGCGGGGTGGAGCGTTTTAACCAGACACTGAAAAATGGCCTCAGAGTACACCTATCCCAGGGGTGTGCGTTTGACAAGGCCCTCCTCCACACACTGCTGCACTACAGAGCCTCCCAGCATTCCACTACAGGGGTCTCACCTGCATCCTTCATGCTAGGCCGTGAGCTCATGCTGCCCCTTGGCAGGCTCTGCCCCTCGCTAGCTCAGAGCCCTGCTCCACGGGCTCAAGCCACAGTCGCCAGACAGCAGGAGAAGATGAAACTCCGCTTCGACCAGTCGAAGGGGGCCAAGGCGCCCAACATCTCAGTCTCCGATTGGGTCAGAGTCCGCAGGCCTCACTGCAACAATAAGATGGCCTCATTCTGGTCCTCCCCTCTCCAAATCAGCCGCCAACTTGGACCAGCCACTTTCTGCCTCACAGCCGCCTTCGGAAGGTGCCAGCACCCCCTGATGCAGGATTACACGGATCTAACCCCCAAGCCTTACCTCGAGAGTGGCGGGATGCACATGTGGCTCAGCCAGCCAACCCTCAAGCAGATATTGTGCCTCAGCCACAACCTCCCCAGTCCCCACTTCGGCCTGCTCCTCACCAGTCCCCACCTCGGCCTGCTCCTCACCAGTCCCCACCTCGGCCTGTTCGCACACGTTCTCGCCCTGGCCACCTACAGGACTTTGTCACTACATTTCATGTTTGAAATTCTGTGAGGGGGGAGGAAATGTTATGTCTGCACACTGGGTTACAGTGCTGCATTAGAGTTACTCCAGCACGTGAAGTTTGATAGTGCTGTTATCGATATATCATGTCTGACATTGGTGATAGGTACTCGATTGCCTTGGCCTGTAAGAGCAGTTGGATCGGCCATTAAAAACGACATGAGTTGATTTCTACATGCTGTCTTGGGTTATCTTTGCAAACGCAACAATCACATCTGCTCTCCAGCCCCCAGGTTACCTGCGATCAAGGGTTCAGGAGAGCGGCTAACAGTTTGCATATTTTCAGTTAGTTTGCCCCCTCCTCCCTCCCCACACTCTAGAGATTCCATTTTTCTGATCTCTGCTTGGCCCTAGGGATCCATCTCTTTTTCTCTTTTCCATATCCTTTGTAATTACATAGAAGTTACAGCACAGAAACAGACCATTTGGCCCAACAGGTCAAGCTGGTGCTAATGCTCCACGTGACCCTGCTCCCAGCCCTCTTCATATAACAGCAGCAATTATCCCTCTATTCCCTTCTCCCTCATGTGTTTATTGAGCTTCCCCTTAAATGTATCGACACTATTCGCCTCACCCACTCCCTGTGGCAGCGAGTTCCACATTCTCATCACTCTCTGGGTAAAGAGGTTTCTCCGGAATTCCCTATTGGATTTATTAGTGACTCTCTTATATTGATGGCCCCTAGTTCTGGTCTCGTCCACAAGTGGAAACATCTTCTCTACGTCTACCCTATCGAACCTCTTCATAATATTAAAGACCTCTATCAGGTCATGGCTCAGTCTCCCTTTTTTAGAGAAAAGAGCCCCAGCTTGTTCAGCCTTTCCTGATTGTTATAACCTTGTAGTTCATTCTTCCATCTTCTCCAGTGCCTCCATATCCTTTTCATAATGTAGAGACCAGAACTGTGCACAGTAACTCCAAGTGTGATATGGAGACCAGAACTGTGCACAGTAACTCCCAGTGTGATATGGAGACCAGAACTGTGCACAGTAACTCCCAGTGTAATATGGAGACCAGAACTGTACACAGTTACTCCCAGTGTGATATAGAGACCAGAACTGTGCACAGTAACTCCAAGTGTGATATGGAGACCAGAACTGTGCACAGTAACTCCAAGTGTGATATAGAGACCAGAACTGTGCACAGTAACTCCAAGTGTGATATAGAGACCAGAACTGTGCACAGTAACTCCCAGTGTGATATGGAGACCAGAACTGTGCACAGTAACTCCCAGTGTGATATGGAAACCAGAACTGTGCACAGTGCTCCAAGTGTGATATGGAGACCAGAACTGTGCACAGTAACTCCAAGTGTGATATGGAGACCAGAACTGTGCACAGTACTCCAAGTGTGATATGGAGACCAGAACTGTGCACAGTAACTCCAAGTGTAATATGGAGACCAGAACTGTGCACAGTACTCCAAGTGTGATATGGAGACCAGAACTGTGCACAATGCTCCAAGTGTGATATGGAGACCAGAACTGTGCACAGTACTCCAAGTGTGATATGGAGACCAGAACTGTGCACAGTACTCCAAGTGTGATATAGAGACCAGAACTGTGCACAGTAACTCCCAATGTGATATAGAGACAAGAACTGTGCACAGTGCTCCAAGTGTAATATGGAGACCAGAACTGTGCACAGTACTCCAAGTGTGATATGGAGACCAGAACTGTGCACAGTAACTCCCAGTGTGATATGGAGACCAGAACTGTGCACAGTAACTCCAAGTGTGATATGGAGACCAGAACTGTGCACAGTAACTCCAAGTGTGATATGGAGACCAGAACTGTGCACAGTAACTCCAAGTGTGATATGGAGACCAGAACTGTGCACAGTACTCCAAGTGTGATATGGAGACCAGAACTGTGCACAGTAACTCCAAGTGTGATATGGAGACCAGAACTGTGCACAGTAACTCCAAGTGTGATATGGAGACCAGAACTGTGCACAGTACTCCAAGTGTGATATGGAGACCAGAACTGTGCACAGTACTCCAAGTGTGATATGGAGACCAGAACTGTGCACAGTAACTCCAAGTGTGATATGGAGACCAGAACTGTGCACAGTAACTCCCAGTGTGATATGGAGACCAGAACTGTGCACAGTAACTCCCAGTGTGATATGGAGACCAGAACTGTGCACAGTAACTCCCAATGTGATATAGAGACAAGAACTGTGCACAGTGCTCCAAGTGTGATATGGAGACCAGAACTGTGCACAGTACTCCAAGTGTGATATAGAGACAAGAACTGTGCACAGTGCTCCAAGTGTGATATGGAGACCAGAACTGTGCACAGTGCTCCAAGTGTGATATGGAGACCAGAACTGTGCACAGTACTCCAAGTGTGATATAGAGACAAGAACTGTGCACAGTACTCCAAGTGTGATATGGAGACCAGAACTGTGCACAGTAACTCCAAGTGTGGTCTAACCAAGGCTCGATACACATTTAACATACCATCTCTGCTTTCCAATTCTGTCCCTCTAGAAATGAACCCCAATGCATTGTTTACATTTTTGGTGGCCCTGGTGACCTATGTCGCTACATTTAGTGATTTGTAAATCTGTACCCCCGATCTCTTTGCTCCTCTGCCGCTAGTGACGTGTTAGTTTTTTTATTGTTGATGTTAATGATATAAACCGAACCCCACAGTGGCGGGGCTGATGGCACATGGCAGGATCTTGTGTGGGGAAAATTCAGGCCCCTTTAGCCCGTCAATCCCACTGTTCCACCGCCCCGGTTGCCTCGCTCGTTGCATTCTTACCATAACGGAGTTGATGTTGCAGCAACGAAACAGATGCCTGCCAATTAGCATGGTGCATGTGATGGCTATGACCAACTCCGCCACTGTGTACAACTGTAACAGTATCACCAAGGTGAACGGTGTCAACTGTGGATTAAAGCACAACGACATTCACCTCACTTGCACTTGTTGCGAAAGACACTTAAGAGCACGTGTGTGACAGATGAAGATAAACACATGCGAGCAGAAATCGGTGCCATTTTAGGCCATGATCCCCCCTTCACCCTCCTCACTCCATCTTGTCTTTTGCTATTTTATGATCATTACTCCTCAGATGTTCTACTCTTGGTCTCCTGTTAATATTCCTTCATGCTCGGCAAGTCTCGCCCCATTGTCTTCCCAGGGATCCCATTGCTACACAACTTCATAACTGTAGTGTTTCCCCTCCAGCAAACTTTCAAAACTGCATCTTGGCGTCCATCTGATCTGCTTCTTGATTACACCTTACCTTCTCTGGTCTCCGATTGATTGACGGGGCACTATGAATAATACTGCAAGGCCATGGATCTCCCCCAACCCCCTGACCCCCCCACTTATTACAAACATATGAATAATGATGGACAGGTAAAGATCCTCTGGTCCATTCAGCCTGCCCCACACAATTGCGATTGCGTGTTTATCACAAAATATACACTCCACCCCACCCAAAACCATGTGATCTCCCGGGAGAGGCGAAAAACCAGGTTAAAAACCCAGGCCAATTTGTGGGGGGAGGGGGAACCTGGGAAATTCCTCTCCGACCCATCGAGGTGATCAAAACTAGTCCAGGCAATCAAAGCTATTCCAGGAGATCTCTCTGACCCTGAATTCGCTGCAGTACCTACCTTCTGTAAGAGGTGATGTCCGCCCCAGCCAGAAACAGGTCCAGTTCTCGCTTGAAGGTATTGACTGAGTGGGCGTCCACCGCATGAGATGGTAGCCTGTTTCAGAGGGCTGCTATTCTCTGGGAAAAGAACCACCTCCTGACATCTAACCTCGATCTGTCCTTGGACAACGTAAAATTGTGACCCCTGATCCTCCCTAATCTGCTTCATTGCTAAGTGACGTCCCGAGAGGTCGCTGTCCTCTCGATGTCATGCCATTGTGGTTGTGGTGTGGCGTGGTACTGCTCATTATGGGCTAGCCTGAAGGCCAAGTACACCCTGGATAACAGGGCCTCCAGCTTCTTCCAGACAAAACGAATGTAAGCTGTGTAGATTGAACAGGGTGGGGGTGAAGCATGGGTCGGTGGAGAAGAGACGCAAAACAGACGGAATCGCAATGGCCGCCCATCATAGGACATGGCCCAATATTCAGTTCTACTGAAGTAAACGGAGCTAAATATCGGGCGGGGCGTATAACGGGCGATCAATGTGATACTGCCTGTTTAGTGTCCCCCGCTGTCCTTGTGAAATTTCACCCTCCCCCCCACCCCCCACCCCCACCCGCTCCAGTGTACTTAATAAAAGCCAGGACGAATGAAACGAGTCAGAAGGATGACACTGCTTCTGCTGATTTTTTCCTCTCCGAAGTCCCCGATCTTCCAAGGACCACTGCTTTTCTTGATATATATTAATGACTTAGACTTGGGTGTACAGGGCACTATTTAAAAATTTGCGGATGACACAGAACCTGGAAGTATAGTGACCAGTGAGGCGGAGAGTGATAGACTTCGAGAGGACATAGATGGGCTGGTGAAGGGCGGACACGTGGCAGATGAAATTTAATGCAGAAAAGTGCGAAGTGATACATTTTGGTTGGAAGAATGAGGAGAGGCAATATAAACTAAAGGGTACAATCCTAAAGGGGGTGCAGGAACAGAGAGACCTGGGGGTATGTGTGCACAAATCCTTGAAGGTGGCAGGGCAGGTTGAGAAAGCGGTTAAAAAAGCATATGAGATCCTGGGCTTCATGAATGGAGGTATAGAGTACAAAAGCAAGGAAGTTATGATGAACCTTCATAAAACACTGGTTCGGCCTCAACTGGAGTATTGTGTCCAATTCTGGGCACTGCACTTTAGGAAGGATGTGAAGGCCTTAGAGAAGGTGCAGAAAAGATTTACGAGAATGGTTCCAGGTGTAGTGATCAATAGCATGTCATTCTATAGTGGACACTAGGTGGAGCCGTAGAGCTGTATGTATGTATAAGACTACACTACCCAGCTGTATGATATTAAGACTACATTACCCATGAGGCACTAGGCTACCCACAAGGCAACAGTCAAGATGGAAGCCTCTACAGATACTGTACCAGTCCACATGTGCTCAATAAAGTAACTAGCAAAAGCTAGCTGTGTTCATAATAAGAATGTCTAGTTATTAATGAACATAACATGGTACCAGGGTGGTGAAGATCTGCTGAAAATTGTGAAAAGCGACATGGAGAATTTGAAGCCACCAGAGTGTTTGAATCTCGAGGGAAATGTCGACTACAATTGGCGGATTTTTAAACAACAATTCGAACTCTACATTGCAGCCATCGGATTCGGTATGAAGCCAGACGCAAGGAAGGTAGCATTGCTGCTTACGGTTGCAGGCCCACAGGTGATAGAGGTATTTAATACATTTGTATTTAATCCAGCGGAGAACAGAGAAAAATTAGAAGATGTGCTAAAAAAATTTGATGCACGTTGCTCTCCCAAAAAGAATGAGACGTATGAAAGATACATCTTCCGTTCTCGGACACAGCAACAAAATGAGACTTTTGATAGCTTTATAACTGATCTGAAACTGAAAGCACAGACATGTAATTTCTCTGAGCTCAAAGCATCCATGATTCGTGACCAGATTGTGTTTGGTATTCATAATAAAAAAGTCAGGGAACGTCTGTTGAGAGAAACCGAACTAAATTTGGAAAATGCAGTGAAAATATGCCAAGCCAGCGAGCTAGCTCGAAAGCACGCGAAGACTTTCAGTGAAATCAATAATGATGCGATTGTAATGAGTGATAATGCTGCTGTCGGTGCTGTGTCCTATAAGGGGAAGAAACATGTGCAGAACAGAAATGAAAAGCAATCGGAGGATGAAAATTTTAATTGTAAACGCTGTGGTTACAAACACCAGTTAAGACAATGCCCAGCGTTTGGAAAAATGTGCACAAAGTGTAATGGAAAGAATCACTTTGCCAAACAATGCTTTTCAAAAGTACAAACTAAGAAAGGGCAACGAGTTAATGTAATTGAGGACACTGATTTAAGTGAGACATTTTTTGTAGGAATGGTGTCATGTGACGATATCAAAAAAGATACAGAAAATGTGCAGCCCTCAGAAATGGACAATGCTGAACATAAAGTTAATGCAGTAAAAGAGGACAAATGGATGATCCCACTGCAGGTAAATGGAGCATTCGTTACCTTGAAACTAGACACTGGGGCAAAAGCAAACTTAATCAGTATGAGTGACATTAACAATATGAAAGAAAAGCCCAAAATACAGAAAAAGTCAGTACTACTGAAGGACTATAATGGACAGAAAATAGATAGCTTAGGTGTATGCAGACTTAAAGTGACAGTCAAAGACAAAGTGCATCATCTCATGTTTTCTGTTGTGGCTGAAAGACTTGATTCGATACTAGGTGACAAAGCTTGTGAAGACTTAGAACTGGTCAAGAGAGTCTACTGTATAAACTGTGCCATAAGCAGACCAGATGACTCAGGTGATGAAGCAGAGAGCCCATCAAGGATGAAAAGGTCAAAGGGTATCCATGTCTTCAAAAAGCCTAGTTTCTCCAAGAAGAAAGAAAAAGACTTTAAGGTCAAAGAGAAGCCAAAGGAAGAAAAGCACAAAGAGAAAAAACACAAGGAGAAAAAGTCCAAAGATATAACCGCAGCAGATGTTGTTAAGCAGTGGAAAGAGAAAAAGAAAAAGAAGAAGCCTGCACCAGAGCAGGAAGCAGTTCCGGTGGATACTCCTTCTTCCCTCAGCCCAATCTTTGGTGTTCCATTAGCCGAGGCTGCTGAGAGGACTATGCTGTATGATGGGATCCAGCTGCCAGCAGTTTTTCGAGAGTGCATTGACTACATTGAGAGTTATGGCATGAAGAGTGAAGGAAACACTGAAACCCTCTCCAAGCAAACATCGCAAGGAGACCTCGATCTATACAAGAGCAGATTGATGACAATGCCGCAACTGCATCTTGTCATTCACCGCCAGAACAATCTCATGAAGACACATCAGACTTACCCGTGTTGAGAAGATCCACACGTGAAGTAAAAAAGCCTGATAGACTTAATCTTTGAGTACAATGTAAAGCTTTGAAAATGTGTTGACTGTTTTGAAAATGTTTATGTTTATAGAGCACTAACAAAAGTGTTACTGATATTATCTTTATTGTTTTCTTGAAAGTTGATTGATATTGATTTTGTTAAACCTCAAAGAAAGGGGGATGTAGTGATCAATAGCATGTCATTCTATAGTGGACACTAGGTGGAGCCGTAGAGCTGTATATATGTATAAGACTACACTACCCAGCTGTATGATATTAAGACTACATTACCCATGAGGCACTAGGCTACCCACAAGGCAACAGTCAAGATGGAAGCCTCTACAGATACAGCACCCAGTCCACATGTGCTCAATAAAGTAACTAGCAAAAGCTAGCTGTGTTCATAATAAGAATGTCTAGTTATTAATGAACATAACACCAGGGATGAGGGACTTCAGTTACGTGGTTAGACTGGAGAAGCTGGGGTTGTTCTCCTTGGAGCAGAGAAGGTTGGGAGGAGATTTGATAGAGGTGTTCAAAATCATGAGGGGTCTCGACAGAGTAGATAGAGAGAAACTGTTCCCATTGGCTGAAGGGTCGAGAACCAGAGGACACAGATTTAAGGTGATTGGCGAAGAACCAAAGGCGACATGAGGAAAAACTTTTTTACGCAGTGAGTGGTTAGGATCTGGAATGCGCTGCCTGAAAGAGTGATGGAGGCAGACGCAATCGCGGCTTTCAAAAGTGAATTGGATAAGTACCTGAAGGAAAAGAATTTGCAGGGCAATGGAGAATAGGCGGGGGAGTGGGACTAGCTGAAGTGCTCTTGCAGAGAGCCGGCGTGGGCTCAACGGGCCGAATGGCCTCCTTCTGCGCTGTCACCATTCTAGGATTCTATGAAGCCAAAGAAAGATGGAGGCCCAATCCTTCAGGATGCACCTGCTTTTTTTAAACTTTTTTTTTGAGCGTGATAATACCCTGGGGACATCGCCTGTTTCGAAGTGGGAGAATAGCCCAAGGTGAGGTCAGTGGTGCTGCTTCTCCACGTAAGAAGTTGGAGGATTCTGGCTTTCTGCAACACAGGTTCGTGGAGCGGGTTTTTCTCAACTCATCCCAAGATTCCGGAGATCTTGTTTGCCTTATGCAGGCACGGCGGGAACGAGATTCCCTTTTGAAGATAAATTCACTGATACCACACTCCTAGGGGGGTGGAAGCCAGGCTTGAAGGGAGTTCCTGTCTCTGACCAGCACTCCCTGTGAGCGCAGGTCCCCAGTGGGCGTGTGGAATCGGTCAATTCACTCTGATTCAAAGATGCTTTAAACTCTGAAAGGGGAGATGGACTGAGGCAGCTTCTATGGAAGCAAGGGCGGGGTATTCCATTATTTCTGTGGTGACCTAGAACTGCCTCTGAGGAGCTTTTACTCACAGTCTCGCCGGTTTTACTCAGTCAAGGCTCCAGTGTTGCCCCTAAGGCTAGTCGATGAGCTAACCATCTCCTAACACACCTGCAGGAAGAATTGGCCGCACTGAAGGGACCTATGATCAGGGAGGGCGTTTGTTCCAGGGGTACTGAACGGCCATGATCTGACTGAATGGTGCAACAGGCTCGAGGGGCTGAACGGCCTCCTCCTGTGTTCCAGGCCATCGGCTGCCTTTCAGGCTGGAAGAGCTCTGAGCATCAGGGCTTCAGTGTTGAAAGCAATGTGCCTGATTAAATGGCGGATAAAGGAACACCACACGTGAATGCGTTGAAGCCTTCGTACGCGAACGTTGCAGGCAGTGATTCCTGGGCTTTGTGCGACAGTAAGAAAGCTCCCGACACATGGCGGCTGATGTTCCTGCCTCTTGAGATCGGAGAGAGAGACGTACTGGCATTGAGGCCTGTCCCCAGATCCCCACCAAGCAGAGGGTCTGCTGGGTGGGGGGCTGGGGGGAGGGGTGGGAGGGTTAGGGATAAGGCTGACCATGCCGAGCTAGGCCTCCATTATAACTCTCCGCCCCTCCCCCGAAATCACTGCGCTCCTCCAATTTCGGCCTCTTGCGCATCCCCCGATTTTCAGCGCACCACAATTGGCGGCCGCGCCGTCAGCTGCGTAGGTCCTAACCTCTGGAATTCCCTCCTTAAAACTCTCCTTCTCTCTCTCTCTTTCCTCCTTTAAGGATTCAAGTATAGGAACAAGGATGTCTTGCTGCAGTTGTACAGGGCCTTGGTGAGACCACATCTTGAGCATTGTGTGCAGTTTTGGTCGCCTTATCTGAGGAAGGATGTTCTTGCCATGGAGGGAGTGCAGCGAAGATTCACCAGGCTGATACCTGGGATGGCAGGAATGACGTATGAAGAGAGATTGGGTCAATTGGGCTTATACTCACTGGAGTTTAGAAGAATGAGAGGGGATCTTATTGAAACTTATAAAATTCTAACAGGACTGGACAGACTAGATGCAGGAAGGATGTTCCCGATGGCGGGGGAGTCCAGAACCAGGGGTCACAGTCTAAAGATAAGGGGTAAGCCATTTAGGACCAGTGATCAGCCATGATCGCATTGAATGGCGGAGCAGGCTCGAGGGGCCGAATGGCCTACTCCTGCTCCTATCTTCTATGTTTCTATGTAAGACGCTCCTTAAAACCTGCCTCTTTGACCAAGCTTTTGGGTCACCTGTCTGAATGTGGCTCGGTGTCAGTGTTTTGTCTGATAACCGCTCCTGTGAAGCGCCTTGGGACATTAAAGGCGCGGTATTAATGCAAGTTGTTGTTGATTTGGGACATGTGATGGGAGCAATCCCAGGGGATGGACAGGCACAGCGCACTTTGCAAGAGGGGGCCCAGGAAATTGGTCCGTTATCATCAAATTGAAAAGTCATAACATAAAGCCATTTTAAAAAAAATATATAAATTAGAGATGGTATAATACTATTGCCATTACATGGAACAATGGCACTTACCGGCCGCCACGCTGAATAATAGGCCAGTGGAAAATACAGGGACACGGAGTATGCAATGACCCCGAGTCCTGCCACAACAGCACTGATGATATTCGTTATCAGGACAATCTTCACCTGCAAACAATACAAGGTGACGTTCAGGATGTCTACTGAAAAACGCACTGAGATAGCAAGAAAGAAAAGAAAGGGCTCCCAATTCCACAGCCGTCCCAAAGCGCTTCGCAGCCAATGAAGCACTTTTTGAAGTGCAGTCACTGTGGTAATGTGGGAAACGCGGCGGCCAGTTTGCGCACAGCAAGCTCCCGCAAACAGCAATGTGATAAATGGCCAGGTCATCTGTTTTAGTGATGTTGGGCTCAGGACACCAGGTCGCTAACTCACTGCTGTTTGTGGGTGCTTGCTGTGTGCAAATCGGCTGTCCCCGCACTTTAAAAGTACTTCATTGGCTGTGAAGCGCTTTGGGACGTCCTGAGGTCATGAAGCGCGCTGTATAAATGCAAGTCTTTCTTTCTTCCGGGCGCTCCACCCACCTGATGCTTTGTGCCCAAGCACGGAAGAGGAATCCCCCCCCTGTTCCTCCCCCCTTGTGTCTACCCCATCCAGCACTGTGAGATTGCAAGGCTGACACTGCGCAGTACTAGTGCACGGAGGGCATACATTGGAGGCACCCCTCCCTCCCTCCATTTGATTTTACGTGATTGCCAAACCAGTAGCAGTACTAACGCAAATACTAACCTTGAACAAGTTCGATAAATCCTTCATTTCAGTTGACAGTGCTCCAGAAATGATGTACTGCAAAAGAGAGCGCTGGAGAGGTTAGTATTTGTTCACACACACAAAGGTACTTCAGTGAGCCGCACTCTCGGTTCTCCGCAAGAGTTGGGGCTTCATCTGGTTAACGACAACTAAAATATAATAGCGTTTTGAACTGATTTCTCGTAGATGGTGCTGTATATCCATCTGGAGTAACTGGGTTCAGTTCTGGGTATGCACCTCAGGAAGACGTTCAAAACCACTTCACACACTTAAACCAATTTCGAAGCAATCCCGAAACAGTTAAATAAATGGGACCAATCAATGCAAATAAGCCCGCCAAAAATTAACAATGAACCGAGACTGATTTGGCGGGCAGATAAGCAGGCCTCAATTAGTATAAACTAAAAACCTGTCTCCACAAGAAATCAGTTCGATGAGTTCAGTTCAGCAGAAGGAGTTCAACAGAAACAGTTCAACCAGTTCGAGAAGAAAGGAGAGACCCATCGTTCAAGTTTAAAACACCATCGAAACTCGGCGGATTCAGAAGCAAGCATCTGGAAGCAGTTCTCGCTCGAAGAAGAAGTAACACATCATCGGACACCTCGCGGCACCAAGGGCCCCACGAAACCAACAACCAAATATTACCAGAAGCCAACCAGGTAATACTGGGCCACCGCGACCAACAAGAAACCAACTCGGAAGAAACCGAAGATCTGCAAGTTTTTCCCACTCTACAAACTATTCCTGCGTTTGGTGAGCATTATCCCTGGTCCTTCAGAGTCCAACTTAGCTAGTAAGGTGGGATTGGGAGGGGTGAGGTATTTGTCTACTGTAATTTTTCCCTCGTGTATGTTGAAGTGTTTCCCCATTTTATTAGAGTGTTAAGATTATTGTATTGTATTTTTCCTTCTCAAATAAAAACCAAAGTTCTTGTATCAAATTCAGTTGTCCGCTGCAATTTCATTACAACCCCCAAATAAGTCCAGGTCTAGAACCAAGGGAGTGGGAGCGATTCGAACCGCTCATAAGTCAGGGGCGAAGCTGACCCCACACACCACCCCTTACAATATTCACCTTGGAGGGGGTGCAGCGCAGGTTCACCATAGAAAAGTACAGCACAGAAGGAGGCCATTCAGCGCATCGAGTGTGCGCCGGCTCATTTCTGTGTGGCGGGCGACTGTCTGTGTGGAGTCTGCACATTCTCCCCGTGTTTGCATGGGTTTTCTCCGGGTGCTCCGGTTTCCTCCCACAGTCCAAAGATGTGCGGGTTAGGTTGATTGGCTATAATAAATTGACCCTTAGTGTTAGGGGGATTAAATACGTGGGGTTACGGGGATAGGGTGGGATATGTGTTGGTGTAGGGGTTACGGGGATCGGGTGGGATATGTGTCGGTGCAGGCTCGATGGGCCGAAATGGCCTCTATCTGCACTGTGGGGTTTCTGTGATTCTGTGATTTCTAAGAAATCAGAATGATACCGGGGGCTAAAAGGGTTAAATTATGAGGACAGGTTGCATAGACTTGGCTTGTACTCCCCCTGTGTATAGGAGATTGATGGGTGATCTAATTGAGGTGTTTAAAATGTTAAAGGGAATTGATAGCGTAGTTAGAGAGAAACTATTTCATCTGCTGGGGGAATCCAGAACAAGGGGGCATAACCTTAAAATTAGAGCCAGGCCGTTCAGGGGTGATGTCAGGAAGCACTTCTTCACACAAAGGGTAGTGGGAATCTGGAACTCTCTCCCCAGGCTGGGGGTTAATTGGAGCTTTCAAGACTGAGAGGGATAGATTTTTGTTGGGTGAGAGTATTCAGGAATATGGAGCAAAGGCGGGTAAATGGAGTTGAGGTACAGATCAGCCATGATCTGATTGAATGGCGGTGCGGGCTTGAATGGCCTGCCCATTCCTAATGTAACAGGCCCAAGGGGGCTGAATGGCCTCCTCCTGTTTCTATGGTAACAGGCTCGAGGGGGCTGAATGGCCTCCTCCTCTTCCTATGTAACAGGTTCGAAGGGGCTCAATGACTTCCTCCTGTTCCTATGTAACAGGCTCGAGGGGGCTCAATGGCTTCCTCCTGTTCCTATGTAACAGGCTGCAGGGGGCTGAATGGCCTCCTCCTGTTTCTATGGTGACAGGCTCGAGGGGCTGAATGGCCTCCTCCTGTTCCTGTGTAACAGGCTCAAGGGACTGAATGGCCTCCTCCTGTTCCTGTATAACAGGCTCGAGAGGGCTGAATGGCCTCCTCCTGTTCCTGTATAACAGGCTCGATGGGCTGAATGGCCTCCTCCTGTTCCTGTGTAACAGGCTCGAGAGGGCTGAATGGCCTCCTCCTGTTCCTGTATAACAGGCTCGATGGGCTGAATGGCCTCCTCCTGTTCCTGTGTAACAGGCTCGAGGGGCTGAATGGCCTCCTCCTGTTCCTGTGTAACAGGCTCGAGAGGGCTGAATGGCCTCCTCCTGTTCCTGTATAACAGGCTCGATGGGCTGAATGGCCTCCTCCTGTTCCTATGTAACAGGCTCGAGGGGCTGATTGGGCCTCCTCCTGTTCCTATGTAACAGGCTTGAAGGGGCTGAACGGCCTCCTCCTGTTCCTACAATCAGCTGTTATCTGGATGTCTTTCATGGTGTATCAGACTGTCAGAAACCCTTGCTGTGCCAACTCTCCCCAAGACAGACCAGGGCTAATTTCTGAGTGCGCACGCTGGTGGTGAGAAATCTCACCCACTGGCAACGCCCGTTGGAAATGCGGGCATGCAGTTGCCCACGAATCTCTGATGTAATTATCTGAGACACCCGAATTTCTGATTTGCTCTGGTGACGGGCAAAGATCCCTAAACGCCAACATGCACTTGAAAAGTGAGTCCTTCTGTGTCAGAACATCTTCTTCTTCTAGGCAGTCCCTCGGAATCGAGGATGACGTGCTTCCACACTAAAAATGAGTTCTCAGGTGACTGATGAGTCCAACGCGGGACCTGCAGTCTCTGTCACAGGTGGGGCAGACGGTGGTTGAAGGGGCGGGTGGGTGGGGTGCTTGGGTTGACGTGTTTTCTTTGCGCTGCCTGCGCTTGGCTTCCGCTTGCTCCTGGCGAAGAGACTCGAGGTGTTCGGCGCCTTCCCGAATGCTTCTCCTCCACTTTGTGCGGTCTTGGGCCAGGGATTCCCAGGTGTTGGTGGGGGTGTTATACTTTTTCAAGGAGGCTTTGAGGGTGTCCTTGAAACGTTTCCTCTGCCCACCTGGGGCTTTCTTGCTGTGCCGGAGCTCTGAGTAGAGCGCTTGTTTTGGGAGTCTCGTATCGGGCATGAGGACGATGTGACCCCTTCATCGGAGCTGATCGAGCGTGGTCAAAGCTTCGATGCTGGGGATGTTGGCCTGAGCGAGAACACTGACGTTGGTGCGCCTATCCTGCCAATGGATTTGCAGGATCTTGCGGAGGCAGCGTTGGTGGTACCTCTCCAGTGCTTTGAGGTGCCTGCTGTGAATGGCCTCCTCCTGTTCCTATGTAACAGACTCGAGGGGGCTGAATGGCCTCCTCCTGTTCCTATGTAACAGGCTCGATGGGCTGAATGGCCTCCTCCTGTTCCTATGTAACAGGCTCGATGGGCTGAATGGCCTCCTCCTGTTCCTGTGTAACAGGCTCGAGGGGCTGAACAGGCCCCTCCATACAGGAGGGCGGGTATCACTGCTGCTCTGTAGACCATGAGCTTAGTGCCGGGTTTGAGATACATAAGTTAGAACATAAGCTTAAAAGAAGAGGTCATTCACCCCAACAATCCATTATCCCTCACAGCTCATATGCAATTTTACATAGAATATACAGCACAGAAACAGGCCATTCATAAGAACATAAGAACATAAGAAATAGGAGCAGGAGTAGGCCAATCGGCCCCTCGAGCCTGCTCCACCATTCAATAAGATCATGGCTGATCTGATCCTAACCTCAAATCTTCTATCACTCTGCATCCACCCGAACCCATGTGATCTCCCGGGAGAGGCGAGAAACCAGATAAAGACCCAATGGCCAATTTGGGAGAAAAAAATCTGGGAAATTCCTCTCCGACCCATCTAGGCGATCGAAATTCTTCCAGGAGATCACTCTGTCCCTATATTTTCTACAGTACTTACCTTCTGTAAAGGCGATCTCCACCCCAGCCAGGAACAGGAATAAAACCATCTCCTGAAATCTAACACAGAATTAGAACACAGTAGGAGCAGAACCAGGCTACACGGCCCCTGGGCCCACTCCGCTACCCACAGGGCCATGACCATTCCGAACCTAGACTCATGTCCAATTTCCTGCCCACTCCCCGTAACCCTTAATTCCCTTTACTTCTAGGAAACTATCTATTTCTGTTTTAAATTTATTTAATGATGTAACTTCCACAGCTTTTTGGGGCAGCAAATTCCACAAACCTACCACCCTCTGAGTGAAGAAGTTTCTCCTCATCTCAGTTTTGAAAGAGCAGCCCCTTATTCTAAGATTATGCCCCCTAGTTCTAGTTTCACCCATCATTGGGAACATCCTCACCGCATCCACCCGATCTAACCCCTTCACAATCTTACATGTTTCAATAAGATCGCCTCTCATTCTTCTGAACTCCAATGAGTAGAGTCCCAATCTACTCAACCTCTCCTCATATGACCACCCCCTCATCCCCGGGATTAACCGAGTGAACCTTCTTTGTACTGACAAATTCGGCCCAACCAGCCCATGCCGGCCTTTATGCTCCACTCGAGCCTCCTCCCGTCTTTCCTCATTTAACTCTATCAGCATCACCCTCTACTCCCTTCTCCCTCATATGCTTATTCAGCTTCCCCTTGAATGTATCTATACTATTCGCCTCGACCACTCCCTGTGGGAGCGAGTTCCACATTCTCACCACTCTCTGGGTAAAGAAGTTTCTTCTGAATTCCCTATTGGATTTCTTGCTGACTATCTTATATCGATGGCCTTTAGTTATGCTCTTCCCCACAAGTGGAAACATTCTCTCTGTATCCACTCTATCAAAACCTGTCATCATTTTAAAGACCTCTATTAGGTCACCCCTCAGCCTTCTCTTTTCAAGAGAAAAGAGACCCAGCCTGTTCATCCTTTCCTGATATGTAAACCCTCGCATTTCTGGTATCAGCCTTGTAAATCTTCTCTGCACCCTCTCCAGTGCCTCTATATCCTTTTTATAATATGGCGACCAGAACTGTACACAGTACTCCAAGTGTGGTCTAACCAAGGTTCGATACAGGTTTAGCATAACTTCACTATTTTTCAATTCTATCCCTCTAGAAATAAACCCTAGTGCTTGGTTTGCTTTCTAATGGCCTTTTTGACCTGCGTCTTTACTTTTAGTGATTTGTGTATTTGTACTCCCAGATCCCTTTGCTCCTCACCCCATTTAGATTCTTGTTCCTCTCCCCATTTAGATTCTTATTTTCCAAGTAAAAACGAATTTGCTTTTCACATTCACCTTGAAGGTTTTATCCTTGACCCTCTTCTCTTCCTGATCTACATGGTGCCCCTCGCCAACATCATCTGCAGGCATGGGGGTCAGTCCTGGATGAGTCGCAATTTTGACACCCGCCACAAGCTCTGTACCCGTCATCAACTCCATCCTCTTCCCTGCCCACTCTCTGAGGCCGAACCAGATTGCTTGCAACCTCGGCCTCCTATTCGTTAACACAAGGCAACAGTTGGTTCGACGGTAATGTTGGAATAGGTAAATTCGGAGATGCCGCACTCTTAGAATTGACAGCAGAGAAACAGGGCGGGTAAATGGAGTTCAGGTACAGATCAGCCATGATCTAATTGAATGGCGGAACAGGCTCGAGGGGCTGAATGGCCTCCTCCTGTTCCTCTCTTACTCTGTTCCTTCCCTACTTCAATGACCTCCTCCACATCTCATCCAACCCTATCCGCTTCTACCCGAAATTTATCAACTTGCTTCGTGTTTCCCCTTGCTCTGTGCACACAACCGTCAACCATCTTGTGTTTATGCTCCACACGAGCCTCCTCCCACTCTATTTACGTCATCTCGCCCTATCAGCATGTCTTTCTATTACTTTCACCCACATGTACTTATCTAGCTTCCCCTTGAATGCATCTTTGTCCCAAAGAAGAGAGCGACTTCAGTGTGAGGTGTGCTCCATGTACACCTTTAAGGTAACGTTAGAGAGAAGTGGCGTTGAAGTAAAGCATTGTGGGGTTTTCACTCACACTAAATGTGTTCAGGTTTTGTCTCTGCAGCAGGTGATTGTCAGCTGAAAAGGGAAGATTGACCAGCTAACATACTTGATGGGTTTCAATGACTTCCTGACCGGGACGAAAAGTAAGTCATCATTGTCTGGCATTGACATTACCGGACCTGTTGTGTATGTACCTTTAAGAGAATAACTGGTCTCAGACTGCAGTACTGGCAGTGACCACCCCTGTATAAAAGGCGCTAGAGAGCCTCTGTTTGTTAGTTTTCACTATTGACTTCCACCAGTAAAGACTTGTTTGTTTTCACTCCTGCTAGTCCGTGTCTCAATCATTCACGGACTTAACACTGGCGACGAGTAAGAAACGAACTTACCTGCAACTCGGCAGCACCTCAGACGACGTTGTTGAAGGTCGGAGCCAGAAGAAAAAAAAAAATTGAGTCCAAAGAAACTCGAGAAACGGGCGTCGACCGTCAATCATCGGTTTGAAAACTTGCAGGAGAGACTGTCAAGAGCCAGGTTCGGTTCACCAGTCTGTGGTTTCCCAGCTAGTCGAGCTGGTGGTAGGTAGTGCTCTGATCCTTCCTGGGCTGCGGCGGGCTGAAGCTCCATCGGGTGGCTTTTCAACAGGGCCGGGCAGCGAGTCGGGAGGCAAAGAGAGAGAGAGAGGGTGGAGCACACAGGGCGCGGCCGGTGCTTCGAAGCCGGGCAGCGTTCGGACCTAAGAAGAGGGAGGGAAGTGTCCCAGAGGGTCCGCTCCACGACGGGAAAATAATAAAAGAAAAAGAATCAATATTTAACGCGCAAGAAACCGTGGAAAGCAGCGCTAACAACAGCGGGGAAGATGGCAAAGCGCGGGAGGCGCCATTTTGTTAAATCGGGGAAGAAGGCAAAGCGCGGGAGGCACCATTTTAGATTTGCAAGATGCCGAAGACTGGCTGTATCACTGCTTTTGATAATACATTAGAGGACTGGACCACGTATGTGGAAAGAGTCGAGGTATATATCGAGGCAAACGAAATAGCGGAGGGGAAAAAGGCATCGATATTGCTAAACTTAATGGGCGCTAGAACGTACGGTCTATTGCGGGACCTGATTACTCCAGCCAAACCGAAGGCGAAGAGTTTTAACGAAATTGTTGCTGTCCTACAGGAACACTTAAACCCTGCACCGCTGTTGATAGCAGAAAGATTTAAATTCCACAGGAGAACTCAGCACAAAGATGAGAGCAATGCTGAGTATCTTACGGAACTACGCAAGCTATCAAAGCACTGCCAGTTCGGAGCAGGACTGGCAGATACCCTACGGGACAAATTTGTCTGTGGACTCCTGAGTGAAGGAACACAGAAGAAGTTACTCTCAGAAAAAGAGCTGACGCTAGATAAGGCTTTCAGCGTGGCAGTATCGTATGAAGCAGCAGCCAGGGGAGCTGCAGAAATTCAACAAAAACCACAGGAATATGGCACCCACGAAATGACACAGGGATTTGCAAAATGTTATCGCTGCGGCAGAACTAACCATGACCAGAAGGACTGCTGGTCCAAAGACAAAATATGCAGACAATGCGGGAAGATTGGACACATTGCACGAGTTTGCAGGTCTGGGAAGAAGACCAGCGACAACAAAAAGGCTACTAAGGAACCGTACAAGAAAGTACAAAAGATGACGGACAGTAGTTCCGAAGACCAGATGAGCGATAGTGAATCCGAGAACAGGAGACTAAGCTGTCTCAAACTTCACAATGTAATCGCAAAAGAGGATCACCGAACCATTTGGGTCACCCTCACGATAGCAGGGTCCCAAGTTAAAATGGAATTGGATACAGGATCAGCGCTAACCGTCATGAATCGATGAGACTACGAGCGGCTATTTTCACACATACCCTTGAGAGAGACATCCATCGTCTTGACGACGTATACGGGGCAAAAAGTATACCCCAGAGGAAAAATAAGGGTGCCTGTCGAATACAATGGCAAGAAAATACGGAAATTGTATCTCTACATACTGCCAAATGGTGGACCACCGTTATTGGGACGATAATGGATCAGGAAGATAAACTTGGATTGGCATTCCATTCATGCAATGATGGTGGATGGTAAAAAAGATGAAGACGTCACTCCTGGACGATTGTCAACAATCTTAGCTAATGCCAAAGAGGTATTTCAACAAGAACTGGGCACGCTTAAAGGCGTAACTGCCTCGATAAAAATAGAAGAGAATGCAGTTCCCAAGTTTTTCAAAGCAAGACCGGTACCATATGCAATTCGCCCAGTCGTCGAGGCAGAGCTGGAGAATCTGGAGAAGGCGGGCGTGTTGTCTAAGGTCGACTGGAGTGAGTGGGCGACACCCATCGTTCCTGTCATGAAGAAAACGTTAAGCAATAAGTCCGGAGAGCCAAGGAAGATTCGCATCTGTGGGGATTTCAAGGTGACGGTGAACCCTGTCCTTCACACAGTACAATATCCTCTTCCAAGGATAGAAGACATCTTCGCCTCACTGTCTGGAGGGAAGTGTTTTACAAAAATTGACCTAGCACAAGCATATTTGCAGATGGAGGTTGAAGAGTCCTCTAGGAAGTATCTCACGATAAACACTCACAAAGGTCTTTACCAGTATCATCGATTGGTATTCGGATTAGCATCGGCTCCGGCGATATGGCAAAGAGCGATGGAACAAGTCTTGCAAGGGATTCCGGGGACTCAGTGTTACTTGGACGACATCTTTGTAACAGGTGAAGATGACAGTGAACACCTTAACAACCTAGAACAGGTACTCACTAGACTACGGGAACATGGGCTGCGAGCCAACCGCCCCAAGTGTGAATTTTTAAAGAAACAGATATCGTATTGTGGCCACGTGATTGATGAAGAGGGGTTACATAAGTCCCCTGACAAAATTGAAGCGGTTGTTAAGGCCCCAGCGCCTGAAAATGTGTCGCAACTGAGGTCATTCCTCGGATTGGTGAATTACTATCATATGTTTTTGCCGTATTTGTCGACAATTTTGCACCCACTGAATGCCCTGCTACGAACGGGGGTAGCATGGAAATGGAGCGATGATTGTAAGCGTGCTTTTCAGAAGAGTAAGGACTTAATCACTTCAAGGGAAGTATTGGCTCACTACAACCCAGTACTGCCGATCAGACTGGCGTGTGATGCGTCTCCCTACGGCATTGGGGCGGTACTGTCACATAAGTTCCTTGATGGGTTAGAGAGGCCGATAGCTTTTGCATCACACTCGTTAACTTCTGCCGAGCGTAACTACGCTCAGATTGACAGAGAGGCCCTCAGCCTAGTGTGGGGGGTGAAGAAGTTCAATCACTACCTGCACGGTCAAAAATTTACTCTACTAACCGATCATCAACCTCGTCTCCATTTTCAACCCTCAGAAAGGCGTACCGATAATGACGGCACAACGGCTGCAGAGATGGTCCCTTTTCCTAGGGGCACACCAATATGACATCGAGTACAAAGGAAGTAAACAGCATGGAAATGCTGATGGATTGTCACGCCTACCGTTGCCGACGGTGGAAGAAGAAGACCTTGCAGTGGATCCAATGGAGTTATTCCACTTGACCATAGTTGAATGTCTCCCTGTGACGAATGCAAACATAGAAAACGAAACACGGAATGACCCGACACTATCACGGGTCTATGATTTAATGGTGAAGGGATGGCCAGCACATGGCGAACCACTGCTGCCAGCATTCTCGCCGAGAAGAGAACAGCTGTCAGTGTGCAGAGGGACCTTGATGTGTGGATCCAGAGTAGTAATTCCACCTAAGTTGACGGATAGAGTACTCAATGAGCTTCATGAGGGTCATCTGGGTGGGGTAAAAATGAAGAACTTAGCCAGAGCGTTTGTGTGGTGGCCGGGAATCGATAGAGAAATCGAAGTGATGACCAAGAGCTGTGCAGGATGCCAGAAGGTCCAAAACGCCCCACCACAAGCTCCTCTGCATCCATGGGAGTGGCCCTCATCTCCATGGCAACGGGTGCACATTGATTTTGCTGGTCCCTTCATGGACTCGATGTTTTTAATTGCGGTGGATGCACATTCAAAGTGGCCAGAGGTAATAAAAATGTCCTCAACCACCACGGAAAAACTATCACAGTTTTGCGAACCATATTCGCCAGGAATGGGCTGCCTGAACAGATTTGCTCTGACAATGGACCACAGTTTGTGTCTGAAGAGTTCCGGAGGTTCTTAAAGAACAATGGCGTTAAGCATTACACATCTGCCCCATATCATCCAGCCACTAATGGATTGGCCGAGAGATTTGTCCAAACTTTCAAGAAGGCTATCAAGGCAATGTGTAATGAAGATATACCCCTACAACACAAGGTGGACAACTTCTTGTTTGCCTACCGGAATGCGACACATGCGGTTACCAACCAAACTCCAGCCATGATGTTCTTCAATCGAAGACTACGATGCCGCTTGGATTTGGTTAAGCCAAACGTCCGAAGAGATGTGGAGAACAGGCAGTTTCAGAATATGAATGAAAGGCCGACCAGGAGCTTTAAGATAGGTCAACCAGTTTTGGCCCGGGACTACCGCACTGAGAAATGGCAGCCAGGAACGATTTGTACACGACAAGGACCTCTCATGTATACCATGGACGTTGGGGAGAGCATTGTAAGACGCCATGCTGACCAGATTCTAGAGTCACTGGAAAACGTCAACTCCACACCACGATCTGATACACCTGGTAATGAAATTGACGTTCCAATTGCAGCTACTGCAGAACCGGTAATATTGGAAGCAGATGAACCAAACAAAGACATTGATCCTGACGCAACATTGCCAGAAGAACCTGATACCCCAAAGAGGCGTTATGCAGACAGAATCAGGAAGCCTCCTCAAAGACTGAACTTATAATTGCTTAAACTTAACCAATGTATCTAGCAACAGTAATTGTGATTGTAATTCGTTATCATTTAGTTGTTAAATGAATGTTGTGTACTGTTTATCTAAAAGGGGAGGAATTGTTGTGTATGTACCTTTAAGAGAATAACTGGTCTCAGACTGCAGTACCGGCAGTGACCACCCCTGTATAAAAGGCGCTAGAGAGCCTCTGTTTGTTAGTTTTCACTATTGACTTCCACCAGTAAAGACTTGTATGTTTTCACTCCTGCTAATCCGTGTCTCAATCGTTCACGGACTTAACAGGACCCTCCACCACTCTGGAGTCTTTTGTTGCTCCAAGTTTGCCCCGCTTCTTGATTTGGAGGACACAACAGGCAGTGAGGTCAGCACCAGTGAGACTGAGCGGCCTCGATGCTCATAGGAACATATTGGAAGAGGTAAGGGAAAGGCTGCAAAGTTCAAGAGGATATCGTTGGGTGAACAGCCAAGGAAGAGCTTGAAGTGGCGTGCAATCCTCATAGGGGACTCTACCATCAGGCGTACAGGCAGCACCCTGTGTAGAGGTAAATCTCCGTCAAGAGCAGTCTTTGGTCTTCCAGGGGCCAAGGTAGCTGATCTCTGGGATCGTGTGAATGATCTGATGGAAAGTGAGTGCCAAGGTACTGTAGTAGGTTTACATATTGGTACCAAGTACCTACTGAGATGAGGAGGAATTTCTTCACCCAGAGAGTGGTGAACCTGTGGAATTCTCTACCACAGAAGGCAGTTGAGGCCAATTCATTAAATATATTCAAGAAGGAGTTAGATATATTTCTTAAGGCTAAAGGGATCAAGGGATATGGGGAGAAAGCAGGGACAGGGTACTGAATTTGGATGATCAGCCATGATCTCATTAAATGGTGGAGCAGGCTCGAGGGGCCGAATGGCCTACTCCTGCTCCTATCTTCTAAGTTTCCATGTTTCTATGTTACCAACGAGATAATGGATAGAAATCCATTTGTTTCGCAGGATTCCTACAAAGACCTCACTCATAGCTGACCTTCAGCAAAGGTGAGCAAGGGTCGGAGTCTCCGGGCTACTATGTCATGGCCAGAGGAATAGCCGAATCGTAGAATTCAACATCTGGCTTCGGGACCTTTGCAAGAAGAGGAAGCTCCACTTCATTGACAATTGGGAGGTGTTCACTGGACAAGGTAAGTTGTTTAGGAGGGGGGCGGCCTCCATCTTAACTTCCTGGGAGCACAAAGGCTGGCAGAGGGTGTTGAGCTTGCTTTCTGAAAGCATTTAAACGAGTTCAGCATGGGGATAGTGCAGATATGTTCAAAGATAGCCTTACTGACCTTAATCATTCCATAGATTTTAAGCGTACAGCTAAACCAGGTAGGAAGCCCAGAAGGATAAATAACTTGTTATGTAAATGCAAGGAGTGTTAGAAACAAATAGTTAGAACTGCAATTGGAGAAATTAGACATTGTGTATATTTCTGAGACATGGCTAGACAAAAGTGACGGGACAGAAATTCACCTAAAGGGCTACAAGGGATTTAGAAAGGATAAAGGAGGTCAAAGAGGAGGTGGGGCTGCTATTTTTATCAGTGAGAATCTAACAGCTGGAGAAAGACTTGATTTTTGCCTCATCGGCTACGCTGAGGCTCTCTGGGAAGTGGACAAGCTCACGGGCAGGGACTAATTTTTGGTAATTGTTACAGATCTCCAGGTCAGATACCTGAACATGATAACTTATTATGGGAACAGATTGCAACTTTTTCGGTTACAACGTAATTGACGGCAATTGCCATCACCAATTAGGAGGAAGCATGTGCCCCCCACCCCCACTTCTTAAAGGGGCACAACCAATAAAACTGTAACTTAAAATAAAAATTAAAGGAAACTTAACAAATCAAATTCAAATTTGGTTCCCGGGGATGATGAAGCACTCCAGCACTTAAGAAGGCAAATGGTATGTTGGCCTTCGTAGCGAGAGGATTCGCGTACAGGAGCAAGGATGTCTTGCTGCAGTTGTACAGGGCCTTGGTGAGACCACACCTTGAGTATTGTGTGCAGTTTTGGTCGCCTTATCTGAGGAAGGATGTTCTTGCCATGGAGGGAGTTCAGCGAAGATTCACCAGACTGATACCTGGGATGGCAGGAATGACGTATGAGGAGAGATTGGGTCGAGTAGGCTTATACTTGCTGAAGTTTAGAAGAATGAGAGGGGATCTCATTGAAACTTATAAAATTCTAACAGGACTACACAGACTAGATGCAGGAAGGATGTTCCCGATGGCAGGGGAGTCCAGAACCAGGGTCACAGTCTAAGGATAAGGGGTAAGCCATTTTGGACTGAGATGAGGAGGAATTTCTTCACCCGGAGAGTGGTGAACCTGTGGAATTCTCTACCACACAAGGCAGTTGAGGCCAATTCATTAAATATATTCAAGAAGTGTGATAAATCCATGTAGTGAAACAAGGAACTCGAAGAGGCAATATCTTAGAACTAGTACGAGTACTTTATTATCAACTGGATAACAACATACTGGCCTGCAGCCTTTACATTCCACCTTTGCTGACCTTAACAGGAAGCAATCCCCTGACCTTAGCAGCAACATTGGCTACAGCACCACCTGGTGGATAACCTTAATCATAACATCCCAGATTACTATATCCCTCCTCCCTTCAGATTTCGGTATGAATTTCTTAACAAACAACCATTCCTAAGGATCACATAAGAAGTCTCCATTCACCATGTTCCATACTTGACGAGTCTAACAGGTCAGTATCAATCTCTCTGGTGGCTTGCGAGGCCTTTGTGAACGTCTAACAGTAAAGTCCCTGCTTGTTTGTGGTGAAGCCACCAGCTGCTCCTGAGCAGTGCTCGGAGTATCTGACTCTGCAACGATGGTTTCCTCTTGACGAATGGGTTCCTGTGGAATTGTCTCTGTCCCGGGTGGTGGCACCACAGATGCACTTGAATAACTGGGAGCAAACCTGTCCTCAGCCATTGCATCTGGAACCTTCATTTCAATTTCCCCTTTTCTGGTAAGTATCTGATCTACATGTCTGCGTACTACCCTACCATCTCCCAACATGACCTTGTATGATACTGGACCTGTCATTGAGTCTATGAAGCCAGGAATCCACTTTGGTCCATAACTGAAATTCCTGGTAAGGACCGCATCTCCTTCTCCAAAACTTCAGCTCTTTGTTCTTCTGTCATGGTTCTCTTTTTGTTTGTTTTGTCTGTTTTCCATTTTCCTTTTTAGGTCTGGGTGGACAAGGTCAAGAGTGGAGCATAGTCTACGACCTAATAACATCTCAGCAGGAGAGAGTCCTGTGGTGGATTGAGGTGTTATTCTGTAGCTGAACAAAACCCGTGACACTTTGGCTGCTAAACTCCCTTCTGCACTTTTTTTCATCATCTCTTTAAATGTTTGTACGGCTCTCTCCGCAAGTCCATTTGAGGACGGATGATATGGAGCCGAGGTCACCTGCACTACGCCATTTTTTCTCAAGAACTCTTTTAGAACATAAGAACATAAGAAATAGGAGCAGGAGTAGGCCAATCGGCCCCTCGAGCCTGCTCTGCCATTCAATAAGATCATGGCTGATCTGATCCTAACCGCCAATCTACTATCACAGAACCATCTCCTGAATCTAACAGAATTAGACACACGAAATAGGAGCAGGATCAGTCTCTGTACTCACAAAACAAGTGGCATTGTCACTTACCACGATCTCCGGTAGCCCTTGATTACTGTATCTCCGACGCAGGCAGTCTATAGTAGTAGTGGCGGAAGCAGAATTTACAGGATAAACATCCATCCATTTGGAATGTGCATCAGTGATTATGAGGAACATCTTCCCCATGAATGGACCCGCATAATCTAAGTGCAATCTTCTCCATGGTTTATCCGGCCACTCCCAGGGGTGGAGAGGAGCCGCTGCTGGTGCCTTCCGGTGTTCCTGACAAGTGCTGCATGTCTTAACTAGATTTTCTATCTCCTCATCTAGCTTTGGCCACCACAAGTAACTCCTAGCCAAGGCTTTCATACGTGAGACCCCAGGATGACACTGATGTAGTTGCTCTAGGATAGACTGTCGTGCTGGCTGTGGAATAATCACTCGTGCTCCCCACAACACGCAACCATCCTGCACCCTCAGCTGTTTTCCTGACACTGTAGGGTGTGAAGTCGGGCCCCTTCCAGATGCTGTGGCCATCCCCTCACCACATATTCTCGAACTCTAGACAGTACTGGATCTTTACCTGTCCATGTTCTTACTTGCTCTGCAGTCACAAGTACCGTGTCAGTGTCCTCCAATATCAACACTCTGTCCTCTGGAGCTGCATGGGCAGTGGAAGATGGCTCAAGGCATCTGTGTTCCCATGGTATTTGCCCGCCTTGTAGACGATGACATACTCATATGCCCTCAACGTCACTGCCCACCTCTGGATCCGGGGTGACACCATCTGTGGAACTGCTTTCATATCATTGAAGAGAGAAGAGGTTTATGATCGGTGCATATGGTGAACTTCCTGCCATATATGTACTTGTGGAACCTCTGTAACCCAAACATTACTGCTAACCCCTCTTTGTCTAACTGGGAATAGTTTTTTTCCGCTGGTGTTAGAGTTCGGGACATAAACCCTATTGGTCTTTCAGTTCCATCTTCCATGCGGTGTGAAAGAACTGCCCCCACCCCGTAAGGTGAAGCATCACAAGAGAGAATGATGTCTTTCTCTGCATTGTAGTGAACCAGCACATCCGACGACAGCATCAGTTTCTTGGACTGTTCAAATGAAACCCCCTGCTCCTCTCCCCACTGCCACTGAGTCTCCTTGCGCAGTAGTTTGTGAAGAGGTGCTAACACTGTTGACAAGTTTGGTAAAAACCTGTTATAATAGTTCAACAGTCCCAGGTAAGCTTTTAACTCAGCCACATTGGTAGGAGCAGGGGCATCCTGCAGTGCTTGTACCTTCTCCTTGAGTGGATGGAGCCCGGTGGCATCCACTCTGTGTCCCAGGAACACTGCCTCATTCCCCAGGAAAGTGCACTTACTCCTCTTGAGCCGGAACCCTGCCCTCTCCAATCTCTGTAGTACCTCTCTCAGAGTGCTCAGATGCTCCTGGTCGGTTCTTCCCGTCACCAGAATGTCATCCAGATAGATGGAAACATGTGGAATCCCTTGCAGTACACCTTCGATTGTCCTCTGGAAGATAGCTGGACTAGATGAGACACCAAACGGTAAGCGGTTATATGTAAACAAACCCTTGTGTGTATTTATGGTAACATACTTCTTTGATTCGTCATCCAGTGTAATCTGCAAGTAGGCATGACTCATATCCAACTTTGTTAATTTCTTTCCTCCAGCCAGGTTTGCAAAGAGATCCTCTGTTTTGGGAATAGGATACTGCTCTAGTTTGGACACCTGATTGACTGTCAATTTATAATCTACACAGAGTCTTACCGAATTGTCCGGTTTTAACACAGGTACTATGGGAGCTGCCCATTCCGAACATTGCACTGGCTCCAGTATGTTCTCTCTCAATAGACGGTCAAGCTCACCCTCCACCTTTGGTTTCATGGCATAAGGCACAGGTCGTTGTTTAAAAAACCTTGGCGGTGCCTCCTTGTCTACATAAATCTTAGCTGGGGGGCCATTAAATGTGCCAAGTTCCTCCTTGAACACATTCTCATGTTCACTCAACACTTCTTGCAAAGTCAACTGTTTGCCCTCATCTATTTGATTTACTGCTCCCCAGTCTAATTTAAGTTCTTTTATCCAGCCCCGACCCAACAGGTTTGGTCCGGTACCTGATACTATAACTACAGGTAGCTGTTCCACTGTGTCCCTGTGTTGCACAGTTACATTAACTGTACCTAATGTCGCTACTCGTTCACCTGTATGTTTTACCATGCAGAGAGCAAGGCTTTAACTCGAACTTTTGCACGGTTCCACAATTTTGAGTACTCTGCCTTGTTCATTATGGTCACACCGCACCCTGTATCCACTTCAAAGTTCACCTTAGAGTCATTTACTGTCAGTTGCAATGTGATAGGAGCCACTTTTGGAATGTTCTCTAACATGCTATACATTATGAACATGTCCTCTTCTTCCTCAGCTTCCCCGCTGATGTGGTGTGCTCCATGTTTTTTCACTTCTCTCCCTTGGTTTTGCTGTCCTCCCCCTTTTGGTTTGAATTCCTCCACAGGTGATTTTGCCCTGCATGCTCGTTTTATGTGTCCTTGTTTCCCACACTTGTGGCACTTTTCCTCCCGAAACCGGCAAAGTGATCGCCCTTGCATCTAAACATGCCTTCACATGCTCACATTGTGGTTTCTGACGCATGTTCAACTTGTGCACAATAACCTGACCTGCAACTTGCTTAGCATTAGCCCTGTCTGAATCCTGTATTTCTTTTACATCTCGGTTCGCTGTCTCTATGGCTTGAGCAAGTTCCAATGCTTTTTCATAAGTAAGCCCAGTCTCGGATAATAATCTACGCTGCATTCGATCGTCCATAATTCCGCAAACTAGCCTATCTCGCAGCATTTCCTTCAGGTTGTTCCCATAATTGCAATCTTGTGCTAATTTACGCAACATCGCTACATAGTCCATTACACTCTCTTCCTCTTTTCTGTTCCTTGAATTAAACTTGAACCGCTGTACAATCTCACTAGGCTTAGGGTTGAAATGTTCTTTTAGCAAGGCCACTAATTCAACAAAGGATTTGTCTCCAGGCTTTTCAGGACTGAGCAGATTCTTCATCAGACTGTAGATTTGGCTTCCCACTGAACTAAGCAGAATGGCTTTCCTTTTTCCGGCATCATTTATTTCATTTGCTTTGGAAAAATAACCCAACACTTCACAGTATTCCTCCCAAGTTTGTGCTTGAATATCAAAAGCGGAGACCGTTCCTACCGTGGCAGCCATGCTCTCTTCCAACTGGTAGCTAACTGTAGTTCGTGATTTTGTTGTTTAAACGTCCTGGCAGACTTCTCTTCTTTATTCAGGGTCCTTTTTTTTTACCTCGTCACCAAATGTGATAAATCCATGTCGTGAAACAAGGAACTCGAAGAGGCAATATCTTAGAACTAGTACGAGTACTTTATTAACAACTGGATAACAACATACCGGCCTGCAGCCTTTACATTCCACTTTTGCTGACCTTAACAGGAAGCAATCCCCTGACCTTAGCAGCAGCATTGGCTACAGCACCACCTGGTGGATAACCTTAATCATAACATCTCTGATTACTATAAGAAGGAGTTAGATATATTTCTTAAGGCTAAAGGGATCAAGGGATATGGGGAGAAAGCAGGGACAGGGTACTGAATTTGGATGATCAGCCATGATCTCATTAAATGGCGGAGCAGGCTCGAGGGGCCGAATGGCCTACTCCTGCTCCTATCTTCTATGTCTATGTGAAAAGTCCCTCCGGTGCCCACCTCAAGTGTACCGGCGGACACGGCGTGCTTCATCTCCAGGGACATCCGGGAGCCAGCGTAGCCGCGGAAGAGAGGCAGGCAGTCGGGCCGAACGACCCCCTCGACTGCCTGGACCTGTTAAATGCCACCTTGGCCAGACCCAGGAGCAGTCCTACCGAGGAGGTCTTCCGACTTGCCCACTCGCCCCCCTCCACTCCACCCCGCCCCCAACCGGGTGACCAAAGATCAGGAGCGTGGGAGTGAAGTGCAGCCAAAAATTGAGGAGCAGCCCCTTCAAATAGTGGAAGCAGGGTTGCAATCTCTCACACTCTATGTACATGGAACACGCAATCCTCCAGGCCTCAGATAATGCAGGTGGCCTGGGAGTCCGTGAACCTACTTAAAACCTTATTGCACAGGATTGCCCCGTGTGACACTGTCCACGCCAAATCCCCAACAGGTAAAGGAGGGACTCCCGCGTAGAGAGCCCTCCACTAGGGACCCCTGCCTCCTCCGGACGCAAGCTGGGGAAACAGATTGCAAACACTTTTAATATAAAATGCCACCCTTGCTTGATAGAATCATAGAATGGTTACAGCACAGAAGGAGGCCATTCAGCCCATCGAGCCCATGCCGGCTCTCTGCAAGAGCACCTCAGCTAGTCCCACTCCCCCGCCCTTTCCCCGTAGCCCTGCAAAGTTTTTTCCTGCAAGTACTTATCCAATTCCCTTTTGAAAGCCGTGATTGAATCTGCCTCCACCACCCTTTCAGGCAGTGCATTCCAGATCCTAACCACTCGCTGTGTGAATTTTTTTTCCACATGTCGCCTTTGGTTCTTTTGCCAATCACCTTAAATCTGTGTCCTCTGGTTCTTGACCCTTCCGCCAATGGGAAGTTTCTCTCTATCTACTCTCTCCAGGCCCCTCATGATTTTGAACATCTCCATCAAATCTCCTCTCACCCGTCTCTTTTATTTATATTCGTTCACGGGATGTGGGCATCGCTGGCAAGGCCAGCATTTATTGCCCATCCCTTATTGCCCTTGAGAAGCCGCCTTCTTGAACCGCTGCAGTCCGTGCTTCTTTGTCGCAGTTTGGTACAACTGAGCGGCTTGCTGGGCCATTTCAGAGGGCATCCGTATAATGTTGTGGTCACTGTTGGCCAGATGTTCCCCCACATGGTGGCCCGCTACGAGGTCAGGCTCACTACTAAACACTAGATCTAATATATGATCATCCCGAGTTACTTTATTAACATGTTGAGTCAGGAAACAGTCTTGTATATTTTCGACAAATTTTTCAGCTGCACTTCCCGCCACGACAGAGGGTTAAACCATTCCAGGAAAATTAAATCACCCACTTGATCAAGTGTGGATTAATTAAGGAAAGCCAGCACGGATTTGTTAAATAGCAAAATACTGCAGATGTTGGAAATCCGAAATAACAACAGAAAATGCTGGAAAAACTCAGCAGGTCAGGCAACATCCGTGGAGAGAAATTTGAGTTGACGTTTCGGGTCGGACCCTTCTTCAAAAGAAGAGTCCGACCCGAAACGTCAACTCAAATTTCTCTCCACGGATGTTGCCTGACCTGCTGAGTTTTTCCAGCATTTTCTGTTGTTATTACGGATTTGTTAAAGGTGTTTGATAAAGTGCCACATAATAGGCTTGCCAGCAAAGTTGAAGCCCATGGAATAAAAGGGACAGCGGCAGCATGGATACAAAATTGGCTAAGTAACAGGAAACAGAGTAGTGGTGAACAGTTGTTTATGGGACTGGAGGAAGGTATACAGTGGTGTTCCCCAGGGGTCGGTCCTTGGACCACTGCTTTTCTTGATAGATATTAATGGGTGTACAGGGCACAATTTCAAAATTTGCAGATGACGCAAAACTTGGAAGTATAGTGAACAGTGAGGAGGATAGTGACAGACTTCGAGAGGACATAGACAGGCTGGTGAAATGGGCGGACACGTGGCAGATGAAATTTAACACAGAAAAGTGTGAAGTGATACATTTTGGTAGGAAGAACGAGGAGAGGCAATATAAACTAAAGGGTTCAATGCTAAAGGGGGTGCATGAACAGAGAGACCTGGGGGTATATGTGCACAAATCCTTGAAGGTGGCAGGGCAAGTTGAGAAAGTGGTTAAAAAAGCTTACGGGATACTGGGCTTCATAAATAGAGGCATAGAGTACAAAAGCAAGGAAGTTATGATGAACCTTTATAAAACACTGGTCCGGCTTCAAGTGGAGTATTGTGTCCAATTATGGGCACCGCACTTTAGGAAGGATGTGAAGGCTTTAGCGAGGGTGCAGAAAAGATTGACCAGAATGGTTCCAGGGATGAGGGACTTCAGCTACGTGGATAGACTGGAGAAGCTGGGGTTGTTCTCCTTGGAGCAGAGAAGGTTGAGAGGAGATTTGATAGAGGTGTTCAAGATCATGAGGGGTCTGGACAGAGTAGAGAGAGAGAAACTGTTCCCATTGGTGGAAGGTCGAGAACCAGAGGACACAGATTTAAGGTGATTGGCAGAAGAACCAAAGGCGACACGAGGAACAACTTTTTTACGCAGCGAGTGGTTAGGATCTGGAATGCACTGCCTGCGAGGGTGGTGGAGGCAGATTCAATCGTGGTGTTCAAAAGGGAATTAGATAAGTACCTGGAGGAAAAAAAATTTGCAGGGCTCCGGGGAAAGGGCGAGGGAGTGGGACTAGCTGAAGTGCTCTTGCAGAGAGCCGGCTCGGGCTCGACGGGCAGAATGGCCTCCTTCTGTGCTGTAACCAATGATTCTAGAGAAACGGGTCCCCAGCCCACTCGCAGCTCAACAGGAGAGTACGACAGAGAATCAACACTACAGATATTGTTTGACGTGCGTCGATGGCAAATGAGGAACGGTTGAGAAAACTACCCTTGAACTGTCGCTGACTATAAAACTGTCCACAAACCCATAATCCAGTCCACCAGGGGGTCGCAAGATCGGATCCAAATGTATTCCTTGCGGCGAAGTACAGGGGAATGCCAAACGTCACCTGGATTACTCCCAGCATTATCTGTGTGACCTGCGAATCGGAGCAAGTTTACACAGGCACCATTAGACAAGAACTAGCCACAATGGAAAAAAACACCAGCTTTACTTGTACACTAAAATATGAACTTTTTATGAATGAGATGCTTTGCATAAACGTGTAAACAAGAGTGTTACAATAAAATAAGCACCTTACGATCTTGACATTTTTTGGATTGTGAATTAAGCTAATAAATACGCGATATTTTGCTAGTCAAGGGTATTATTTTGCTAAACAAGGGTATATGTTGCTAAACAAAGGTATATTTTGCCGGACAAGGGTATATGTTGCTAGACAAGGGTCTACTTTGCTCGACAAGGGTCTATTTTGCTAGACAAGGGTCTATTTTGCTAGACAAGGGTCTATTTTGCTCGACAAGGGTCTATTTTGCTAGACAAGGGTATATGTTGCTCGACAAGGGTCTATTTTGCTAGACAAGGGTCTATTTTGCTCGACAAGGGTCTATTTTGCTCGACAAGGGTCTATTTTGCTAGACAAGGGTATATGTTGCTCGACAAGGGTCTATTTTGCTCGACAAGGGTCTATTTTGCTAGACAAGGGTATATGTTGCTCGACATGGGTCTATTTTGCTCGACAAGGGTCTATTTTGCTCGACAAGGGTCTATTTTGCTCGACAAGGGTCTATTTTGCTCGACAAGGGTCTATTTTGCTAGACAAGGGTCTATTTTGTTCGACAAGGGTCTATTTTGCTCGACAAGGGTCTATTTTGTTCGACAAGGGTCTATTTTGCTCGACAAGGGTCTATTTTGTGACAAAAGGGTATATTTTGCTAGACAATGTCATATTTTGCTAGACAAGGGTATTATTTTGTGACAAAAGGTATTATTCTGCTAAACAATGGTATATTTTGCTAGTCAAGGGTACCTTTTGCTAGAGAAGGTTATATTTTGCTAGACATGTGTATAAAGGGATATGATGCCTAGGCAGGTGGATGGAGTTAAGATACAGATCAGGCATGATCTCACTGAATGGCAGAACAGGCTTGAGGGGCTAAGTGGCCAGCTCCTGTTCCTGTGCACTGTATCTGACGGAAGCACAGGTTTTGAGGCGGCTTTTAAAGGCATGAATAAAAGCAGCAAGGCAGAGAGGCTGAAAGGAATCTTGACGGGAGGGCCAAGAAGGTTGAAGGCTCCCTTGTCGATGGTGAAGCAGGGGGAAGAGGCAGGGGGCAACAGATGGGTGTGGAGGCCAGAGTCAAAGAACCAGGGAGTACACAACTTAGGATGTAGGGCTAGAGCTGGTTGCAGATGTAAGGTGGGGAAACGACCCTTTGTAAATGACGACGCGAGTTTTAAACTCAGTGCATTGGGAGACAAGGAGCCAATGGTGAGTGGCAGGCGAGCAGGACTTACTCACGAGGCAGGATTCAAGCCACGTGGTTTGGATCAAGTTGGAGTTTGTGTAGTGGGGAGTTGGGGAGTCGGGGAAACAGGCCTTTGGGAGTTCAATCTGCAGGTAAGAAAAACATTTCATGCCATTTATCTGGTGTATCTCAAGTGATTGAACAGAAGACAATATATCCTTACTCCTAGAGCACCCAGTTCTCTACTTAAACCTTTTGACGCCATGGCAGAGTCTCTTGGTCTGGCACTTCACATGGGCTGCACGGGCAAAAGGAAAAGGTGGTCAAAATAACGATTATGCAAGCACAGTGTTTATGAATGAAAACATGCAGAAAAGCAACAGACCCATTTCAATGCCTATTTTCTCTCTCCCTCTGGAAGTTGACCCCAAGCTCTCCAGTTCTGGACAGATACGCACTGTGGACACTCAGTCAGTGGAGGTCTACACGGAATTACATAGCATCTTACAGCACACAAACAGGCCTTTTTGGCCCAACTGGCCTATGCTCCACACGAGCCTCCTCCCATTCTAATTACCTCTTTCCACTCTGCCCCCATATCCCTCTATTCCCTTCTGCCTCACGTACCACTCCACAAGGCAGTGAGTTGCATATTCTCACCACTCACTGTATAATGAAATTCCTCCTATGTTCTTTATTTATCTTATATTTATGCTTCTTTGTTCTGGACTCCCCCCCCCCGACAAGTGGAAACATCTTCTCCACGCCCACCCGATGGAGCCCCTTCCTCATTTTCAAGACATAAAAGCAGACGAAATAGGAGCAGGAGTCGGCCACTCGGCCCTTCGAGCCTGCTCCGCCATTCAATAAGATCACGGCTGATCTTCTGACTCAGCTCCACCTTCCCGCACTATCCCCACATCCCTTGGTCAATCTTCCCTGCAATTTTTTGGGAGGCTGCGCGCCCCAGTCAAAATACTGCGCCAGCATGTCTTTTTTAAGTTTAAAAGCCGGCTTGCTGGCTGCGCGGGACCTCCACAGCGCCGCGCGCCCTCGCAGCTTAAAGGGAACATTGCCCTCGATTCCTGTCGTGTCCAAAAATCTATCGATCTCGGACTTAAATATACTCGCCGACTGAGCCTCCGCAGATAGACCGCTATCGGGTCACCTCGCAACCCTCTCTTTTCCAGAAAAAAGAGCCCCAGCCTGCTCAATCTTTCCTGACAGTTGCATTTTAAAAAATTCTGGTTAACATCTGAATAAATCTTTCTGTCTGCACTTTCTCCGGTGCTTGAATGAGGCAGAAATTCCGGTCCCTACGGGAGTGTGTATGCGCTGTGTACTCACCCGTAGGGCCATCGGAAATGCCGGTTTTAGGCCTGCACTGCGCATGCGCTGGAAACCGGCATTTCCGATCTGTCAAGAAAGCTCTTGACAGATTCTCCGCCTGCCCGGGAGCAGGGCCTCTGCGGGCGGAGAGTTCCGCTTTTTGGAGACCCTCCGCCTGCAGAAAACACTTACGATTCTTGCGCCTGGTAAAAGCAGGCGTAAGGCCTTCTCTTACCAGGATAAGAGTTGAAAAAAGTAAAAAAAAATGTTTCCACTGATTTATCATTTAAAAATACTTTAACATAGAAACATAGAAGATAGGAGCAGGAGTAGGCCATTCGGCCCCTCGAGCCTGCTCCACCATTTAATGAGATCATGGCTGATCATCCGAATTCAGTACCCGGTCCCTGCTTTCTCCCCATACCCCTTGATCCCTTTAGCCTTAAGAAATATATCCAACTCCTTCTTGAATATATTTAATGAATTGGCCTCAACTACCTTTTTAAAAGAAAGGTAGAGCTTTAATTACTTTTTTCAAAACATAAAATTTTTGTTTAAAATACTTAATTTGTGTAATTTAAAGTCATTTTAAAAATGTGATTTAAAAAAAATTTATTTAAAGTTTACTATGTTTTGGGGGTGATCTCCATTCATGTAAAAGCTGACTGTAAAAGCTTTTATAGATATGTGAAGAGAAAAAGATTGGTAAAGTCAAGCGTAGGTCCCTTGCAGTCAGAATCAGGGGAATTTATAATGGGGAACAAAGAAATGGCAGACCAATTAAATACATACTTTGCTTCTGTCTTCACAAAGGAGGACACAAATAACCTCCCAGAGATGCCGGGGAACATAGGGTCTAATGAAAGGGAGGAACTGAAAGAAATCAGTATTTGTAGGGAAATGGTGTTGGGGAAATTGATGGGATTGAAGGCGGATAAATCCCCAGGGCCTGATAATCTACATCCTAGGGTACTTAAGGAAGTGGCCCTAGAGATAGTACATAAGACATAAGAACATAAGAAATAGGAGCAGGAGTAGGCCAATCGGCCCTTCGAGCCTGCTCCGCCATTTAATAAGATCATGGCTGATCTGATCCTAACCGCCAATCTACTATCACAGAACCATCTCCTGAATCTAACAGAATTAGACACACGAAATAGGAGCAGGATCAGGCTACACAGCCCCTGGGCCCGCTCCGCTACCCACAGGGCCATGTCCGATCCAAACCTAGACTCATGTCCAAATTCCTGCCCGCTCCCCGTAACCCTTAATTCCCTTTACTTCTAGGAAACTGTCTATTTCTGTTTTAAATTTATGTAATGATGTAGCTTCTACAGCTTTTTGGGGCAGCATATTCCATGGACCTACCACCCTCTGAGTGAAGTAGTTCCTCCTCATCTCAGTTTTGAAAGAGCAGCCCCTTATTCTAAGACTATGCCCCCTACTTCTAGTTTCACCCATCATCGGGAACATCCTCCCCGCATCCACCCGATCCAACCCCTTCACAATCTTATATGTTTCAATAAGATCGCCTCTCATTCTTCTGAACTCCAATGAGTAGAGTCCCAATCTACTCAACCTCTCCTCATATGTCCATCCCCTCATCCCCGGGGTTAACCGAGTGAACCTTCTTTGTACTGACTCGAGAGCAAGTATGTCTTTTCTTAAGTATGGACACCAAAACTGTATGCAATATTCCAGGTGCGGTCTCACCAATACCTTGTACAACTGAAGCAATACCTCCCAATTTTTATATTCTATCCCCCTAGCAATGAAAGCCAACATTCCATTGGCCTTCTTAATCACTTGCTGCACTTGAGTTTCGTGCACCAGGACCCCCAGATCCCTTTGTACTTCAGTACTTTCCAGTTTCTTGCCATTAAGATAATAGCTTGCTCTACGATTTTTCGTGCCAAAGTGCATAACCTCACACTTTCCAGTATTGTATTCCATCTGCCAAATCTCTGCCCACTTACTTAGCCTGTCTATGTCCCCTTGCAGGTTTTTTATGTCCTCCTCACTCACTACTTTCCCTCCCATCTTAGTATCATCTGCAAACTTTGATATGTTACACTCGATCCCCTCCTCCAAATCGTTAATATAGATTGTAAAGAGTTGGGGACCCAGCATCGACCCCTGCGGAACACCACTAGTTACTGATTGCCATTCTGAGAATGAACCATTTATCCCAACTCTCTGCCTTCTGTTAGAGAGCCAATCCTCTATCCATGCCAGAATATTACCCCCAATCCCGTGATTTTTTATCTGAAGCAATAATCTTTTGTGTGGCACCTTGTCAAATGCCTTTTGGAAGTCTAAATACACTACGTCCACTGGTTCCCCTTTATCCACCCTATATGTTACTTCCTCAAAGAACTCCAGCAAATTTGTCAAACATGACTTCCCCTTCATAAAACCATGCTGACTTTGTCCTATTAAATGATGATTATCCAAATGTCCTGTTACTGTCTCCTTAATAATGGACTCCAAAATTTTACCTACCACAGATGTTAGGCTAACCGGTCTATAGTTTCCAGCCTTCTGTCTACTGCCCTTTTTAAATAAGGGTGTTACATTAGCAGTTTTCCAGTCTGCCGGACCTTTGCTGAGTCCAGGGAGTTTTGGAAAATTATTACCAATGCATCCACAATCCCTACCGCCACTTCCCTCAAGACCCTAGGATGTAAGCCATCAGGTCCAGGTGATTTATCCGCCTTGAGTCCCATTATTTTGCCGAGTACCACTTCCTTAGTGATTTTGATCGTGTTTAGCTCCTCCCCCCCTATAGCCCCCTGTTTGTCCAGTGTTGGGATATTCTTAGTGTCTTCTACTGTAAAGACTGATACAAAATATTCATTCAGTGTTTTTGCCATCTCCATATTTCCCACCATTAATTTCCCGGTCTCATCCTCTAAGGGACCAACATTTACTTTAGCCACCCTTTTTCTTTTTATATAACTATAAAAACTCTTACTATCTGTTTTTATATTTTTTGCTAATTTACTTTCATAATCTATCTTCCCTTTCTTAATCAATCTTTTTGTTATTTTTTGCTGTCTTTTAAAGTTTTCCCAATCCTCTATCCTCCCACTAGATTTGGCTACCTTATATGCCCTTGTTTTTAGTCGGATACTATCCTTAATTTCTTTACTTAGCCATGGATGGCTGTCTTTTCTTTTACACCCTTTTCTTCTCAGTGGAATATATTTTTTTGGAAGTTGTAAAATAACTCCTTAAATGTACACCACTGATCATGTATCGTCTTACCCTTTAATCTATTTTCCCAATCCACTCTACTCAACTCCGCTCTCATACCTTCATAGTCTCCTTTATTCAAGCCTAGCACGCTTGTTTGAAATCCAACCTTCTCACCCTCTAATTGAATATGGAATTCAACCATGTTATGGTCACTCATTCCAAGGGGATCCTTTACTAGGACATTTTTAATTAATCCTGTCTCGTTACACAGGACCAGATCTAAGGTTGCTTGCCCCCTGGTCGATTCAGTTACATACTGCTCAAGAAACCCATCCCTAATACACTCAATGAATTCATCCTCAAGGCAGCCCTGCCCAATTTGATTTGTCCAATTAATATGATAGTTAAAATCCCCCATAATTATAGATGTTCCCTTATTACAAGCCTCAACTATTTCCTGATTGATACTCCGTCCAACATAGTTGCAACTGTTCGGAGGCCTATAGACTGCGCCCACTAGTGTTTTTTTCCCCTTATTATTCCTTACCTCCACCCAAACTGTTTCATTATCCTGATCTTTTGACCCAATATCATTTCTCTGTATTACAGTGATTCCTTCCTTTATTAACATAGCCACCCCACCTCCCCTTCCTTCCTGCCTGTCCTTCCTGATCGTTAAATAACCTGGTATATTTAATTCCCAGGCATTGTCACCCTGCAGCCATGTTTCTGTAATGGCCACAAGATCATACCCATATGTAGTTATTTGTGCCATTAACTCGTCTATTTTGTTACGAATGTTACGTGCATTCAGATAGAGAACTTTCAAATATGTTTTGTGACACTTAGTTCCTGCTTTTGCCCTTTTTATTACTTTACCTTTTACTCCATACCTTCTGCCCCTTCCTGACACGCTCTGGTTTTTAATTTCCCCACTGCTACCTAAGTCTATGACCTTCTCTGTTGTCATTTTTATTATTTGCTCTCTAGGAACCTCTCCCCCACTAGTTAGTTTAAAGCCCTCTCTACAGCCCTAGTTATATGATCCGCCAGGACTCTAGTCCCAGCACTAGCCAAGTGAAGCCCGTCCCAACGGAACAGCTCCCTCCTGCCCCAGTACTGGTGCCAGTGTCCCAGGAAGCAAAACCCATTTCTCCCACACCAGTCTTTGAGCCACGCATTTAACTCTCTAATTTTATTTGTCCCAGATGTATTGCTGGTCATCTTCCAGAACTCGATAGACTCTGGAACAGTACCCATGGATTGGAGGGTAGCTAATGTTACCCCACTATTCAAAAAAGGTGGTAGAGAGAAAATGGGGAATTACAGACTGGTAAGTCTGACATCGGTAGTGGGGAAAATGCTAGAGTCCATTATAAAAGATGTAATAGCAGAGCACTTGGAAAACAGTGACAGGATCGGACAAAGTCAACATAAATTTACAAAAGGTAATCATGCTTGACTAATCTACTGGAATTTTTTGAGGATGTAACTGGTAAAATAGATAAGGGAGAACCAGTGGATGTGGTGTATTTGAACTTTCAGAAGGCTTTTGATAAGGTCCCGCATAAGAGATTAGCGTGTAAAGTTAAGGCACATGGGATTGGGGGCAAGGTATTGACTTGGATAGAGAACTGATTGGCAGACAGAAAGCAAAGAGTTGGAATAAACGGGTCTTTTTCCAAGGGGCAGGCAGTGACTAGTGGGGTACCGCAGGGATCGGTCCTTGGACCCCAGCTATTCACAATATATATTAATGATCTAGACAAGGGAACTAGATGTAATATCTCCAAATTTGCAGACGACACAAAGCTGGGTGGGCGTGTGTGCTGTGAGGAGGATGCCGAGAAACTCCAGGTTGATTTGGACAGGTTGGGTGATTGGGCAAAAGCATGGCAGATGCAGTATAATGTGGATAAATGTGAAATTATCCACTTTGGTGGCAAAAACAGGAAGGCAGATTATTATCTGAATGGCAATAGATTGGGAGAAGGAGAAGTGCAACGAGACCTGGGTGTCCTTGTGCACCAGTCGCTGAAGGTAAGCATGCAGGTGCAGCAGGCGGTTAAGAAGGCAAATGGTATGTTGGCCTTCGTAGCGAGAGGGATTGAGTACAGGAACAAGGATGTCTTGCTGCAGTTGTACAGGGCCTTGGTGAGACCACATCTTGACTATTGTGTGCAGTTTTGGTCGCCTTATCTGAGGAAGGATGTTCTTGCCATGGAAGGAGTTCAGCGAAGATTCACCAGGCTGATACCTGGGATGGCAGGAATGACGTATGAGGAGAGATTGGGACGATTGGGCTTGTACTCGCTGGAGTTTAGAAGAATGAGAGGGGATCGCATTGAAACTTATAAAATTCTGACAGGACTGGACAGACTAGATGCAGGAAGGATGATCCCGATGGTCGGGGAGTCCAGAACCAGGGGTCACAGTCTAAGGATAAGGGGTAAGCCATTTAGGACTGAAATGAGGAGGAATTTCTTCACCCAGAGAGTGGTGAACCTGTGGAATTCTCTGCCACAGAGGGCGGTGGAGGCCAGTTCATTAAATATATTCAAGAAAGTGTTGGAGATATTTTTTAAGGCTAAAGGGATCAAGGGATATGGGGAGAAGGCAGGGACAGGGTACTGAATTTGTATGATCAGCCATGATCTCATTGAATGGCGGAGCAGGCTCGAGGGGCCGAATGGCCTACTCCTGCTCCTATCTTCTATGTTTCTATGTTCATATATTTGACAGGTCTTCCTGTCAAATGTATGAAGGGAGATTCCCTTCTCTGATTAGCTCCCCATGGCCCACGTGATCCCAGGGACGCTGCCAACCGCCTGCGCCTCTGGGAAACGTGGGCTCTGCGCACCGGCAGTTTGGAGAGGCCCAGCAACGGAACTCTGCGCCTCCCAGGATCCCTCTGGTCCAAGCGCAGATTTTTCCAGATGGCAGCCCTCCGCCCGCGGGAGGCCTGCGAACGGAATTTCTGGGCCATTCTCGTAGTATGGAGAACGGAACTGCACACAGTAACTCCAAGCGCAGCCTAACCAAGCCTCTTTGTCAATGGAACATTTGCCCCCTGCCCCCCACTTATCAGAGTAGCTCCAGACCAGGGACCTGGCTGGCTCTAAGCGTCATCCTTCACCATATGGTCATACTCCAATTTTTGGTGACCTAGGAATCGCCGCTAGTTATAAATGGACACCAAACGTCTGATAACTGCAGGCAGAGACAGAGAGCTGCGAAAGGAAGGGCGATTTTACAATCACGGAGACAGTCAGCCAGGTGTGGGCAGCGGAACTTCTGGCGGGCTAGTGAGGAGCCATACGCGAGCCGCCTCTAAGCCCCGATCTGAACCCGGTTCAGGCTAATAGATTTGTTAAAATGGCGGGTGGAGTTCAATTCGGGTGCGAGCTGTTACTCTTAATCACTCGCCTTTACGTCCCATACTGACATCATATGGTGTGATTTAGGTAGATGAGAAGTGTTGCCCTTTTTAAAGTAAAATTTGAATGAAGGGCTGTGATGGCAGCAGTGCGATATCATTCCAGGAGAACATAAGAAATAGGAGCAGGAGTCGGCCATGTGGCCCCTCGAGCCTGCTCCGCCATTCAATAAGATCATGGCTGATCATCGACCTCAACTCCAGTTTCCAGCCCGATCCCCATATCCCTTGATTCCCCTAGAGTCCAAAAATCTATCGATCTCAGCCTTGAATATACTCAAAGACTCAGCATTCACAGCCCTCTGAGGCAGAGAATTCCAAAGATTCACCACCCTCTGAGTGAAGAAATTCCTCCTCATCTCAGTCTTAAATGGCGACCCCTTATCCTGAGACTATGCCCCCTAGTTCTAGACTCTCCAGCCAGGGGGAAACAACCTCTCAGCATCTACCCTGTCAATCCCCTTCAGAATCTTATATGTTTCAATGAGGCCACCTCTCATTCTTCTAAACTCCAGAGAGTATAGGCCCATTCTGCACAAACTCTCATCATAGGACAGCCCTCTCATCCCAGGAATCAAACTGGTGAACCTTTGTTGCACCGCCTCCAAGACAAGTATATCCTTCCTTGGATAAGGAGACCAAAACTGTGCACAGTACTCCAGGTGTGGTCTCACCAAGGCCCTGTACAATTGTAGCAAGACTTCCTCACTCTTATACTCCAACCCCCTTGCAATAAAGGCCAACACTCCATTTGCCTTCCTCATTGCTTGAGGACACCCAAATCTCTCCGAACACCAACATTTGAAAGTTTCTCACCATTTAAAATATATTCTGTTTTTCTATTCTTCCAACCAAAGTGAATAACCTCACATTTCCCTACATTATACTCCATCTGATGGATATGGTCTCTGCTGGGAGTCATAGAATAGCTCCCTCCAGTAGCCTAGTGAGTAAAAGCACTGCTGGGAGGCCGCACCAAGCTATACAAGACCAGAAGGTTCAATTCCTGCCCTGATTAAAATAGAATTACACAGAATGTACAGCACAGAAACAGGCCATTCGGCCCAACTGGTCTATGCCAGTGTTTATGCTCCACACGAGCCTCCTCCCACCCCACTTCATCTCACCCCATCAACAAATCCTTCTATTCCTTTCACCCTCATGTGATTATCCAGCTTCCCCTTAAATGTGTCTGTACTATTCGCCTCAACCACTCCCAATGGGAGCGAGTTCCACATTCTCACCACTCTCTGGGCAAAGAAGTTTCTTCTGACCCTTCCATAATCTTAAAGGTCTCAGTCTTCTCTTTTCTAGAGAAAAGAGCCCCAGCCTGTTCTAGCTCTCTTGACAGGTGTAACCTCTCAGTTCTGGTATCATCCTTGTAAATCTATCTTGCATCTACTCCAATGCCTCTATGTCCTTTTTATAATATGGAGACCAGAACTGTGCACAGTAACTCCCAGTGTGGTATGGTGACCAGAACTGTGCACAGTAACTCCAGGTGTGATACGGAGACCTGAACTGTGCACAGTAACTCCCAGTGTGATATGCAGACCAGAACTGTGCACAGTAACTCCAAGTGTGATATGGAGACCAGAACTGTGCACAGTAACTCCAAGTGTGATATGGAGACCAGAACTGTGCACAGTAACTCCCAGTGTGATATGCAGACCAGAACTGTGCACAGTAACTCCCAGTGTGATATGGAGACCAGAACTGTGCACAGTAACTCCAAGTGTGATATGGAGACCAGAACTGTGCACAGTAACTCCAAGTGTGATATGGAGACCAGAACTGTGCACAGTAACTCCAAGTGTGATATGGAGACCAGAACTGTGCACAGTAACTCCAAGTGTGATATGGAGACCAGAACTGTGCACAGTAACTCCCAGTGTGATATGGAGACCAGAACTGTGCACAGTAACTCCAAGTGTGATATGGAGACCAGAACTGTGCGCAGTAACTCCCAGTGTGATATGGAGACCAGAACTGTGCACAGTAACTCCAAGTGTGATATGGAGACCAGAACTGTGCACAGTAACTCCAAGTGTGATATGGAGACCAGAACTGTGCACAGTAACTCCAAGTGTGATATGGAGACCAGAAATGTGCACAGTAACTCCCAGTATGATATTGAGACCAGAACTGTGCACAGTAACTCCAAGTGTGATATGGAGACCAGAACTGTGCACAGTAACTCCAAGTATGATATTGAGACCAGAACTGTGCACAGTAACTCCAAGTGTGATATGGAGACCAGAACTGTGCACAGTAACTCCAAGTATGATATTGAGACCAGAACTGTGCACAGTAACTCCAAGTGTGATATGGAGACCAGAACTGTGCACAGTAACTCCAAGTGTGATATGGAGACCAGAACTGTGCACAGTAACTCCCAGTGTGATATGGAGACCAGAACTGTGCACAGTAACTCCAAGTGTGATATGGAGACCAGAACTGTGCACAGTAACTCCCAGTGTGATATGGAGACCAGAACTGTGCACAGTAACTCCAAGTATGATATTGAGACCAGAACTGTGCACAGTAACTCCAAGTGTGATATGGAGACCAGAACTGTGCACAGTAACTCCAAGTGTGATATGGAGACCAGAACTGTGCACAGTAACTCCAGGTGTGATATGGAGACCAGAACTGTGCACAGTAACTCCAAGTGTGATATGGAGACCAGAACTGTGCACAGTAACTCCCAGTGTGATATGGAGACCAGAACTGTACACAGTAACTCCAGGTGTGATATGGAGACCAGAACTGTGCACAGTAACTCCCAGTGTGATATGGAGACCAGAACTGTGCACAGTAACTCCAGGTGTGATATGGAGACCAGAACTGTGCACAGTAACTCCAAGTGTGATATGGAGACGAGAACTATGCACAGTAACTCCAAGTGTGATATGGTGACCAGAACTGTGCACAGTAACTCCCAGTGTGATATGGAGACCAGAACTGTGCACAGTAACTCCAGGTGTGATATGGAGACCAGAACTGTGCACAGTAACTCCAAGTGTGATATGGAGACGAGAACTATGCACAGTAACTCCAAGTGTGATATGGAGACCAGAACTGTGCACAGTAACTCCCAGTGTGATATGGAGACCAGAACTGTGCACAGTAACTCCAGGTGTGATATGGAGACCAGAACTGTGCACAGTAACTCCAAGTGTGATATGGAGATGAGAACTATGCACAGTAACTCCAAGTGTGATATGGAGACCAGAACTGTGCACAGTAACTCCAAGTGTGATATGGAGACTAGAACTGTGCACAGTAACTCCAAGTGTGATATGGAGACCAGAACTGTGCACAGTAACTCCCAGTGTGATATGGAGACGAGAACTATGCACAGTAACTCCAAGTGTGATATGGAGACTAGAACTGTGCACAGTAACTCCAAGTGTGATATGGAGACCAGAACTGTGCACAGTAACTCCAAGTGTGATATGGAGACCAGAACTGTGCACAGTAACTCCCAGTGTGATATGGAGACCAGAACTGTGCACAGTAACTCCAAGTGTGATATGGTGACCAGAACTGTGCACAGTAACTCCAAGTGTGATATGGAGACCAGAACTGTGCACAGTAACTCCAAGTGTGATATGGAGGCCAGAACTGTGCACAGTAACTCCAAGTGTGATATGGAGACGAGAACTGTGCACAGTAACTCCCAGTGTGATATGGAGACCAGAACTATGCACAGTAACTCCAAGTGTGATATGGAGACTAGAACTGTGCACAGTAACTCCAAGTGTGATATGGAGACTAGAACTGCGCACAGTGCTCCAAGTGTGATATGGAGCCCAGAACTGTGCACAGTAACTCCAAGTATGATACGGAGACTAGAACTATGCACAGTAACTCCAAGTGTGATATGGAGACCAGAACTGTTGGATTTATTAGTGACTATTTTATATTAATGGTCCCTAGTTCCCCACACAAGTAGAAACATCTTCTCTATGTCTACCCTATTGAACCCTTTCATAATCTTAAAGACCTCTATCAGGTCACCCCTCAGCGTTCTCTTTTCTAGAGAAAAGAGCCCCAGCCGGTTCAGCCTTTCCTGATAGGTATAACCACTCAGTTCTTGGATTAGGCTGGGGAAGCTGTAATTTGACTCAATACTCCTATCGGGGGAGAGCACCAGCATGCTGTACCGAGCATGTGAGTGTAAATCAGTTGAGGGCGGAATTGAGCATGCCCTGATGCTCAGTGTGTGATTAGACACTCGGGCCTAGAAATTCGGTGGGCTGCACCACCAGTTAGCGCCCAAAGAGGGCACTTAGTGGGTTTAGCGCCACTGGCCACGCCTCCCGCGAAATTTAGAGGGGCGCTAATGGCGGTGTTAGCCTGTAGCGCTGCGCCGCCACCGATGACATCATCGGTGTGCCACAGTGCCCCGCTACCGTCCCGATCGCGATATTTGGTCGCGCCCCCTGCTGTAACACCGGTCGCAATTTGCGACCGGTTCAGGGGGGCCTACCTGCGGCGGTAGTGGCGCTATAATTAAAGGGGAGGTGCGGGGCGGCCATTTTTTTTGCTGGCCACCTGCTAGCACCTCCTCACGCCGCCGTCCCCGGCCTCCTGAGGCCCACCCCCCACCGGGCAATGCCGGCTGTGTCCCAAGAGCCCGGCATGTCTCCTCGGTGCCGGGCTCTTTTGCCGGCACTCGCTATCTCTGATCGCGCTGTTGTAGGCCCCTCCCCTTTAAGAAGGGGAGGAAGGCCTGCAGTACCGCAGCGTGCCGTGCCGCAGCGTGTGGCGCTGCGGCACGTTGTGCGGCGATATTCAGTTGCAGCGCCCCAAGACGGATGCGGGGCGCTTCGAGCAGCGCCCCGCTTCCGTTTGGGGCGCTGAAACTGAATATCGGGCTGGCGCAAGCGGCTCCTTCTGGGGCGGGACTTCCGGTGCCCAGGCGAGACTGGCACCCCAAGTGCCACCGAACTTTTAGCCCTCACTGTCAAAATGACTTGAAAGACTTGCATTTATATAACGCCTTTCACAACCTCAGGGCATCCCAAAACGCTTTACAGCCAATTAAGTACTTTTTGAACTGCAGTCACTGTTGTCATGTAAGAGACGCGGCAGCCAGTTTGCAGAGCAAGCTCCCCGCAACAGCAATGTGAAAATAACCACATCATCTGATTGTAGTGATGTTGACAGAGGGATAAATATTGAACAGGACACTGGGGATAACACCCCTGTTCTTCTTCAAATTGTGCCACGGGATCTTTTATTTCTTTTATATGAGAGAGTAGACAGGGCCTCGGTTGAACATCCGAAAGACAGCACCTCCGACAGTGCAGCGCTCCCTCAGTACTGCCCCTCCGACAGCACAGCGCTCCCTCAGTACTGCCCCTCCGACAGTGCAGCATGCCCTCAGTACTGCCCCTCCGACAGTGCAGCGCTCCCTCAGTACTGCCCCTCTGACAGTGCAGGGCTCCCTCAGTACTGCCCCACCGACAGTACAGCACTCCCTCAGTACTGCCCCTCCAACAGCACAGCACTCCCTCAGTACTGCCCCTCCGACAGCACAGCGCTCCCTCAGTACTGCCCCTCCGACAGTGCAGCGCTCCCTCAGTACTGCCCCTCCGACAGCACAGCGGTCCCTCAGTACTGCCCCACCGACAGTACAGCACTCCCTCAGTACTGCCCCTCCAACAGCACAGCACTCCCTCAGTACTGCCCCTCCGACAGTGCAGCGCTCCCTCAGTACTGCCCCTCCGAGAGTGCAGCGCTCCCTCAATACTGCCCCTCTGACAGTGCAGCGCTCCCTCAGTACTGCCCCTCCGACAGTGCAGCGCTCCCTCAATACTGCCCCTCCGACAGTGCAGCGCTCCCTCAGTACTGCCCCTTCGACAGTGCAGCGCTCCTTCAGTACTGCACTCCGACAGTGCAGCGTGCCCTCAGTACTGCCCCGACAGTGTAGCGCTCCCTCAGTACTGCCCCTCCGACAGTGCAGCGCTCTCTCAGTACTGCCCCTCCGATAGTGCAGCGCTCCCTCACTACCGCCCCTCCGACAGTGCAGCGCTCTCTCAGTACTGCCCCTCCGACAGTGCAGCACTCCCTCAGTACTGCCCCTCCGACAGTGCGGCACTCCCTCAGTACTGCCCCTCCAACAGTGCAGCACTCCCTCAGTACTGCCCCTCCGACAGTGCAGTGCTCCCTCAGTACTGCCCCTCCGAGAGTGCAACGCTCCCTCAGTACTGCCCCTCCGACAGTGCAGCGCTCCCTCAGTACTGCCCCTCCGACAGCACAGCGCTCCCTCAGTACTGCCCCTCCGACAGTGCGGCGCTCCCTCAGTACTGCCCTTCCGACAGTGCAGCAGTCCCTCAGTACTGCCCCTCCGATAGTGCAGTGCTCCCTCAGTACTGCCCCTCCGACAGCACAGCACTCCCTCAGTACTGCCCCTCTGACAGTGTAGCGCTCCCTCAGTACTGCCCCTCCGACTGTGCAGCAGTCCCTCAGTACTGCCCCTCCGACAGTGCAGTGCTCCCTCAGTGCTGCCCCTCCGAGAATGCAGCGCTCCCTCAATACTGCCCCTCCGACAGTGCAGCGCTCCCTCAGTACTGCCCCTCTGACAGTGCAGCGCTCCCTCACTACCCCCCCTCCAACAGTGCAGCGCTCTCTCAGTACTGCCCCTCCGACAGTACAGCACTCCCTCAGTACTGCCCCTCTGACAGTGCAGCACTCCCTCAGTACTGCCCCTCCGACAGTGCAGCACTCCCTCAGTACTGCCCCTCCGATAGTGCAGCGCTCCCTCAGTACTGCCCCTCCGACAGTGCAGTGCTCTCAGTACTGCCCCTCCGACAGGGCAGCGCTCCCTCAGTACTGCCCCTTCGACAGTGCAGCGCTCCCTCAGTATTGCCCCTCCGACAGTGCAGCGCTCCCTCAGTACTGCCCCTCCGATAGTGCAGCGCTCCCTCAGTACCGCCCCTCTGACAGTGCAGCGCTCTCTTCGTACTACACTGGAGTAACAGCTTAGAGTTTTGTGCTCGAGCCTCTGGTGTGGGACTTGAAAGCACAACCTTCTGACTCAGAGGCGAGAGAGCTACCCACTGAGTCACGGCTGACACTGTCAAGGCACATGCATGAAAAATTTGAGTACAGGGCTTTTGGACCTGACAGCCAATTTTGAAAGCACCCATCTAGATATTTTGGAGAGGGCACAGGGAGGAAGTGGGGTGCAGAAAAGAGCATGAAAAGCAGATTAAGTGGCTAGAAGGGGAAAAACTTGGCAAAAATAATTGCTGCATAAAAGTGCTATCGCACTGCACAAGGGGTATGCTTGTCCTGATTTGAAGTTCAAAGCTCTCTGCAAGATTACACTGTGGGGTGTCACACTGCCCCCTGAACCTGGTGTATATCAGGGGGAATAGACACTCTGGGGACAGTTCCACATTGCTCCAGGATCACACTGCCCCCTGAACCTGGTGTATATCAGGGGGGAATAGTCACTCTGGGGACAGTTCCACATTGCTCCAGGATCACACTGCCCCCTGAACCTGGTGTATATCAGTGGGAATAGTCACTCTGGGGACAGTTCCACATTGCTCCAGGATCACACTGCCCCCTGAACATGGTGTATATCAGGGGGAATAGTCACTCTGGGGACAGTTCCACATTGCTCCAGGATCACACTGCCCCCTGAACCTGGTGTATATCAGGGGGGGAATAGTCACTCTGGGGACAGTTCCACATTGCTCCAGGATCACACTGCCCCCTGAACCTGGTGTATATCAGGGGGAATAGTCACTCTGGGGACAGTTCCACATTGCTCCAGGATCACACTGCCCCCTGAACCTAGTGTATATCAGGGGGAATAGTCACTCTGGGGACAGTTCCACATTGCTCCAGGATCACACTGCCCCCTGAACCTGGTGTATATCAGGGGGAATAGTCACTCTGGGGACAGTTCCACATTGTTCCAGGATCACACTGCCCCCTGAACCTGGTGCATATCAGGGGGAATAGTCACTCTGGGGACAGTTCCACATTGCTCCAGGATCACACTGCCCCCTGAACCTGGTGTATATCAGGGGGGAATAGTCACTCTGGGGACAGTTCCACATTGCTCCAGGATCACACTGCCCCCTGAACATGGTGTATATCAGGGGGGAATAGTCACTCTGGGGACAGTTCCACATTGCTCCAGGATCACACTGCCCCCTGAACATGGTGTATATCAGGGGGAATAGTCACTCTGGGGGCAGTTCCACATTGCTCCAGGATCACACTGCCCCCTGAACCTGGTGTATATCAGGGGGGAATAGTCACTCTGGGGACAGTTCCACATTGCTCCAGGATCACACTGCCCCCTGAACCTGGTGTATATCAGTGGGAATAGTCACTCTGGGGACAGTTCCACATTGCTCCAGGATCACACTGCCCCCTGAACATGGTGTATATCAGGGGGAATAGTCACTCTGGGGACAGTTCCACATTGCTCCAGGATCACACTGCCCCCTGAACCTGGTGTATATCAGGGGGAATAGTCACTCTGGGGACAGTTCCACATTGCTCCAGGATCACACTGCCCCCTGAACCTGGTGTATATCAGGGGGGGAATAGTCACTCTGGGGACAGTTCCACATTGCTTCAGGATCACACTGCCCCCTGAACATGGTGTATATCAGGGGGAATAGTCACTCTGGGGACAGTTCCACATTGCTCCAGGATCACACTGCCCCCTGAACCTGGTGTATATCAGGGGGGAATAGTCACTCTGGGGACAGTTCCACATTGCTCCAGGATCACACTGCCCCCTGAACATGGTGTATATCAGGGGGAATAGTCACTCTGGGGGCAGTTCCACATTGCTCCAGGATCACACTGCCCCCTGAACCTGGTGTATATCAGGGGGGAATAGTCACTCTGGGGACAGTTCCACATTGCTCCAGGATCACACTGCCCCCTGAACCTGGTGTATATCAGTGGGAATAGTCACTCTGGGGACAGTTCCACATTGCTCCAGGATCACACTGCCCCCTGAACATGGTGTATATCAGGGGGAATAGTCACTCTGGGGACAGTTCCACATTGCTCCAGGATCACACTGCCCCCTGAACCTGGTGTATATCAGGGGGAATAGTCACTCTGGGGACAGTTCCACATTGCTCCAGGATCACACTGCCCCCTGAACCTGGTGTATATCAGGGGGGGAATAGTCACTCTGGGGACAGTTCCACATTGCTCCAGGATCACACTGCCCCCTGAACCTGGTGTATATCAGGGGGGAATAGTCACTCTGGGGACAGTTCCACATTGCTCCAGGATCACACTGCCCCCTGAACATGGTGTATATCAGGGGGAATAGTCACTCTGGGGACAGTTCCACATTGCTCCAGGATCACACTGCCCCCTGAACCTGGTGTATATCAGGGGGGAATAGTCACTCTGGGGACAGTTCCACATTGCTCCAGGATCACACTGCCCCCTGAACCTGGTGTATATCAGGGGGAATAGTCACTCTGGGGGCAGTTCCGCGAGTGTCCAATAGGGGCGCACATGCGCCGTACGCCTCTGGTCGAGCGCGACGTGTCGGAGGGCGGGGCTAATGCGGACCTAAAAGGATGAACCTCCCCTCAGGCGCCGCCCTGAGGCGCAACCCGCTGCCGACCTCCCACTCTTCGGCCTAACGCCCAGGCGCTAGTCTCCCGCACCCCCTCTCTCTGGGTGAGCGGTTCCCTCTTATTGCCGCCTCCATTGATATTGGTTCATGTCATTCGCTCATTATTCTACCCGCTCCCCCACCCCGTTACCTGCCGGCTGTCTCTCTCTCTCCGCTGCCGCCTCCTTCCGCGCCCGGGGTGCGGGAGGGTGGAGGAGACTTGGCTCCGTCTTTGTGTTTGAAGAAGTCCGCGCTCCACGCGTCCTCAACCGCCACTCGCCAACCTCCCCCGCGTGGCGGACCGGGCTCGGCCGCATGCGCGCAGCGGCTGAGTCACGTGGGGCAAGGAGACTGGGGGTCGCCCGGCCCCCGCGCGGCCCGTGTAACGACGTCACAAGGAGTAGGGGGCGGGCTGTTTGAGCATCACTTGGACGCGTGGGCGTGGAGCGCGTGCCGCGCCAAGCCGCATGCGCGCGTAAGGCTGTTCCAGCAGCAGCTGGAGCGAGGGGGAAGAGGTCACGCGGCCGACGTTGCGTCTTTACGTGATAATGAGTAGGGGAGGGCGCTGCTGCGAGTCATGTGGAGCTACAGGCGGGGAGGGCCAGGCCGCATGCGCACAAGCTGCTTGCGAACCAGGTGAAGCAGGAAAGCGGCGGGGAGGGTGGGCACGCGGCCGGCATCTGAATCGTCCATGGTGTCACAATGGCTCGGGGACTGCGCGCCATTTAGGGACTGGTTATGGTTAATGGTTAGGGTTAGTAGTTAGGGTTAATGGTTAGGGTTAGTGGTTAAGGTTAATGGTTAGGGTTAGTAGTTAGGGTTAATGGTTAGGATTAATGATTAGGGTTAGTAGTTAGAGTTAATGGTTAGGGACTAGTGGTTGGGGTTAACAGGGTTTGTACTTCGGGTTAATGGTTAGGGTTAGTAGTTAGGGTTAGCAGATAGGGTGAAGGGTTAGTAGTTAGGGTTAATGGTTAGGGTTAATGATTAGGGTTAGTAGTTAGAGTTAATGGTTAGGGACTAGTGGTCGGGGTTAATGGTTACGGTTCGTACTTAGGGTTTGTACTTAGGGTTAATAGTTAGGGTTAGCAGTTAGGGTGAAAGGTTAGGGTTAGTAGTTAGGGTTAGTAGATAGGGTTAATGGTTAGGTTTAGTAGTTAGGGTTAATGGTTAGGGTTAGTAGTTAGGGTTAATGGTTAGGGTTAGTAGTTAGATTTAGTTGTGAGGGTTAATGGTTAGGGTTAGTAGTTAGGGTTAATGGTTAGGGTTAGTAGTTAGATTTAGTTGTTAGGGTTAGTAGTTAGGGTTAGTAGTTAGGGTTAATGGTAGAAACATAGAAGATAGAAGCAGGAGTAGTCCATTCAGCCCCTCGAGCCTGTTCCGCCATTTAATGAGATCATGGCTGATCATCCAAACGCCGCAACCTCGAAACCAAGATAGAGTCCATGTTCTCAGCCTGTGCTCAGGACACAGCAGACCAGCTACGAGACACCGCCAAACAGACGAGGCAACGAATCTACGCTGCCTACATGCACACCAAGAACAGGAAGCTTGAGAAACTCGGCATCACCACCAGCAGCAACCAAGCCTCCCCCGGTACCACGGTTGAAACCACAGGGAAGTCCATCGTCATCTTGTCCGACCACACCCTTCAACCAGATGAAATCGAAGTTCTCAGCCGAGGGCTCAATTTCTGCCCCACCACCAAAATGGACCCATCGGTCTCGCGGCAGACACAGAGGAATTCATCAGGAGAATGAGGCTCCGGGAATTCTTCCACAAATCCCAAGATGTCAGCAGCGAACCCAATGAGACAATCAGTGATCCGGAACAGCAGACAGAGGGATATGCGGTGCAGCAACCTAAGAAGAAAGAGTCAAATTGGACCCCTCCGGAGGGTCGCTGCCCTAAGCTTGACATGTATGCTCAAGCTGTCAGGAGATGCATCAACGCCAGATTCATCAGCCGCACTCACAAGACAGTCCAGAATGTCACCCGAGCACAACGCAACGCCATCCACGCTCTCAAGACCAACCGCAACATCGTCATCAAACCAGCGGACAAAGGAGGAACCATCGTCATACAGAACAGAATGGACTATTGCAAAGAAGCATACCGACAACTGGACAACCAGGAACACTACAGACAGTTACCCGCAGATCCGACCAAAGAACACACCCGCCAACTCAACAGACTGATCAAGACCTTTGATCCAGACCTTCAAAGCATCCTACGCGCTCTCATCCCACGTACTCCCCACGTGGGAGACTTCTACTGCCTCCCAAAGATACACAAAGCCAACACACTCGGACGTCCTATCGTATCAGGCAATGGAACCCTGTGTGATAACCTCTCTGGATACGTCGAGGGCATCCTGAAACCCATTGTACAGGGAACCCCCAGCTTCTGTTGTGACACTACAGACTTCTTACAGAAACTCAGCACCCATGGACCAGTTGAACCAGGAACACTCCTCGCCACGATGGACGTCTCGGCACTCTACACCAGTATCCCCCACGATGACGGCATCGCTGTGACAGCCTCAGTACTGAACACCAACAACAGCCAATCTCCAGACGCCATCCTACAACTCATCCGCTTCATCCTTGACCACAATATCTTCATCTTTGACAACCAGTTCTTTACCCAAACACACGGAACAGCCATGGGGACCAAATTCGCACCCCAATACGCCAACATCTTCATGCACAAGTTCGAGCAAGACTTCTTCACTGCACAGGACCCCCAACCAACACTATACACCAGATACATCGACGACATTTTCTTCCTATGGACCCACGGCGAAGAATCACTGAAAAGACTACACGATAACATCAACAAGTTCCATCCCACGATCAAACTCACCATGGACTACTCCTCAGAATCAGTGTCATTCTTGGACACACGAATCTCCATCAAAGACGGACACCTCAGCACTTCACTCTACCGCAAGCCCACGGACAACCTCACGATGCTCCACTTCTCCAGCTTCCACCTTAACCACGTTAAAGAAGCCATCCCCTATGGACAAGCCCTGCGAATACACAGGATCTGCTCAGACGAGGAGGAACGCGATGGACACCTACAGACGCTGAAAGACGCCCTCGTAAGAACGGGATATGACGCTCGACTCATCGATCGACAGTTCCGACGGGCCACAGCGAAAAATCGCATAGACCTCCTCAGAAGACAAACATGGGACACAACCAACAGAGCACCCTTCGTCGTCCAGTACTTCCCCGGAGCGGAGAAACTACACCATGTTCTTCGCAGCCTTCAACATGTCATCGATGACGACGAACACCTCGCTAAGGCCATTCCCATGCCTCCACTACTTGCCTTCAAACAGCCGCCTAACCTCAAACAGACCATAGTTCGCAGCAAATTACCCAGCTTTCAAGAGAACAGCGACCTCGACACCACACAACCCTGGCACGGCAACCTCTGCAAGACATGCCAGATCATCAACACAGATACCATCATCACACGTGAGGACACCACCCACCAGGTACATGGTACATACTCATGTGACTCAGCCAACGTTGTCTACGTCATACGTTGCAGGAAAGGATGCCCCGGAGCATGGTACATCGGCGAGACCATGCAGACACTGCAACAACGGATGAACGGATACCGCACAACAATCGCCAGGCAGGAGTGTTCCCTCCCAGTCGGGGAACACTTCAGCAGTCAAGGACATTCAGCCTCCGATCTTCGGGTAAGCATTCTCCAAGGCGGCCTTCGAGACACACGACAACGCAAAATTGTCGAGCAGAAACTGATAGCCAAGTTCCGCACCCATGAGGACGGCCTCAACCGGGATCTTGGCTTCATGTCACGCTACATGTAACCTCACCTGACGTAGAGTCATCCAGACTCGAGTCGTTGTTGGCTTGTTCTCTCTACACAGATGCGGCCGGACCTGCTGTGATTTCCAGCAAAAAAAATTTTGACCCCTTGTGACCCCACCTCATTGTTCTTTGATGTAATGTTTTCCTGACTGGCCTGTTTGGACGCCATCCACACCTTTGATTGCTGTGATTATCTCTCTGCCGAGGTGTGATAAAGGGCAGTTAGAAAGATTATGTGTAATCATCTGGCAGTGCTCTCTGACTATATATGCTGTGCCTATATGCATCTCCTCACTTCACCTGACGAAGGAGCAGCGCTCCGAAAGCTTGTGATTTCAAATAAAGCTGTTGGACTATAACCTGGTGTGCGACTTCTCACATTTGTCCACCCCAGTCCAACACCGGCATCTCCACATCATCCAAACTCAGTACCCTGTCCCTGGTTTCTCCCCATATCCCTTGATCCCTTTAGCCTTAAGAAATATATCTAACTCCTTCTTGAATATATTTAATGAATTGGCCTCAAGTGCCTTCTGTGGTAGAGAATTCCACAGGTTCACCACTCTCTTGGTGAAGAAATTCGTCCTCATCTCAGTCCTAAATGGCTTACCCCTTATTCTTAGACTGTGACCCCTGGTACTCGACTCCCCCGCCATCGGGAACATCCTTCCTGCATCTAATCTGTCTAGTCCTGTTAGAATTTTATACGCTTCAATGAGATCCCCTCTCATTCTTCTAAATTCTAGCGAATACAAGCCCAATCAACCCAATCTCTCCTCATACGTCATTCCTGCCATCCCAGGTATCAGTCTGGTGAATCTTCGCTGAACTCCCTCCATGGCAAGAACATCCTTCCTCAGATAAGGCGACCAAAACTGCACACAATACTCAGGGTGTGGTCTCACCAAGGCCCTGTACAACTGCAACAAGACATCCTTGCTCCTGTACTCGAATCCTCTTGCTATGAAGGCCAACATACCATTTGCCTTCTTAACTGCCTGCTGCACCTGCATGCTTACCTTCAGCAACTAGTGCACAAGGACACCCAGGTCTCATTGCACTTCCCCTTTTCCCAATCTATTGCCGTTCAGATAATAATCTGCCTTCCTGTTTTTGCCACCAAAGCGGATAACCTTGCATTTATCCACATTATACTGCATCTGCCATGCATCTGCCCAATCACCCAACCTGTCCAAATCATACTGGAGTTTCTCTGCATCTTCCTCACAGCACACACGCCCACCCAGCTTTGTGCCCCGCTTAGGGACGAGTCTTCAGGTTTAATGGTTAGGGTTAGTACTTAGGGTAAATGGTTAGGGTTAGTAGTTAGGGTTAATGGTTAGGGACTAGTGGTCAGGATTAATGGTTAAGGTTAGTACTTAGGGTTAATGGTTAGGGTTAGTATTTCGGGTTGATGGTTAGGGTTAGAGTTAATGGTTAGGGACTAGTGGTCAGGGTTAATGGTTAGGGTTTGTACTTAGGCTTAATGGTTAGGGTTAGTAGTTAGGGTTAATGGTTATGGACTAGTGGTCAGGGTTAATGGTTAGGGTTAGTACTTAGGGTTAATGGTTATGTATGTGTTAGTGGTTAGGGTTAATGGTTTGGGTATGGGGTTAGTGGTTAGGGTCTAGTGGTTAGGGTTAGGTTTGGGTGTTAGATTTGGGGTAAGTAGTTGGTGATAGGGTTAATAGTTAGGATATGGGGTTAGGGTTAATGGTGAGGATTAGGCTTGGGTATTAAGAGTTGGGGTTAGTAGTCGGGGATAGGTTTAATGATTAGGGTATGGGGCTAGTGGTTAGGGTTAGGCTTGGGTCTTAAGAGTTGGAGCTAGTGGCTAGGGTTGGGGTTAATGGTCAGGGTTAGGGTTGGTTGTAAAAGTTGGGTTTGGTGGTTAGGGGAGCCACCGTTGAGTTAATAGCGGGATGGGTTAACGCATAACGCCTTTGAAAGGCAACAAGTGATATCATACGATATCAAGGAGCACTCCACAATGCCCCTCCACCATCTACAAGCCCCAAGTCAGGAGTGTGGTGGAATACTTATCGCTCCCCTCGACAGGTGTCGCTGCAACAAGACTCAAGCACCTTGGCATTGTCCAGGTCAGGGGACTTTGCTTGATAGGCACCACTGTAACTCAATATCCACCCCCTTCCATGACTCCAGCACTGGACTGCAGCGTGTACAATCTACAGGATGCACTGCAGCAACTCACCAACGTTGCTTTGACGGCATCTCCGTCCATCCGCAACCACTACAACAATATCAATTTGCATTTAAATAGCACCTTTAATGTAGTACGACATCCCAAGGTGCTTCACAGGTGCGATTATCAGACACAAATTTGACACTGAGTCACATGAGATATTAGGACAGGTGACCAAAAGCTTGAACAAACGGCGTCTTAAAGGAGAGAGGGGTAGAGAGGCGGAGAGGTTTGGGGAAAGAATGACAGAGTTTCGATGCCTTGGTGGCTAAAGGCACAGCCACCAATGGTGGAGCGATTAAAATCGGGGGATGCACAAGAGGCCAGAATTGGAGGAGCACAGAGATCTTAGAGGAGGTTACAGGGATAGGGTGGGTGAGCGAGGGCTTTGGAGGGAGTTGAAAAGGATGAGAATTGTTAAATTGAGGTGTTAGAAAAACTAGGGTAGCAATGTTGTGGGAACATCATCTCCTCAAAGTTCCTCTCCAAAAGTCATGCACCGTCCCCACTTGGACATTTTTCGCCGTTCCTTCATCGTCGCTGGGTCAATATCCTGGAATGTCCCAACCTAATGCCTGCTGTAGCTCAGTGGCAGATACCTGACTGTGAACATCTTCTGTAGAAGCCTTACTGTGAACATCTTCTGTAGACACCTGGCTGTGGATAACTTCTGTAGTTACCTGTGAATACTTTTTATATTATAAACAGAAAATGCTGAAAATATTCAGGTGAGCCAGCATCTGCGGAGAGAGAAACGATGACCTTTTGTCAGAGCTGGAAAAAGTTAGAGATATAACAGGTTTTAAGCAAGTACAGAGGCAGGGACGGTGGGGAGGAACGAACAAAAGGGAAGGTCTGTGATAAAGGTGGAAGGCAGGAGAGATTAAATGACTAAAGGGATGAGGCACCTCAAAGCACTGGAGAGGTACCACCAACGCTGCCTCCGCAAGATCCTGCAAATCCATTGGCAGGATAGGCGCACCAACGTCAGTGTTCTTGCTCAGGCCAACATCCCCAACATCAAAGCTTTGACCACGCTCGATCAGCTCCGATGGACGGGTCACATTGTCCGCATGCCTGATACGAGACTCCCAAAATAAGCGCTCTACTCGGAGCTCCGGCACGGCAAGAGAGCCCCAGGTGTGCAGAGGAAACGCTTCAAGGACACCCTCAAAGCCTCCTTGAAAAAGTGTAACATCCCCACCGACACCTGGGAATCCCTGGCCCAAGACTGCACAAAGTGGAGAAGCATCCGGGAAGGCGCCGAACACCTTGAGTCTCTTCACCGGGAGCAAGCGGAAGCCAAGCGCAGGCAGCGCAAGGAGTGCACGTCAACCCAAGCACCCCCAACCCACCCGCCCCTTCAACCACCGTCTGCCCCACCTGTGACAGAGACTGTAGGTCCCGCATTGGACTCATCAGTCACCTGAGAACTCATTTATAATGTGGAAGCAAGTCTTCCTCGGTTCCGAGGGACTGCCTAAGAAGGAAGAAGAAGAAAGGGATGATGGTACAAGGCAAAGGAGATGGTAATGGGACAAGTAAAGTAACAAAAGATGGGTCTAGAGGAGGTGTAAATGGGAATAGCAGAATCATCAACAGAGGCCATCTGAAAAAATAGGGGCAGAGGTTATAGTCTGAAATTGTTGAACTCGAAGTTGAGTCCGGAAGGATGTAAAGTGCCTAATCGGAAGATGAGGCGCTGTTCCTCGAGCATACGTTGAGCTTCATTGGAACAGTGTAGGAGGCCGAGGACAGAGAGGTCAGAATGAGTGTGTGACTGAACACCTTTGGAAGATACCTTACTGCAAACACCTTCTTCCTGGTTGGTGCTCATTAAGTTGAAGCATGTGAATGTTTGGTGCTGGATTCAAACCCAGTTCAAGGATGGGCTACTGGCTCATTGTATCTCCTAGTTACTTCCCTCTTTCAGCTATGTTTACAATCCATCCACTTGTAAACGGTGACTCAGTGCTCTGGAATGAAATCATAGAAACATAGAAGATAGGAGCAGGAGTAGGCCATTCGGCCCTTCGAGCCTGCTCCGCCATTCAACGAGATCATGGCTGATCATCCAAACCCTAGCACCCGGTCCCTACACTGACAGCCATCCCACCCAAACCCTATCCCAGTAACCCCACGTATTTAATCCCCCCTAACACTAAGGGCCAATTTTTATCATGGCCAATCAACCTAACCCGCACATCTTTGGACTGTGGGAGGAAACCGGAGCACCCGGAGGAAACACATGCAAACACGGGGAGAATGTGCAAACTCCACACAGACAATCCCCCAATCTTACACCCAGCCATCACAACCAAACTGCAAAAAATAGATATGTATCTACCTTCAATAAATGTATTAAAATATGAGGGAGGTGGTGGTGAAATTGCGCTGTATGATTAACACACATATGAAATACCTACTGGAGTTGTTAACTTTTGACACTAAATATTATTTGATCGTGTTTAAAAAAAGGAGACTTACATTTAGACAGTGCCTTTCATGACCTCAGGACTTCCCAAAGCACTTTACAGCCAATGAAGTACTTTTGAAGTTTTAACCTCTCAGTTCTTGGGTTAGGCTGCTGTAATTTGACTCAATACTCCTGTCGGGGGAGAGCAATAGCATCCTGTACCGAGCGTGTGAGTGCAAGTCAGGTGAGGGCAGAATTGAGCGTGCCCTGATGCTCAGTGTGTGATTAGACGCTCACTGTCAAAAAGACTTGCATTTATATAACGCCTATCACAACCTCAGGACATCCCAAAACGCTTTACAGCCAATGAAGTACTTTTGAAGTGTCGTCACTAATTTGCACACAGCAAGATCCCACAAACAGCAATGTGATAAATGACCAGAAAATCGGTGTTTTTTTTGAGATGTTGATTGCGGGATAAATATTGGCCAGGACACCGGGGAGAACTGCCCTCTGCGCTTCTTCAAAATAGTGCCATGGGATCTTTTACGTCCACCTGAGAGGACATGGTTTAGCATCTCATCCGAAAGACGGCACCTTCGACAGTGCAGTACTCCCTCAGTACTGCTCTGGAGTGTCAGCCTAGAGTTTTGTTTAGGATTCGGATGGCAGGATCACACCGCAGGATTTCAGCCAAGGTGTGTTTCACAGGGGTCTCCTGACATGAGTTGTGCGCTAAGTGTTCCTGAACACTTCCCCTCCCCGCCCACGTTTTTAGCAGTGCCCAGAAATGGTAACGTTTGAAATTCATGAGACTTAAAATTTTGTAGCCAGGCAAAGATTTATTGAAATTGTAACCATTACAACAGTAAAAAAAAATGTGTGCGCAAAATCATGAACTATTGCGAAATGGAGTAACTTGGTTTGCCCTCTGCGCGACATATTGGGAGTTCTGCTCTGCTGTTGTGTTAAAAACACATACTCCAACAGAGCCAAGCTAGGCAATAAAATGAACTCGCAAAACGTAACCTGCTGGGTGACTGCAACAAAGTGAAAGGCTGTTTTTTAAACCGAGTAAAAGCTATTTTTTTTCCGTGGTTGTCGTTAGCTGGAATGTATTCATTGCTCCTCTTCACAGCTGCACAATAGCATTATTTAGCCAGAAACGCAAGCAACTCCGTAGCGCCTCGAACATTCCCATTCAGCCTCTCGGATGAGCCTCTTCTCTGCATGTGAAGTGACCATCGCTCAGAAAAGAACGATTTTCTTTTTAACACGCCATTTGTTCATGCAAAGATTAATTGGCATGCACGTGAAGATTTACATGTTGCCCCCAACCCACCCCATCCAACCACAGTAGCACGGTAAGAATTCCTCTAGTTCCAGGGGGGGGCACCACCTACCCAAACGTTTAGAACAAGCTTCTAAAACAACGTTGTACCAAACAGGAGAAGATCATGAACCATACGGAAAACAGAGGAATCCTCAGCCAGTCTGTTCAGGAACCGTAACAATTTACTAATCATTTGTGTACCAATGTTACATGCAGCAGAGTACGAGCATCCTGCACTTCTCTTTCAGACCAAGGCAATTTCCCAATGTATGTTCGCCAACAAGCAAACTCTGCTCCTAATTTGAGGTTCACATTTCAACTGGAGTGGGACGGATGCCTTGCAATCACGTCATGCTGCAAAAGAATAAAATATAATGAGATGTGAGTTGCATAAAAAAGGACAGACTTTCGTTTATATAGTGCCTATCAAATCGCTCAGAAATGTCTCAAAGTGCTTCAAAGACAATGTGGGGGACTATAGTGTAAAACTGATGCTATCAGATCAGTCGGCCCTCAGAGAGGGAGCAGAGATTGACTAAAATGGTACCAGGGATGAGGGATTTCAGTTACGTGGAGAGACTGGAGAAGCTGGGATTGTTCTCCTTAGAGCAGAGAAGGTTAAGGGGAGATTGACCAGAATGGTACCAGGGATGAGGGACTTCAGTTACGTGGAGAGACTTAGAGAAGCTGGGATTGTTCTCCTTAGAGCAGAGAAGGTTAAGGGGAGATTTAATAGAGATGTTCAAAATTATGACAGGTTTTGATGCAGTAGATGGGGAGAAACTGTTTCCAGTGGCAGGAGGGTTGGTAACCAGAGGACACAGAGTTAAGATAATTGGCAAAAGAACCAGAGGGGGAGACAAGGAGATTTTTAAAAAATTGCAGCGAGTTGTTACGAGCTGGAATGCACTTCCTGAAAGGGCGGTGGAAGCAGATTCAATAGTAGCTGTCAAAAGCCAATTGGATATGTGTGTGAAAAGCAAAAATTTGCAGGGCTATGGGGGCAAGAGCAGGGGGAGAGGGACTAATTGGACAGCTATTTCAAAGAGCCAGCATAGAAACATAGAGGATAGGAGCAGGAGTAGGCCATTCGGCCCCTCGAGCCTGTTCCGCCATTCAATGAGATCATGGCTGATCATCCAAATTCAGTACCCTGTCCCTGCCTTCTCACCATACCCCTTTGATCCCTTTAGCCTTTAAGAAATATATCTAACTCCTTCTTGAATATATTTAATGAATTGGCCTCTACTGCCTTGTGTGGTAGAGAATTCCACAGGTTCACCACTCTCTGGGTGAAGAAATTCCTCCTCATCTCTGTCCTAAATGGCTTACCCCTTATCCTTAGACTGTGACCCCTGGTTCTGGACTCCCCCGCCATCGGGAACATCCTTCCTGCATCTCGTCTGTCTAGTCCTGTTAGAATTTTATAAGTTTCAATGAGATCCCCTCTCATTCTTCTATACTCCAGCGAGTACAAGCCCAATCGACCCAACCTCTCCTCATACATCATTCCTGCCATCCCAGGTATCTTCTATGCTGTAACATTCTATGGGGGAGAAATTGGGTGGAGCCGCAAACGGGGCGCCGAGCTCGCCTGGGCGCCAGATTTTGCGCTGCGATCAGAGCAGCAGCGATCACCGGAAATTCAGCTTGAGCGCCCCAAGAGTGACACGGGGTGAGGTTCGAGGCGCTCCGCGTCCCTCTTAGGGCGCTGAAACTGAATATTGCAGCTCAACATGCCGCAGCGTGTGGCGCGCTGCGGTACTGCAGGCCTTCCATTCTTAAGGGGGAGGGGCCTGCACCAGCGCGATGAGCGATCGCGAGTGCCGGCAAAAGAGCCCGGCACCGAGGAGAAGTGCCGGGCTCTCGGAAAACAGCCGGCACTGCCGCGGGGGGAGAACAGGAGGCCGGGGACGGAGGTGCTGGCAGGCGGCCGCCGAAAAAAACGGCCGCCCTGCACCTCCACCTTAATTTGCGCCACTGCCGCCACAGGTAGGCCCCGTGAACTGGGCGCGATTAGCGAGCGGTGCTACAGAGGCGGTCGCTGCCAAATATCGCGATCGGGGCGGTAGCGGGGCGCTGCGCACACCGATGATGTCATCGGTGGCGGCGCAGCGCAACAGACTAACGCCACCATTAGCGCCCCAGCTAAATATCGCGGGAGGTGTGGCCAGTGGCGCTAAAGCCACTGAGTGCCCTCTTTAGGCGCTAACTGGTGGCGCAGCCCACCGAATTTCTCCCTATGAATCTATGATTTATACATCCCTCCTAATTTTAAAATCCATTCAATGAGTTTTGGGAAAACGGGCGAGTGATCTGATATATCACCAATTTTACACTATTGTCCAAAGTCAAAATTCCCCCCAATGAAGGACGTTTGAAGGGCAGGAACTGTTGCTATTTAGGCAAATATGGCAGCTGTTTTGCACACAGCAACATTCCACAGATAGCAGTAAGATGAATGTTCAGAAGAACTCCCTTCTCTTCCAATAGAGTGCCGTGGGAACTTTAACACCCAGCTGTACCACCAGTAGACGGGGCCTCGGTTTAACTAAAGGACACTCCTCTGGACAGCAAATCACAGAAAGAAAGACCTGCATTTATTTAGCGCCTTACATGACCTCAGGACGTCCCAAAGCACTTCACAGCCATTGAAGTACTTTGGAAGTATTGTAATGTAGGAAACACGGCAGCCAATTTGTGCACAGCAAGCTCCAACAAACAGCAATGTGATAGTGACCAGATGGTGACATTTCAGTGATGTTGGTTGAGGGATAAATATTGGCCCCAGGACACCGGGGAGAACTCCCCTGCTCTTTTTCAAAATAGTGCCATGGGATCTTTTACATGCACCTGAGAGGGCAGATGGGGCCTCGGTTTAACGTCTCATCCGAGAGGCGGCACCTCCAACAGTGCAGCGCCATCAATTTAAGATAGAAAAATATATTGCTGGGATTAGATGAAGAAGGGGTGGGAGGAGGCTCGTGTGAAGCATAAACACCGGCATAGACCTGCTGGGCCGAATGGCCTGTTTCTGTAATAATGTTAACATTAACTCTGTTTCTCTCTCCACAGATGCTGCCTGACCTGCTGAGTATTTCCAGCACTTTCAGTTCTTATTTCAGATTTCCAGCATCCGCAGAATTTTGCTATTGTATTGGCCTGTTTCTGTGCTGTAAATACTTTGTAAACTATTAGGGGGCTAAAATCGGTTGATTTGCGCCTCCCTAAGAGTGCGCTAACGGGGCACAAATCAACTAGTGCCTGGGCGCGGCGCTGCTAACACCTCCCACAAAAGTCAGCGGGAGGTTAGCGGCGGTGTTAATCGTTAGCGCTGCGTGGCGCTGTGCCGCCGGTGATGACATCATCACCGTGCGCAGCGCCACGGCTGTAACATTGGGTGGCGCCCCCCTGACTTACTGCCGGACGCTATGTCCGCCGGGGTCAGGGGGGCCTACCTGTGACTGGGGCGGCGCTAGTTAAAGGGCAGGTGGCGGGGGGCCATTTTTGCTGCTGGCCGCCTGCCAGCACCCGCCCCCGTTGCTGTCCCCGTGAAGCCCCACCGTGGAGTGCCGGCTGCGCTCCATGAGCCCGGCCCTCCTCGAGAGCTGGGCTCGTTTGCTAGCGTTCCGGATCCCTGGACACCGGGACGCGCTGCGCCAGGCCCTGCCCTTTTAATAAGGGGAGGAAGGCCTGCAGTACCGCGGCACGTAGCGCTGTGATATTGGCTCGCAGCGCCCCAAGAGGGACGTGAGGTTCTTCCAGTAGTGCCCCCTCCTCCCTCTCGGGGCGCTACCTGGGAAAATCGGCCGTGGGGGCGCTAACTTTTTCGGGCCCGCCAAAGATAGCGCCCCATACCCAATTTTTACCCCTTAGTCTCCCTTACTTCTCCTTCAATTTGATACCAACTGACCCATCGCTAGCAACAAGTTTTACTTTATTCTTTGTCCTTGCTCCTCCCACCTTCTCGATACACTGGGCACTGTTCTTACCAGAGTTGTGTAAGCGTTCTCAAAATGAAATAAGCTCTTGTAGTTATAAAAGGCAATGATCATCGCGATGCCCATCTCCAACACTGTGAAGAGCAGGAGAGCTATCGTTAAGGAAAATGTCGTCGCCTGTTGGAAGCAAGGCACAAGGTCGATTAGCTCTTAGCTCTTGTAAAATAATTACACATTTCATGGCACTTCATATTGGTGAAGTTGGAGATAAAGACAAACTTTCAATCTTCACTGAGCTGAGCCTTGTCAAACATGTGTATGGAGATGAGCAGAACACAAAAGGACTGCTTTTGGAATTGAAACAGGCTAACTAGCTCCAGCCCCACAACCCTCCGAGATCTCTGCGCTCCTCCAATTCTAGACTCATGCGCATCCCGATTTTAATCGCTCCACCTTTGGCGGCCGTGGCTTCAGCTGCCTAGGCCCCAAAGGTCTGGAATTCCCTCCCTAAGCCTCTCTTTCCTCCCTTAAGATGCTCCTTAAAACCTACCTCTTTGACCAAGCTTTTGGTCGCCTGTCCTAATATCTCATGTGGCTCGGTGTCAAATGTTGTTTTATAACGCTCCTGTGAAGTGCCTTGGGATGTTTTAGTCCGTTAATGGTGTTCTGTAAGTGCACGTTGTTGTTCTTGTAAGGGCTGTGTGGAACAGTGGGATACATCAGACTGGCTGGGGTCTGCGGACCCAAGTAAGGGCCATACGAGGGCCCCAGAGGGGTTGGCGATGATTGACATGTCTGTCTCTCTGGCGTTGGGCACAGAAGGACAGTATCTGGAGAATTCTGTATTTTACTGCCTTTCCATGTGGCTGTATACGAGCAAATATGTTTCTGCAACGAAAGCACTGTATTCCAAAGAGTGCCAATACCAGCTGCCCCAATCCTCCAAGTGTCAATATCTGCAGTGTACCCCTCAGAGTGTCAATATCCGCAGTCCCCATCCCCAGAGTGTCAATATCTGCAGTCCCCATCCTCAGAGTGTCAATATCCGCAGTCCCCATCCCCAGAGTGTCAATATCTGCAGTCCCCATCCCCAGAGTGTCAATATCCGCAGTCCCCATCCCCAGAGTGTCAATATCCGCAGTCCCCATCCCCAGAGTGTCAATATCCGCAGTCCCCATCCCCAGAGTGTCAATATCCGCAGTGTACCCCTCAGAGTGTCAATATCCGCAGTCCCCATCCCCAGAGTGTCAATATCCGCAGTCCCCATCCCCAGAGTGTCAATATCCGCAGTCCCCATCCCCAGAGTGTCAATATCCGCAGTCCCCATCCCCAGAGTGTCAATATCCGCAGTCCCCATCCCCAGAGTGTCAATATCCGCAGTCCCCATCCCCAGAGTGTCAATATCCGCAGTCCCCATCCCCAGAGTGTCAATATCCGCAGTCCCCATCCCCAGAGTGTCAATATCCGCAGTCCCCATCCCCAGAGTGTCAATATCCGCAGTCCCCATCCCCAGAGTGTCAATATCCGCAGTCCCCATCCCCAGAGTGTCAATATCCGCAGTCCCACCCCTCAGTGTCAATATCCGCAGTCCCACCCCTCAGAGTGTCAATATCCGCAGTCCCACCCCTCAGAGTGTCAATATCCGCAGTCCCCATCCCCAGAGTGTCAATATCCGCAGTCCCACCCCTCAGAGTGTCAATATCCACAGTCCCACCCCTCAGAGTGTCAATATCCGCAGTCCCCATCCCCAGAGTGTCAATATCCGCAGTCCCACCCCTCAGAGTGTCAATATCCGCAGTCCCACCCCTCAGAGTGTCAATATCTGCAGTCCCACCCCTCAGAGTGTCAATATCCGCAGTGTACCCCTCAGAGTGTCAATATCCGCAGTCCCCAGCCCCAGAGTGTCAATAACCGCAGTCCCACCCCTCAGAGTGTCAATATCCGCAGTCCCACCCCCTCAGAGTGTCAATATCTGCAGTCCCACCCCTCAGAGTGTCAATATCTGCAGTCCCACCCCTCAGAGTGTCAATATCCGCAGTCCCACCCCTCAGTGTCAATATCTGCAGTCCCACCCCCTCAGAGTGTCAATATCTGCAGTCCCACCCCTCAGAGTGTCAATATCTGCAGTCCCACCCCTCAGAGTGTCAATATCTGCAGTCCCACCCCTCAGAGTGTCAATATCTGCAGTCCCACCCCTCAGAGTGTCAATATCTGCAGTCCCACCCCTCAAAGTGTCAATATCTGCAGTCCCACCCCTCAGAGTGTCAATATCTGCAGTCCCACCCCCTCAGAGTGTCAATATCTGCAGTCCCACCCCTCAGAGTGTCAATATCTGCAGTCCCACCCCTCAGAGTGTCAATATCTGCAGTCCCACCGCCTCAGAGTGTCAATATCTGCAGTCCCACCCCCTCAGAGTGTCAATATCTGCAGTCCCACCCCTTCAGAGTGTCAATATCTGCAGTCCCACCCCCTCAAATTGTCAATATCTGCAGTCCCACGCCTCAGAGTGTCAATATCTGCAGTCCCACCCCTCAGTGTCAATATCTGCAGTCCCACCCCTCAGAGTGTCAATATCTGCAGTCCCACCCCTCAGAGTGTCAATATCTGCAGTCCCACCCCTCAGAGTGTCAATATCTGCAGTCCCCACCCCGCAGAGTGTCAATATCTGCAGTCCCCACTCCTCAGAGTGTCAATATCTACAGTCCCCACCCTCAAGAGTGTCAATATCTGCAGTCCCACCCCTCAGAGTGTCAATATCTGCAGACCCACTCCTCAGAGTGTCAATAGCTGCAGTCCCCACCCCTCAGAGTGTCAATATCTGCAGTCCCACCCCCTCAGAGAGTCAATATCTGCAGTCCCACCCCTCAGAGTGTCAATATCTGCAGTCCCAATTGCAATAGGTCTGTGGGTTGGGTAGAGTCAATGATAGGACAATTGTACAGGGTCTGTGGGTTGGGTAGAGTCAATGTGAGGACAATTGTACAGGGTCTGTGGGTTGGGTAGAGTCAATGATAGGACAATTGTACAGGGTCTGTGGGTTGGGTAGAATCAATGACAGGACAATTGTACATGGTCTGTGGGTTGGGTAGAATCAATGACAGGACAATTGTACAGGGTCTGTTGGTTGGGTAGAATCAATGACAGGACAATTGTACAGGGTCTGTCGGTTGGGTAGAATCAATGACAGGACAATTGTACAGGGTCTGTGGGTTGGGTAGAGTCAATGTGAGGACAATTGTACACGGTCTGTGGGTTGGGTAGAGTTTTTTTATTAAAATTTTTTTTTTTTTAATTCATTGATGGGATGTGGGTGTCGCTGGCTAGGCCTGCATTTAGTGCCCATCCCTAATTGCCCTTGAGAAGATGGTGGTGAGCCGCCTTCTTGAACCGCTGCAGTCCATATGGTGTAGGTACACCCACAATGCTGTTAGGAAGGGAGTTCCAGGATTTTGGCCCAGCGACAGTGAAGGAATGGCGATACAGGTCCAAGTCAGGATGGTACATAGATACATAGAAGATAGGAGCAGGAGTAGGCCATTCGGCCCTTCGTGCCTGCTCCGCCATTTAATGAGATCATGGCTGATCCTTTAATTCAGTATCCCGTCCCCGCCTTCTCTCCGTAACCCTTAACCCCTTTTGCCCGTAGAAATATATCTAATTCCCTCTTAAATATATTTAATGAGCTGGCGTACACTGCCCTCTGTGGCAATGAGTTCCACAGGTTCACCACTCTCTGAGTGAAGAAATTCCCCCTCATCTCTGTCCTAAATGGTTTAGCCCTTATCCTTAAATTATGTCCTCTAGTTCTGTTCTCACCCGCCAAGGGAAACATTCCTTCTGCATCCAGTCTGTCTAGACCTGTCAGAATTTTATACACTTCTATGAGGTCCCCTCTCAATCTTCTAAACTCCAGTGTGTACATCCCTAAACTACATAGTCTCTCCTCATAGGTCATTCCCGCCATTCCTGGTATCAGCCTGGTGAATCGCCGCTGCACCCCCTCCATGGCAAGAACATCCTTCCTCAGATGAGGCGACCAAAACTGTACACAGTACTCGAGGTGTGGTCTCACCAGTGCCCTGTACAGCTGCAGCAAGGTATCCCTGTTCCTGTATTCTAACCCTTTTGCTATGAAGGCCAGCATACCGTTTGCCTTCTTGACCGCCTGTTGCACCTGCATGCTCGCCTTCAGTGACTGGTGTACAAGAACACCCAGGTCTCTCTGTACTTCCCCCTCTCCCAATCTATTGCCATTTAAATAATAATTTGCCCTCCCGTTCCTGCACCCAAGGTGGATAACTTCGCACTTGTCCACATTATAGTGCATCTGCCATTTATCCGCCCAATCGCCCAGTCTGTCCAAATCGCTCTGGAGCTTCCTGGTCTCTTCCTCTGAGCCCACCCCACCTCCTAGTTTAGTGTCGTCTGCAAATTTGGAAATGCTGCATCCGACTCCCTGATCCAGGTCATTAATGTAAATTGTGAACAGCTGGGGGCCCAGGACAGATCCCTGTGGTACCCCACTTGTTACTGCCTGCCATTCAGAAAATGAGCCGTTTATTCCAACTCTCTGTTTTCTATCTGACAGCCAGTTCCCTATCCACGCCAAAACTTTCCCCTTTATCCCATGAGCCTCAATTTTCCATGCTAATCTTTTATGTGGGACCTTATCGAAGGCCTTTTGGAAGTCCAGGTACACCACATCTACTGGCTCTCCCCCATCTATTCTACCAGTTACTCCCTCAAAAAATTCCAAAAGATTAGTCAAGCACGATTTACCCTTTGTAAATCCATGTTGACTCTGTCCTATCCTGTCCCCATTTGCTAAGTGCTCCGCTATTTCATCCTTAATGATGGACTCCAGCATTTTGCCCACAACTGATGTAAGGCTTACAGGTCTGTAATTACCTGCTTTTTCCCTACCCCCCTTTTTGAATAGTGGGGTAACGTTAGCTACCCTCCAATCCATCGGCACTGTTCCCGAGTCTAATGAATTCTGAAAAATCATCCTTAGTGCATCCGCTATCTCTAGGGCCACCTCCTTCAGTACCCTAGGATGCATGTTATCAGGCCCTGGGGATTTGTCCACCTTCAATCCCTTTAGCTTCCTTAACACCATATCCTTAGAGATATTGATTTGCGTCAGTTCCTCCTTTGCCAATGTCCCTATTTTTCCCGATATCCCAGGGAGGTTTTTTGTGTCTTCCTTCGTAAAGACTGACCCAAAGTATGCATTTAGTTGATCTGCCATTTCCTTATTTCCCATTATATATTCCCCCGTATCTGACTGCAATGGACCAACTTTGGTTTTCACCAGTCTTTTCCTTTTGATATATTTATAAAAGCTTTTGGAGTTAGTTTTTATATTTTCCGCCAGCTTGTTTTCGTAAGCTATTTTGCCCCTCTTGATTATGCCCTTTGCCCTCCTTTGCTCTATCTTAAACTGTTCCCAATCTTCCGCTCTGGCGCTTTTTTTGGCTATTTTATACGCCCTATCTTTGGATTTTATGCTGTCTCTAATTTCCCCTGTTATCCACGGTTGAGTCACCTTTTTAGATTTCCTTTTATGCCAGATTGGTATAAACAATTTTTGCAATTTTGTCATTCTATCTTTAAATGTTTGCCATTGTTTATCTACCTCCAGTCCTCTCAGGAACGTTGTCCAATCAGACCTACTCAGTTCCCGTCTCATGGCATCATAATTCCCCTTGTTTAAATTCAGGACCTTAGTCTCTGAGTCAATTTCTTCGCTCTCCATTTCGAGTGAGAAATCGATCATGTTATGATCGCTCTGACCCAAGGGTCCCCGTACAACAAGATTACTGATTAGTCCCTTCTCATTGCACAGTACCCAGTCCAATATAGCCTGTTCCCGAGTTGGTTCCTCGACATATTGATCCAGATAACCATCCCTTAAACACTCAAGGAATTCCTCCTCCTCATTATTTTTACTGATTAGGCTAGTCCAATCTATATGTAAGTTAAAGTCACCTATGATGACAGCTGTGCTCTTATTGCACGCTTCTCTAATTTCCCTCGTGATGCCCTCCCTAACCTCTATTTGTGTGGCTTGGAGGGGAACTTGTAGGTGGTGATGTTCCCATGCGTCTGCTGCCCTTGCCCTTCTAAGTGGTAGAGGTCGCGGGTTTGGAAGGTGCTTTTGAAGGAGCTTTGGCGAGTTGCTGCAGTGCATCTTGTAGATGGTACACACTGCAGCCACAGTGCGCCGGTGGTGGAGGGAGTGAATGTTGAAGGTGGTGGATGGAGTGCCAATCAAGCGGGCTGCTTTATCCTGAATGGTGTCGAGCTTCTTGAGTGTTGTTGGAGCTGCACTCATCCAGGCAAGTGGAGAGTATTTCATCACACTCCTGACTTGTGCCTTGTAGATGGTGGAAAGGCTTTGGGGAGTCAGGAGGTGAGACACTCGCCGCAGAATACCCAGCCTCTGGCCTGCTTTTGTAGTCACAGTATTTATATGGCTGGTCCAGTTCAGTTTCTGATCAATGGTAACCCCCAGGATGTTGATAGTGGGGGATTCAGCGATGGTAGTGCCATTGAATGTCAAGCGGAGATGGTTAGAGTCTCGCTTGTTGGAGATGGTCATTGCCTGGCACTTGTGTGATGCGAATGTTACTTGCCACTTGTCAGCCCAAGTCTGAATGTTGTCCAGGTCTTGCTGCATATGGACACGGACTGCGTCAGTATCTGACGAGTCTCGAATGGTGCTGAACAGTGTGCAATCATCAGCGAACATCCCCACTTCTGACTTTATGATGGAGGGAAGGTCATTGATGAAACAGCTGAAGATGGTTGGGCCTAGGACACTGCCCTGAGGAACTCCTGCAGTGATGTCATGTGATTGAGATGAATGACCTCCAACAACCACAGCCAACTTCCTTTGTGCTAGGTATGATTACAACCAATGGAGAGTTTTCCCCTTGATTCCCATTGACTTCAGTTTTGCTAGGGCTCCTTGATGCCACACTCGATCAAATGCTGCCTTGATGTCAAGGGTAGTCACTCTCACCTCACCTCTTGAGTTCAGCTCTTTTGTCCATGTTTGGACCAAGGCTGTAATGATGTCAGGAGCTGAGTGGCCCTGGCGGGACCCAAACTAGGCATCAGTTAGCAGGTTATTGCTGAGTAAGTGCCTCTTGATAGCACTGTCGACGACACCTTCCATCACTTTGCTGATGATTGAGAGTAGACTGATGGGACGGTAATTGGCCGGGTCGGATTTGTCCTGCTTTTTGTAGACAGGACATACTTGGGCAATTTTCCACATTGCCGGGTAGATGCCAGTGTTGTAGCTGTACTGGAACAGCTTGGCTAGGGGCGCAGCTAGTTCTGGAGCACAAGTCTTCAGTACTATTGCCGGAATGCTGTCAGGGCCCATAGCCTTTGCAGTATCCAGTGTCTTCAGCCGTTTCTTGACATCACGTGGAGTGAATTGAATGGGCTGAAGACTGGCATCTGTGATGCTGGGGACCTCAGGAGGAGGCCGAGATGGATCATCCACTCGGCACTTCTGGCTGAAGATAGTTGCAAATGCTTCAGCCTTGTCTTTTGCACTCACGTGCTGGGCTCCACCATCATTGAGGATGGGGATATTTTTGGAGCCTCCTACTCCTGTTAACTGTTTAATTGTCCACCACCACTCACGACTGGATGTGGCAGGACTGCAGAGCTTTGATTTGATCCGATGGTTGTGAGATCGCTTAGCTCTGTCTATCGCATGTTGCTTCCGTTGTTTGGCATGCAAGTAGTCCTGTGTTGTAGCCTCACCAGGTTGACACCTCATTTTTCGGTATGCCTGATGCTGTTCCCGGCATGCTCTCCTGCACTCTTCGTTAAACCAGGGTTGATCTCCCGGCTTGATGGTAATGGTAGAGTGAGGGATATGCCGGGCCATGAGGTTACAGATTGTGGTTGAATACAATTCTGCTGCTGCTGATGGCCCACAGCGCCTCATGGATGCCCAGTTTTGAGTTGCCAGATCTGTTCGAAATCTGTCCCAATTAGCACGGTGGTAGTGCCACACAACACGGTGGAGGGTATCCTCAACATGACAGGACAATTGAACAGGGTCTGTGGGTTGGGTAGAGTCAATGTGAGGACAATTGTACAGGGTCTGTGGGTTGGGTAGAGTCAATTTGAGGACAATTGTACATGGTCTGTGGGTTGGGTAGAGTCAATGTGAGGACAATTGTACAGGGTCTGTGGGTTGGGTAGAGTCAATTTGAGGACAATTGTACATGGTCTGTGAGTTGGGTAGAGTCAATGTGAGGACAATTGTATATGGTCTGTGGGTTGGGTAGAGTCAATGTTGGACAATTGTACATGGTCTGTGGGTTGGGTAGAGTCAATGACAGGACAATTGTACAGGGTCTGTGGTTTGGATAGAGTCAATGTGAGGACAATTGTACAGGGTCTGTGGGTTGGGTAGAGTCAATGTGAGGACAATTGTACATGGTCTGTGGGTTGGGTAGAGTTAATGACAGGACAATTGTACATGGTCTGTGGGTTGGGTAGAGTCAACGTGAGGACAATTGTACATGGTCTGTGGGTTGGGTAGAGTCAATGACAGGACAATTGTACAGGGTCTGTGGTTTGGATAGAGTCAATGTGAGGACAATGGTACAGGGTCTGTGGGTTGGGTAGAGTCAATGTGAGGACAATTGTACAGGGCCTGTGGGTTGGGTAGAGTCAACGTGAGGACAATTGTACATGGTCTGTGGGTTGGGTAGAGTCAATGTGAGGACAATTGTACAGGGTCTGTGGGTTGGGTAGAGTCAATGTGAGGACAATTATACAGGGTCTGTGAGCTGGGTAGAGTCAATGTGAGGACAATTGTACAGGGTCTGTGGGTTGGGTAGAGTCAATGCGAGGACAATTGTACAGGGTCTGTGGGTTGGGTAGAGTCAATGTGAGGACAATTGTACAGGGTCTGTGGGTTGGGTAGAGTCAATGTGAGGACAATTGTACATGGTCTGTGGGTTGGGTAGAGTCAATGTGAGGACAATTGTACATGGTCTGTGGGTTGGGTAGAGTCAATGTGAGGACAATTGTACAGGGTCTGTGGGTTGGGTAGAGTCAATGTGAGGACAATTGTACATGGTCTGTGGGTTGGATAGAGTCAATGTGAGGACAATTATACAGGGTCTGTGGGTAGGGTAGAGTCAATGTGAGGACAATTGTACAGGGTCTGTGGGTTGGGTAGAGTCAATGCGAGGACAATTGTACAGGGTCTGTGGGTTGGGTAGAGTCAATGTGAGGACAATTGTACAGGGTCTGTGGGTTGGGTAGAGTCAATGTGAGGACAATTATACAGGGTCTGTGGGTTGGGTAGAGTCAATGTGAGGACAATTGTACATGGTCTGTGGGTTGGGTAGAGTCAATGCGAGGACAATTGTACAGGGTCTGTGGGTTGGGTAGAGTCAATGTGAGGACAATTGTACAGGGTCTGTGGGTTGGGTAGAGTCAATGTGAGGACAATTGTACATGGTCTGTGGGTTGGGTAGAGTCAATGTGAGGACAATTGTACAGGGTCTGTGGGTTGGGTAGAGTCAATGTGAGGACAATTGTACAGGGTCTGTGGGTTGGGTAGAGTCAATGCGAGGACAATTGTACAGGGTCTGTGGGTTGGATAGAGTCAACGTGAGGACAATTGTACAGGGTCTGTGGGTTGGGTAGAGTCAATGCGAGGACAATTGTACAGGGTCTATGGGTTGGGTAGAGTCAATGCGAGGACAATTGTACAGGGTCTGTGGGTTGGGTAGAGTCAACGTGAGGACAATTGTACATGGTCTGTGGATTGGGTAGAGTCAACGTGAGGACAATTATACAGGGTCTGTGGGTTGGGTAGAGTCAATGTGAAGACAATTGTACAGGGTCTGTGGGTTGGGTAGAGTCAATGTGAGGACAATTGTACAGGGTCTGTGGGTTGGGTAGAGTCAATGATAGGACAATTGTACAGGGTCTGTGGGTTGGGTAGAGTCAATGCGAGGACAATTGTACAGGGTCTGTGGGTTGGGTAGAGTCAATGTGAGGACAATTGTACAGGGTCTGTGGGTTGGGTAGAGTCAATGTGAGGACAATTGTACAGGGTCTGTGGGTTGGGTAGAGTCAATGTGAGGACAATTGTACAGGGTCTGTGGGTTGGGTAGAGTCAATGTGAGGACAATTGTACAGGGTCTGTGGGTTGGGTAGAGTCAATGTGAGGACAATTGTACAGGGTCTGTGGGTTGGGTAGAGTCAATGATAGGACAATTGTACATGGTCTGTGGGTTGGGTAGAGTCAATGTGAGGATAATTGTATATGGTCTGTGGGTTGGGTAGAGTCAATGTGAGGACAATTGTACAGGGTCTGTGAGTTGGGTAGAGTCAATGTGAGGACAATTGTACAGGGTCTGTGAGTTGGGTAGAGTCAATGTGAGGACAATTGTACAGGGTCTGTGGGTTGGGTAGAGTCAATGTGAGGACAATTGTACATGGTCTGTGGGTTGGGTAGAGTCAATGTGAGGACAATTATACAGGGTCTGTGGGTTGGGTAGAGTCAATATGAGGACAATTGTTCATGGTCTGTGGGTTGGGTAGAGTCAATGCGAGGACAATTGTACAGGGTCTGTGGGTTGGGTAGAGTCAATGCGAGGACAATTGTACATGGTCTGTGGGTTGGGTAGAGTCAATGTGAGGACAATTGTACATGGTCTGTGGGTTGGGTAGAGTCAATGTGAGGACAATTGTACATGGTCTGTGGGTTGGGTAGAGTCAATGTGAGGACAATTGTACAGGGTCTGTGGGTTGGGTAGAGTCAATGTGAGGACAATTGTACAGGGTGTGTCAGTTGGGTAGAGTCAATGATAGGACAATTGTACAGGGTCTGTGGGTTGGGTAGAGTCAATGTGAGGACAATTGTACATGGTCTGTGGGTTGGGTAGAGTCAATGTGAGGACAATTGTACATGGTCTGTGGGTTGGGTAGAGTCAATGTGAGGACAATTGTACATGGTCTGTGGGTTGGGTAGAGTCAATGTGAGGACAATTGTACATGGTCTGTGGGTTGGGTAGAGTCAATGTGAGGACAATTGTACATGGTCTGTGGGTTGGGTAGAGTCAATGATAGGACAATTGTACATGGTCTGTGGGTTGGGTAGAGTCAATGTGAGGACAATTGTACAGTGTCTGTGGGTTGGGTACAGTCAATGTGAGGACAATTGTACATGGTCTGTGGGTTGGATAGAGTCAATGTGAGGACAATTGTACATGGTCTGTGGGTTGGATAGAGTCAATGTGAGGACAATTGTACAGGGTCTGTGGGTTGGGTAGAGTCAATGTGAGGACAATTGTACATGGTCTGTGGGTTGGGTAGAGTCAATGTGAGGACAATTGTACAGGGTCTGTGGGTTGGGTAGAGTCAATGTGAGGACAATTGTACAGGGTCTGTGGGTTGGGTAGAGTCAATGTGAGGACAATTGTACAGGGTCTGTGGGTTGGGTAGAGTCAATGTGAGGACAATTGTACAGGGTCTGTGGGTTGGGTAGAGTCAATGTGAGGACAATTGTACATGGTCTGTGGGTTGGGTAGTGTCAATGTGAGGACAATTGTACATGGTCTGTGGGTTGGGTAGTGTCAATGTGAGGACAATTGTACATGGTCTGTGGGTTGGGTAGTGTCAATGTGAGGACAATTGTACATGGTCTGTGGGTTGGGTAGTGTCAATGTGAGGACAATTGTACATAGTCTGTGGGTTGGGTAGAGTCAATGTGAGGACAATTGTACATGGTCTGTGGGTTGGGTAGTGTCAATGTGAGGACAATTGTACAGGGTCTGTGGGTTGGGTAGAGTCAATGTGAGGACAATTGTACATGGTCTGTGGGTTGGGTAGAGTCAATGTGAGGACAATTGTATAGGGTCTGTGGGTTGGGTAGAGTCAATGTGAGGACAATTGTACAGTGTCTGTGGGTTGGGTAGAGTCAATGTGAGGACAATTGTACATGGTCTGTGGGTTGGATAGAGTCAATGTGAGGACAATTGTACAGGGTCTGTGGGTTGGGTAGAGTCAATGTGAGGACAATTGTACAGGGTCTGTGGGTTGGGTAGAGTCAATGATAGGACAATTGTACATGGTCTGTGGGTTGGGTAGAGTCAATGTGAGGACAATTGTACATGGTCTGTGGGTTGGGTAAAGTCAATGATCGGACAATTATACATAGTCTGTGCGTTGGTTCGTGTCAATGATAGAACAACTGTGCGTACATGGTCTGTGGGTTGGTTAGCGTCAATAATAGGACATACATGGCATTGAATGAACAGGACTGATGGGCTGCACGACCTTTTTTAAATTCCATTTTGTCTCATATTTTGAAAGTGCCTGGGTACTTTTTTATGGTATGGATTGCCATTAAATAAGATCAATTTAAAACCAAAAAAAGTTTGATAACTGATTTCGTTAAGTATCTCCCGTACAGGAGGATACCGTCCAACATAAATCACACAAGGCACCATTGCTATTGACTGTAAGACTCACAGAATATAATACTTACGGAAAAAAACTCAAATTCGGGCGCTGGCGTAAAAAGTAGCGAGATGGAATATATTATGATGCCAATTGCTGTTGCACCAGCACTGATTCCGTTCATGAGAAGTCCTGCCTTCATCTAAGTACAATACAAATAGATAGTGTAACGGTTCAATAGTGTCACTCGCACAATCGACGTCACTGGCTACCTATTACAGTTTTACTGGGAAGTGGAGGGAGAGAGTTTTACTTGTCCCGAAAGTGTGCTATGCCATATTATCAGGTGACTGTTCAATATGGTGTATGAAGTTATTTTGTCTGCTATTTTAACAGAGCCAATCACCCGTGTATTTCAAAACATAGAATCATAAAATGATACAGCACAGGAGGAAGCCATTCGGCCCATCGTGCTTGTGCCGGCTTTTTGGTAGAGCTATCCAATTAGTCCCACTCCCCCCTGATCTTTCCCTGCAAACTTCTTCCCGACAAGTATTTATCCAATTCCCCTTTGAAAGTTACTGCTGAATTCCACCACCCTTTCAGGCAGTGCATTCCAGATCACAACAACTCGCTGTGTAAAAAAAATGTTGCCTCATGTCACCTCTGGTTCTTTTGCCAATCACCTTAACTTAATGTCCTCTGGTTACCGACCCTTCTGCCACTGGAAACAGTTTCTCCTTATTTACTCTAACAAAACCCTTCATGATTTTGAACACCTCTATCAAATCTCCTCTTGACCTTCTCTGCTCTAAGGAGAACAATCCCAGCTTAAGAACATAAGAAATAGGAGCAGGAATGGGCCACTTGGCCCCTCGAGCCTGCTCCGCCATTCAATAAGATCGTGGCTGATCTTGGGCTCAAAGCCACTTCCCAGCCTGCTTCCCATAACCCTTCACTCCCTTATCTTGCAAAAATCTCTCTATCTCCGCCTTAAATGTATTTAATGGCCCAGCCTCCACGGCTCTCTGGGGCAGAGAATTCCACAGATTTACGACCCCCTGAGAGCAGAAATTCCTCCTCATCTCAGTTCTAAAAGGGCGGCCCTTTATTCTGAGACTGTGCCCCCGAGTTCTAGATTTCCCCACGAGGGGAAACATCCTCCCTGCATCTACCGTGTCGAGCCCCCTCAGTATCTTTTATGTTTCAATGACATCACCTCTCATTCTTCTAAATTCCAATGAGTATATATAGTCTCTGCACATAACTGAAGTCCCTCATAAGAACATAAGAAATAGGAGCAGGAGTAGGCCATTCGGCCCTTCGAGCCTGCTCCGCCATTCAATGAGATCATGGCTGATCTTCTGCCTCAACTCCATTCACCGGCCCTATCGCCATAACCCTTGATGCCTTTACTAGTCAGAAATCTATCGACTTCTGTTTTGAATATACCCAATGACTGAGCCTCCACAGCCCTCTGGGGTAGAGAATTCCAAAGATTCACCACCCTCTGTGTGAAGAAATTTCTTCTCATCTCTTGGAAACTCTCAGCACTTGGAAAACAGTGACAGGATCGGACAAAGTCAACGTGAATTTACAAAAGGTAAATCGTGCTTGACTAATCTACTGGAATTTTTTGAGGATGTAACTGGTAAAATAGATAAGGGAGAACCAGTAGATGTGGTGTGTTTGGACTTTCAGAAGGCTTTCGATAAGGTCCCACATAAGAGATTAGCGTGTAAAGTTAAGGCACATGGGATTGGGGGCAAGGTATTGACTTGGATAGAGAACTGGTTGGCAGACAGAAAGCAAAGAGTTGGAATAAACGGGTCTTTTTCCGAGTGGCAGGCAGTGACTAGTGGGGTACCGTAGGGATCGGTGCTAGGACCCCAGCTATTCACAATATATATTAATGATCTGGACGAGGGAACTAGATGTAATATCTCCAAATTTGCAGACGACACAAAGCTGGGTGGGTGTGTGTGCTGTGAGGAGGATGCCGAGAAACTCCAGGATGATTTGGACAGGTTGGGTGATTGGGCAGAAGCATGGCAGATGCAGTATAATGTGGATAAATGCAAGGTTATCCACTTTGGTGGCAAAAACAGGAAGGCAGATTATTATCTGAATGGCAATAGATTGGGAGAAGGGGAAGTGCAACAAGACCTGGGTGTTCTTGTGCACCAGTCGCTGAAGGTAAGCATGCAGGTGCAGCAGGCGGTTAAGAAGTCAAATGGTATGTTGGCCTTCGTAGCGAGAGGGTTCGAGTACAGGAACAAGAATGTCTTGCTGCAGTTGTACAGGGCCTTGGTGAGACCACACCTTGAGTATTGTGTGCAGTTTTGGTCGCCTTATCCGAGGAAGGATGTTCTTGCCATGGAGGGAGTGCAGCGAAGATTCACCAGGCTGATCTCTGGGATGGTAGTATGAGGAGAGATTGGGTCGATTGGGCTTATACTCACTGGAGTTTAGAAGAATGAGAGGGGATCTCATTGAAACTTATAAAATTCTGACTGGACTGGACAGACTAGATACAGGAAGGATGTTCCCGATGGTCGGGGAGTCCAGAACCAGGGGTCACAGTCTAAGGATAAGAGGTAGGCCATTTAGGACAGAAATGAGGAGGAATTTCTTCACCCAGAGAGTGGTGAACCTGTGGAATTCTCTACCACAGAAGGCAGTAGAGGCCAATTCATTAAATATATTCAAGAAGGAGTTGGATATATTTCTTAAGGCTAAAGGGATCAAGGGGTATGGGGAGAAAGCAGGGACAGGGTACTGAATTTGGATGATCAGCCATGATCGCATTGAATGGCGGAGCAGGCTCGAGGGGCCGAAAGGCCTACTCCTGCTCCTATCTTCTATGTTTCTATGTTACTCAGTCCTGAATGGCCTACCCTTTATCTTGAGGCTGTGGCCCCTGGTTCTAGACTCCCCAGTGGAGGGAAACATTCTCCCAGCATCCATCCTATCAAGCCCTGTAATAATTTTGTATGCTTCAGTGAGATCTCCTCTCAACCTTCTGAATTCAAGAGAATACAGGCCTAATTTACTCAATCTCTTCTCATATGACAGTCCCGCCATCCCAGGAATCAATCTCGTGAACCTTCATTGCACTCCCTCTATGGCAAGCTCATCTCTGGCACCATTCTAGCAAATCTTTTCTGCACCCTCCCCAAGGACTTAACATCCTCCTTAAAGTGTGGTGCCCAGAATTGGACACAATACACCAGCTGAGGCTGAACCAATGTTTTTATAAAGGTTTAGCAATAACTTCCTTGCTTTTGTACTCTATGCCTCTATTAATAAAGCCAAGTATCCTGTTAGCTTTATTAACAGGTTAACTGCTTCATTAAAATAGCAGGGAAAGAAATGGTCTATAAAAGTGTCAAACATTCAGGCGAATGCTCCTGGCGAATTCCGTTCCACGCCAGGAATGCCGAGACAGGGAAACAAAACCTCCCCTTCAGTCCCAGTGTCGCGGGATCACTCCAAGCCACTGCTGCGGGTGTTTGTTTCGTGGGGGTAGGGCTGCCCCATTCCCGCGTCACTGGAGAATGGCAGGTGTGAACAATCGAGGTGCAGCGCACGACGGGGCACAATCCGTAAAATTCCTCAAAATAAATTGTGGAGTCACCACTTTTCAAGGCATCAACCCGCAACCTTGGAGGCTAATATTCCTCCTATTGATAATTTCAGCAAAGAAAAGACATTTTGTTCCCTTGGTTTTCCTGTGGTTGGACGAGTAATACCTGGCTTCAATAAACTGAAGACATTAATAAATTGCAGAATGGGTGTGGAAATGGCAAATTAACTTCAACATAGATAAGTGTGAGGTGGTACATTTTGGTCGGAAGAAAAAAGAGGCCACGTACTCCTCGGAAAATAAGTGTCTAAATGGGGTAGAGGAACAGAGGGATTTGGGGGTACAGATACACAAATCACCAAAGGTAGCAACGCAGGTTAATAAGGCCATAAATAAAAACAAAACACTGGGGTTTATTTCTAGATGGGATAGAATTGAAAAGCCTCAAAATTATGTGACAGCTGTGGCTCAGTTGGTAGCACACTCGCCTCGGAGGCAGAATGTTGTGGGTTCAGAGTCCCACTCCAGGGACTTGAGTGCTTAAATCTAGGCTCTGTGGGAGGGGCAGTATTGAGGGAGCGCTGCACTGTCGGAGTGGCAGTACTGAGGGAGCGCTGCTCTGTCGGAGGGTCAGTACTGAGGGAGCGCTGCACTGTCGGAGGGGCAGTACTGAGGGAGCGCTGCACTGTCGGAGGGGCAGTACTGAGGGAGCGCTGCACTGTCGGAGGGGCAGTACTGAGGGAGCGCTGCAGTGTCGGAGGGTCAGTACTGAGGGAGCACTGCACTGTCGGAGGGGCAGTACTGAGGGAGCGCTGCACTGTCGGAGGGTCAGTACTGAGGGAGTGCTGCACTGTCGGAGGGTCAGTACTGAGGGAGTGCTGCACTGTCGGAGGGTCAGTACTGAGGGAGCGCTGCACTGTCGGAGGGTCAGTACTGAGGGAGTGCTGCACTGTCGGAGGGTCAGTACTGAGGGAGCGCTGCACTGTCTGAGGGTCAGTACTGAGGGAGCGCTGCACTGTCGGAGGGTCAGTACTGAGGGAGCGCAGCACTGTCGGAGGGGCAGTACTGAGGGAGTGCCGCACTGTCGGAGGGGCATTACTGAGGGAGTGCTGCACTGTCGGAGGGTCAGTTCTGAGGGAGCGCTGCACTGTTGGAGGGGCAATACTGAGGGAGCGCTGCACTGTCGGAGGGGCAGTACTGAGGGAGCACTGCACTGTCGGGGGGCAGTACTGAGGCAGCGCTGCACTGTCGGAGGGGCAGTACTGAGGGAGCGCTGCACTGTGGGAGGGTCAGTACTGAGGGAGCGCTGCACTGTTGGAGGGACAGTACTGAGGGAGCGCTGCACTGTCAGGGGCAGTACTGAGGGAGCGCCGCACTGTCGGAGGGGTAGTACTGAGGGAGCGTTGCACTGTCGGGGGGGCAGTACTGAGGGAGCGCAGCACTGAGGGAGGGCTGCACTGTCGGGGGGCAGTACTGAGGGAGCGCTGCACTGTCGGAGGAGCAGTACTGAGGGAGCGCTGCACTGTCGGAGGGGCATTACTGAGGGTGCGCTGCACTGTTGGAGGTGCCATCTTTCAGATGAGACGTTAAACCAAGGCTCCGTCTGCTCTCTCAGGTGGACGTAAAAATACCCCATGGCACTGTTTTGAAGAAGAGCAGGGGAGATATCCCAAGTGTCCTGGCCAATATTTAACCCTAATCAACATAACAAAAGAACAGATTATCCAGTCATTAACACATTGCTGTTTGTGGGAGTTTGCTGTGTGCAGTTTGGCTGCTGCATTGTCCACATTACAACAGTGACTACACTCCAAAAGTACTTCATTGGCTGTAAAGCACTTTGAGACATCCGGTGGTCGTGAAAGGTGCTACATAAATGCAAGTCTTTCTTTCTTTTAAACTTGTATAGAACCTTGGTTAGACCACATTTGGAGTACTGTGCACAGTTCTGGTCTCCGTATACCTTGGTTGGACCACATTTGGAGTACTGTGCACAGTTCTGGTCTCCATATTATAAAAAGGATATAGAGGCACTGGAGAAGATGAAAAAAATATTTATTAGAATGATACCGGAACTGAGAGGTTCTACCTATCGGGAAAGATTGAACAGGCTTGGGGCTCTTTTCTCTTGAAAAGAGAAGACTGAGGGGTGACCTGATAGAGATCTTTAAAATTATGAAACGGTTCGATAGGGTAGATGAAGAGAGCATGTTTCCACTTGCAGACGCGACCAGAACTATAAATATAAGATAGTCACTAATAAATGCAATAGGGAATTCAGGAGAAACTTCTGGTGAGAATGTGGAACTCACGACCACATGGAGTGGTTGGGCGAGCAGCGTAGATGCATTTAAAGGGATGCTGGATAAACACATGAGGGAGGAAGCAATAGAAGGATATGTTGTTGGGGTGAGATGAAGAGGGGTGGGAGGAGGCTCGTGTGGAGCAGAAACACTGGCATTGACCTGTTGGGCTGAATGGCCTGTTTCTGTGCTGTCAATACTTTGTAATACTTTGTCAATTGCACGCACAGGCTCCAAGTGGAAACAGCAATTGCGCAGCCTTGCTTCTAACGCCTAGACTTTTGACACAAGCTCACTGCTACTTACAATCCACCTGGTCGGCTTCCTCTTCAGCTCAACTGTTAGGGATCCTGAAATAATATACTGGAAGAGAAACCAGCCAAGAAGGCAAAATGTTAGTGCTGGTTTTGGAATTGGTTAGAATTAGCTGCAGCAGCATAAAAAGTCACCCAAAAACATGCTGGGGTTAACCTGCAATATTTGTAACACATTTGATCCTCTGTTTACCACCTTTTACAACGTAGTTCCACATGAATGCATCAAATGAATGCATTACAAATATAGCACAGTAGAACTGTCACGAATCTTATCATTCATGAAGAAATGACTCATGAAATAACACTGGGCGGGCAGCTGGTGGCGCCGTCCAAGGAGTATAAATACTCGGGCGTGGGCCCAGCTTGCTCAGGACGTATTTGTAACCAGGAACTAGTGATGTAACTAGAATCTCATGGTTGTGAAACAGTTGATTAAAGCCTTGTTTTATGCTGAAACCAAGCACTTAGTGAGTTTTCTTACGTCAAGAACCTCAACCCCTCAATCTGTTGACACTATTCTTTCACCAAATCTGGGGGCGGAGTTTCCGCTCGGGTTCTTCCAGTGCAATTTGCCCGAAATCTGCCGAAGCACCGCAAAAGATCGAGGGTTTTCAAGCACGAGTTACGTTCGAAGCAAATCGCGTTCCCGCGATCTTTGATGCTGGCTTAAAAAAACATCGCGCTGGAAGAGGGTCCCGCCCACAAATCAGGCCGCGCCCCTGGATCGAAATAATCGCCATGGCGAGTTTCCGCTAATTGCGGCCGTTTGCGGGCCTTCGAGGAGGCTCTTACAACTTAAGTTGATTCTTTTTAGGCGCAAGAGCACCAATAGGCACCTTTTAAAAGTGTTTAATTATTAAACAATATTAATGTAACTAGCAAATGGTTCTGTATATTTTTTTTTAAGTCATTGTCAGGTATTTCAAATCGGGTTACTCAAGGTGGTGGACCTTTTTGGTGATAAACCCATTAATCAAACTACACCAGGTTACCACGCTTAAATGCATCAAGGCATATTTTTTAATGCAAGAAAAAATAAATAAACAATTACGTTCTAAAACGCTGCCTGATTGCACTGGTTCGTGGAGGATTTTATGTTCGGTGATAGGCAAAAAATTTAATTTGGAAAACTGGCGCAATTTTGAGTGCAATTTGTGCCCGGATTGCCAGTTGCGGCCAAAGCAGATTCTCTACCCCCTGCTATCAATCCGGCCATGGCAGGAGCTCCCTGCCACTGTGAAAGCTTCCAAGGACGGTGAGCGAAAGGGGTTCAAATGGAACTTCCCTGATAGCTTAGTAGCTAAGTATGCTGTACGTTGTGGGATGAATCTTATTGACCGGCCAGAACCCGGGACTGATTCACTGAGGTCTGCTGAGGAGGGACCCGAGAACTGGCCTCAGCGTTCATGGATTAGAGTCATAGAGTTATACAGCACAGAAAGAGGCCCTTCGGCCCATTGTGTCCGCGCCGGCCATCAAGCCCTGTCTATTCTAATCCCATTTTCCAGCACTTGGTCCATAGCCTTGTATGCTATGGCGTTTCAAGTGCTCATCTCAATGCTTCTTGAATGTTGTGAGAGTTCCAGATTCCAACCACCCTCTGGGTGAAAAAGTTTTTCCTCAAATCCCCTCTAAACCTCCTGCCCCTTACCTTGAAACTAAGCCCCCTGGTTATTGACCCCTCTACTAAAGGGGAAAAGTTCCTTTCTATCTACCCTATCTATGCCCCTCATAATTTTGTACACCTCAATCAGGTCCCCCCTCAGCCTTCTCTGCTCCAAGGAAAACAACCCCAGCCTGTCCAGTCTCTCTTCATAGCTGAATAAGGATTAGGGGAGACCACGGCGGCAGTGTGCACCATCAAGTTGCACTGCAGCAACTCACCAAGGCTTCTTTGACAGCATCTCCCAAACCCGTGACCTCTACCATCTGAAAGGACAAGGGCAGCAGGAGCGATGGGAACACCACCAACTCCAAGTTCCCCTCCTAGTCGCACACCATCCTGACTTGGAAATATCTCGGCCGTTCCTTCATCGTCGCTGGGTCAAAATCCTGGAACTCCCTCCCTGACAGCACTGTGGGAGTACCTTTACCACACGGACTGCAGCGGTTCAAGAAGGCAGCTCAAGAAGGCCACCTTCTCAAGGGCAACTAGGGATGGGCAATAAATGCCTGCCTTGCTAGTGATGCCCACATCCTGTGAATGAATTAAAAAACATCAGCCAGGGATCCTGCTCCTGATCACACTATCCAGTGATCTCTGCTGGAAAGTGCGTGTGAGGACAGGATGGAATGTGGCTTGTGATATCTTCCGCAGTCAAATACTCAACGTCTCGGGTCATCCTAAGGTCACCAGCATCCATGGACCCCAGTGATTCTGATTAGATAAAGGGGGTGAAATTGGCCTTGGGCAGGAGGGGTGGCGCAAAACTGGCAGGATTGCATCGATTGCCCATTACACGCTCCGCCCGCTACTGAGCTCCGCTGACTTCAAGAGAACTGAAGATCGGGCCGTGTCCTATAATGGGTGGCAATTGCGATTCCGCCTGTTTCTCATTCCACCCACCCCCCTGCCCATGTCCGACTTCATCCTCGAAATCTTCCCAGATACGTTTGCAATGTTGCTGCGTGCAGCGGCCAGAGGGATTCAGCCCCACAGACGTGAGGGACCACAAACGGTTCTGGCAGATTGACAGGCCGCAAGGACTTCATGCCGAAATTACCCCTGGTGTGGAAAGATTTCTTTCTGTGGGCCACGTGGGGATGAGTATAAAGTTGGCGCAGGACGCCAGAGCATTACTGGAGCAGCTTTTGCACAACCGCGGCCAACTCGTCTTGGTAACAGAAAGGGGAGTTGACACACTGGGGTAGGTTTCAGACAGGAGTGCGCATGATCAGAAAGGTCAGCCTGCTTCGGGTCACCCTCCATCCACCCAGTGGCCGCTGAGCTCTGCGCCCAAATTCCTGCTGTGCAATCTCGCCGTGCGAGGCTCTGCAACAAATAGGAACAGGAGGAGGCCATTCTGCCACATTCAATGAGATTGCCGCTGGTCTGTATCCTAACTCCATCCCAGCTGCCTTTGGCTCCTTATCCCTTTGTAACTAGTGATCTCAGATTTAACCTTATTCATTGAGGTGGCAGCTACTGTTTTTTGTGGGAGAGGGTTCCACACTCCTACCACCCTTTATGTGAAGAAGCGCTTGCTAATTCCTAGTTTGGTAAAATCTACCCAATTTCTTTAGTGGCTCTCTCCGGGAGTTTCGATTAGCTCTCTCTGTAAGGGTCCTCAGGACTTTCTGTGTGGTGCTGTAACAATGGACGTCGCTGCCTTCAACAAACAAGACCACCGCGGTTTGACCAGGAGGTCAAGGGACAAACTGACCCAAATTCCAGTCCAGAAAGAGACTCCAGATTTTCCCGCTACTGAATAGTTCAGAGACATGGAGAGAGCGACGCCGAAGACAAGCTGGATAATGCCAACCAATATCTGTGTGGCCTGGAGGGAAGGGAAGGATGCAAAACAGAAAAAGGATCATTTTCCAAGGCAAAGATAAAGCGAGTAACAACTAAAGAGTTTTAGATATTTGGAGGAAACCTTAACAGATGATTGTAAGTCAGTATAAACTGCTACCTTGCTCTACAGTTCACTGGTTGATGCCTTTGGAGTAAGATTGGTCTAAAATATAGAGACCAGAACTGTGCACAGTAACTCCAAGTGTGATATAGAGACCAGAACTGTGCACAGTAACTCCAGGTGTGATATGGAGACCAGAACTGTGCACAGTAACTCCCAGTGTGATATGGAGACCAGAACTGTGCACAGTAACTCCCAGTGTGATATGGAGACCAGAACTGTGCACAGTAACTCCAGGTGTGATATGGAGACCAGAACTGTGCACAGTAACTCCAAGTGTAATATGGAGACCAGAACTGTGCACAGTAACTCCAGGTGTGATATGGAGACCAGAACTGTGCACAGTAACTCCCAGTGTGATATGGAGACCAGAACTGTGCACAGTAACTCCAAGTGTCCAAGTGTGATATGGCAACCAGAACTGTGCACAGTAACTCCCAGTGTGATATGGAGACCAGAACTGTGCCCAGTAACTCCAAGTGTGATATGGAGACTAGAACTGTGCATAGTAACTCCAAGTGTGATATGGAGACCAGAACTGTGCACAGTAACTCCCAAGTGTGATATGGAGACCAGAACTGTGCACAGTACTCCAAGTGTGATATGGAGACTAGAACTGTGCACAGTAACTCCAAGTGTGATATGGAGACTAGAACTGTGCACAGTAACTCCAAGTGTGATATGGAGACCAGAACTGTGCATAGTAACTCCAAGTGTGATATGGAGACCAGAACTGTGCACAGTAACTCCAAGTGTGATATGGAGACTAGAACTGTGCACAGTAACTCCAAGTGTGATATGGAGACCAGAACTGTGCACAGTACTCCAAGTGTGATATGGAGACTAGAACTGTGCACAGTAACTCCAAGTGTGATATGGAGACCAGAACTGTGCACAGTACTCCACGTGTGATCTTATAAGTCACATGGTTAGCAAGGACCAATCAGCTCCAAGTGTCACTTGGCACCACAAAAACAGAAGGAAGTCAATTTAAACTTCCACAAACTGAACTTTTGAGAAAGTTGAAATAAATCAAAACCGGTCTTGGCCGAACAAAAGAACTTGAAATAAATGTAAACAATGAAAAATTCAACTTCTTAACTGAAATTTGAACTATGTTGAAGATGAATGCCTGGTCAAGACCTCAATTTATGAGCTAGCCCAGGGAGAGGCATCAGCTGCTCAGATTTACTCATTTAAACAAAAAACCTCTGCCTCTGAGCAATGCCATGAGACTAGAATATGAAGTGAGTTGGAGGCACCCACCCACTTTTATTCCATGCATAATCAGGGTTCAGAATGTCTCGCAGTCCCCCTTAATGTATAAAATTCTGGGAAACCTTGTGACGCTCGCATTGCGAGCAGAGAAAGGGGCGGGTGCACACTAAGTACTGCCATTATTTCAAACTGATGAAAGAAAAGAGATTTGATGCTTACTCCCAAAGCTTTCAGTTCTCTCCGAAGAATCCACAGCTCAGATGAGTCTGCAGACGTAGCGGAGGTGACCTGGACCGCCACAGGGACTGTTGTAGGTTCGTCTGATACGTGGTGAGCTTTGTCATCAACTTCTCTCCTTTCATCCGGATTGGAGACAGACGGTTTCTGCGGAGAAAACAAGATCAGTCATCTTTCCATTGGGATTTTCGTCAGTCTTGATAAGAGAAAGCAGTTGGCATGTTAGCATTTAAGAACATAAGAAATAGGAGCAGGGTTAGGCCATACTTGGACGTAAAGCATGGCTGATTTTCGACCTCAACTCCACTTTCCCGCCCTATTTCCATATCCCTCGATTCCCTTTGTGTCCAAACATCTCTCGCTCTCAGCCTTGAATATACTCAACGGCTGAGCCTCCACAGCCCTCTGGGGGAGAGAATTCCAAAGATTCACAATCCTCTGAGTGAAGAATGCAATCGCATTAAGTTTAAGCAGACTTTGGTAAGTGGCAGAAAAAGTCTTTTAAGTGCATTTACTGAATTTTAGTGAGTAAAAAAGTGAATTATTTGAAGTAAGTTAAATTTTTTAGAGTAAATTAAGCTGTTGGGGAGTTGAAACCGGAAGTAGAATCCGGGTATAAAAAGGGACGGGCTTAGTGCGGTAGCGCTGAGTGTGGTCGCATTGAGTGTAAGTAGAGTTTGGTAAGTGGCAGAGTTTGGGCAAGTGGGAGGTGAGGGGGTGCTTGTTGCTCTGTTTTGCTTCCCTCTCTCAGGCTAATCCAACACTGCGGACGTGGAGCAGTGAGACAATTCAACCAGACAGGTCCCCCAGACAGCTTCCACGAGGGAGGTTGGTGATCAACTGGTTGGTAGGTTCTCTTTCTTCTCTTCTATACCTTTAAGTTGGTAAGTCCTATTAAATAGTGGTGTAATATTATCATCTATATCGGGGCAGAGGGTCTTCATAACTAATATTAAGAAATTTAATTAATTACACAGATATGGGTGAACAGGTGATGTGTCACTGTTGCAAAATGTGGGAGCTGGTGGACCCCATTGAGGCTCACGGTGATTACATTTGCGATAAGTGTTTGCTGCTAGAGGAACTCAAGCTCCATGTTAAAGAGCTTGAGACCGAGCTTCAGACACTGTGACACATCAGGGAGGGGGAGAAGTTTCTGGACTCTATGTTTCAGGAGGTGGTCACACCTATGAAATTAATTACTGCAGATGTAGTCCGTGGTCAGGGACAGGACGGTGTGACTACGAGTGAGGAGGGTACAGGGATCCAGGATGTAGTGTTGAAGGAGCCGCAGCCCTTGCTCTTGTCAAGCAGGATTGAGGTTCTTACTCCCTGTGAGGGCAGGAGTGGGGACTGCAGGGAGGATGAGCAACCTGGCCACAGCACCGTGGTACAGGGGTCCATTCAAGTGGAGGGAGTAAAAAGAAATGTTGTAGTGGTAGGGGATAGTATCATTAGGGGGATAGATAGGGTTCTCTGCAGTCAAGAGCGGGAGTCCCGAAGGCTGTGTTGCCTGCCCGGTGCCAGGGTTAAGGACATCACTTCTGGGCTGGAAAGAAACTTGGAGTGGGAGGGGGAGGATCCAGTTGTCGTGGTCCATGTTGGTACAAATGACGTAGATAGGACAAGGAAGAAGGTTCTGTTAAAGGAGTATGAGCAGCTAGGGGTCAAATTAAAAAACAGAACCTCAAGGGTAATAATCTCTGGGTTATTACCTGAGCCACGAGCGAATTTGGCTAGGATAAATAAAATTAAAGAGTTAAATGCGTGGCTCAAAGACTGGTGTGGGAGAAATGGGTTTTGCTTCTTGGGACACTGGCACCAGTACTGGGACAGGAGGGAGCTGTTCCGTTGGGACGGACTCCACTTGGCCAGTGCTGGGACTAGAGTCCTGGCGAATCATATAACTAGGGCTGTAGAGAGGGCTTTAAACTAATTAGTGGGGGGGAGGTTTCTAGAGAGCAAATAACAGAAATGACAACGGAGAAGGTCATAGACTTAGGTAGCAGTGGGGAAATTAAAAAACAGAACGTGTCAGGAAGGGACAGAAGGTATGGAGTAAAAGGTAAAGTAGTAAAAGGGGAAAAAACAGGAACTAAGTGTCACAAAACATATTTGAAAGTTCTTTATCTGAATGCACGTAGCATTCGTAACAAAATGAATGAGTCAATGGCAGAAACAACTACATATGGGTATGATCTTGTGGCCATTACAGAAACATGGCTGCAGGGTGACAATGCCTGGGAATTAAACATACCAGGTTATTTAACAATCAGGAAGGACAGGCAGGAAGGGAGGGGAGGTGGGGTGGCTATGTTAATAAAGGAAGGAATCACTATAATACAGAGAAATGATATTGGGTCAAAGGAGCAGGATAGTGAAACAGTTTGGGTAGAGATAAGGAATAATAAGGGGAAAGAAACACTAGTGGGCGTAGTCTATAGGCCTCCGAACAGTTGCAACTCTGTTGGGCGGAGTATTAATCAGGAAATAGTTGAGGCTTGTAATAAGGGAACAGCTATAATTATGGGGGATTTTAACTATCATATTAACTGGACAAATCAAATTGGGCAGAGCAGCCTTGAGGATGAGTTCATTGAGTGTATTAGGGATGGGTTTCTTGAGCAGTATGTAACTGAACTGACCAAGGGGCAAGCAACCTTAGATTTGGTCCTGTGTAATGAGACAGGATTAATTAAAAATGTCCTAGTTAAGGATCCCCTTGGAATGAGTGACCATAACATGGTTGAATTCCATATTCAAGTAGAGGGTGAGAAGGTTGGATCTCAAACAAGCGTGCTGAGCTTGAATAAAGGAGACTATGTAGGAATGAGAGCGGAATTGATTAGAGTGGACTGGGAAAATAGATTAAAGGGTAAGACGGTACATGATCAGTGGTGTACATTTAAGGAGTTATTTTACAACTTCCAAAAAAAAAATATTCCACTGAGGAAAAAAGGGTGTAAAAGAAATGATAGCCATCCGTGGCTAAGTAAGGTTAGGATCAGATCAGCCATGATCTTATTGAATGGTGGAGCAGGCTCGAGGGGCCGATTGGCCTACTCCTGCTCCTATTTCTTATGTTCTTATGTTCTTAAAGTAATTAAGGATAGTATCCGACTAAAAACAAGGGCATACAAGGTAGCCAAATCTAGTGGGATGATAGAAGATTGGGAAGTCTTTAAAAGACAGCAAAAAATAACGAAAAGATTGATTAAGAAAGGGAAGATAGATTATGAAAGTAAATTAGCAAAAAATATAAAAACGGATAGCAAAAGTTTCTATAGTTATATTAAAAGAAAAAGGGTGGCTAAAGTAAATGTTGGTCCCTTAGAGGATGAGACTGGGAAATTAATGGTGGGAAATATGGAGATGGCAAAAATGCTGAACAAATACTTTGTATCAGTCTTTACGGTAGAGGACACTAAGAATATCCCAACACTGGACAAACAGGGGGCTCTAGCGGGGGAGGAGCTAAATACGATTAAAATCACTAAGGAAGTGGTACTTGGTAAAATAACAGGACTTAAGCCGGATAAATCCCCTGGACCTGATGGTGGTAGGGATTGTGGATGCATTGGTAATAATTTTCCAAAACTCCCTGGACTCAGCAAAGGTCCCGGTAGATTGGAAAACTACTAATGTAACACCCTTATTTAAAAAGGGTAGTAGGCAGAAGGCTGGAAACTATAGACCTGTTAGCCTAACATTTGTGGTTGGTAAAATGTTAGAGTCCATTATTAAGGAGACAGTAACGGGACATTTGGATAAACATAATTTAATAGGACAAACTCAGCATGGTTTCATGAAGGGGAAGTCATGTTTGACAAATTTGCTTGAGTTCTTTGAGGAATTAACATACAGGATGGATAAAGGAGAACCAGTGGACATAGTGTATTTAGACTTCCAAAAGGCATTTGACAAGGTGCCACACAAAAGATTATTGCTCAAGATAAAAAATCATGGGATTGGGGGTAATATTTTGGTGTGGGTGGAGAATTGGCTCTCTAACAGAAAGCAGAGAGTTGGGATAAATGGTTCATTCTCAGACTGGCAATCAGTAGCTAGTGGTGTTCCGCAGGGGTCAGTGCTGGGTCCCCAACTCTTTACAATCTATATCAACGATTTAGAGGAGGGGACCGAGTGTAACATATCAAAGTTTGCAGATGATACAAAGATGGGAGGGAAAGTAGTGAGTGAGGAGGACATAAAAAACCTGCAAAGTGACATAGACAGGCTAAGTAAGTGGGCAGAGATTTGGCAGATGGAATACAATACTGGAAAGTGTGAGGTTATGCACTTTGGCAGGAAAAATCATAGAGCAAGTTATTATCTTAATGGCAAGAAACTGGAAAGTACTGAAGTACAAAGGGATCTGGGGGTCCTGGTGCACGAAACTCAAAAAGTTAGTATGCAGGTGCAGCAAGTGATTAAGAAGGCCAATGAAATGTTGGCTTTTATTGCTAGGGGGATAGAATATAAAAACAGGGAGGTATTGCTGCAGTTATACAAGGTATTGGTGAAACCGCACCTGGAATACTGCATACAGTTTTGGTGTCCATACTTAAGAAAAGACATACTTGCTCTCGAGTCAGTACAAAGAAGGTTCACTCGGTTAATCCCGGGGATGAGGGGGTGGTCATATGAGGAGAGGTTGAGTAAATTGGGACTCTACTCATTGGAGTTCAGAAGAATGAGAGGCGATCTTATTGAAACATATAAGATTGTGAAGGGGCTTGATCGGGTGGATGCGGTGAGGATGTTCCCAATTGTTAAGTATGTGTATTGTATTGAACAATTAACACAAAGACTTAAACGTATAACTCAAACAGGTCTTTACTGGTTGGAGGTAGGGACTATACATAGGTCTTTACTTCATGCCCACAGGCGGGAACTGAGGGGAGATCAGTACCCACAGTACTATTTATACCCCTATGGCCAGGAGTGGTACTGCGTATCACTACGCCCTACAAGTAGTGCAGTCCTGTCCATAGGTTCAAAGTAGCACACATATTACATACACAACATTCCTCCCTTCCTAGCTTTACAGTCATCTCCCCATTTAACATAACGTAATAACATATATACATATATAACTTCAGGTTTACATAACAGAATAACATAGATACATAGATAACTTCATGTCAAAACAGATCACAGATTCAGTCTCTGCGGAAAACAGTTCACAGATTCAATCTCTGTGGTGTAGTCGGTTCACGTTGCTGGAGTGACTCATTCAATAGTCCTTCCATGGATTTAACAATTTGAACTTCCGAACTGAATTGGCTCCGTTCGGAGGGACCACGTGTGTGATCTGGTAGAGGTAATAATGGTTCAGATGGGTCATCTTCTGTTTCGACTTTTCCTTTTCTGCTTCTTGGAGACTCTCTGGGCTCCACTGTCAGCTGCCAGCTGCATGCGCAGTTCCTCCTTCTCTTACTCCTTTTTCCGTAGTAGAGCCACCTTCTCCCGATGTTCCGTAGACTTTCGGTGCTCCTCCATGATTTCTGTATGGTGGGAGTCGAAGTTACAAGTTGGGCAGGACAGGACATAGTAATATTCGGTGTCGTCCTGATCTAGGCCAGCGAGAGGGTCTTCTATTTCCTCCATACCCAGCTGGGCGTTAGCCAGCTTTTGTTCCAAGTCCAGACATCTTTCCTGAAGAGACTTCTTCATGCGTACCTCTTCATCCAGCTTTTTCTGGGCTTTCAGCAAGTCGTTTACTAATGACCTCATTTGAGATTTTACTACTTCAACTTCTTTTGGAGATTGATTGATCGGACTATTCAATCCCTCTACCGGAGCAGCTGTTTCAGCGGTCTGTTGTTCTACGTTGACGTGAGTCAGCGTACTTTTGGCATCCAAGGGCTGCTCTGTTGCAGGTTCTCAGTCTGTGTTGCCACCTCAGCTCTTCCAATAACCTTTGAGAGCTCCGAACCCCTTTCGTTTGAATATTGAAGTTCGTGTTCAAGTTTTTCCCATTTCAGAGTCCTGTCCTTCAGCATATGCAGGAGTTGGCTGACCGTTAACTCCTCTGACATCAGACGTTTTGTGTGCTCCTGCTCCATTTTCTCCATCAGCTGCTTCTGTTGTCTTTCCAGATTCTCCAACTCTATATCAAAGAACTCTTTCGTTGCATTCAACTCTTGCTCAAAACGGTGAAGCATTTGTTCTAATTGCTGTTGTAGTTTGAAATGGAGTTGAGTTCGAGCCCGGTGTCCCTCAGAAATGGGCACATCAGTAGACTTGCCAGACTCAGAATCCACAGTTAAACTATGTTGTTGTTGCTCAGTGGAATTCTGTGCTGAAACTTTGTCTTTTGCACCTGAGTTGGGCTTACCATCATCCGTTCCAGAGTCTGGGCCGACTATCTTCACCGAGTTCTCACTCATTATTGTTTGTAGGAAATGCCAGTCCATATTCATTTTCCTAATCCACTCCCGTCCTAGTAGTGGAGAACCTCCTTCAGATATCACATATAAGTCCATTATTTGACTGTCTTCGCCCTTGTGGACCACTGCAACCTCTATTTTCCCGATGGGGTACACTCTTTGCCCCGTGTATGTTTTCAATATAATCCCCGTATCCTGTAGGGGAATATGTTGGAATAACTTTCCGTAATCTTTCTTATTTATGACCGTCAATGCCGATCCAGTGTCCAATTCCAGTTTTACTTGGACTCCTTCTATCTGAAGAGTGACCCAAATTGTCTGGAGGTCTGCACCCTTACCAGCGTTGAGTACTCTTAAGCTAGCCAGTTCATTACAGCTTAAGCTAGCCAGTTCATTACTGCTAGCGTCTGAATCGGACTCCTGTTCGGTCACCTTGTGTACCTTTGCGTATTTTCCTTGCGGTGACTTCTTGTTGCTGGTCTTCTTCCCTGACCTGCATACTCTAGCTATATGTCCAAGCCTACCACAAGTTCTACATTCTTGGTTTTTAAACCAACACTGGTTCTGATCATGCGTTGTCTTTCCACAACGATAACATTTGCCAGAACTCACACCCAATTTGTGTGCACTGAGCTCCGGTGACCGTAGCTGCATTACTGCCGTGCCTCTCGCTGCGGCTTCGTGTGCTGCTGCCATAGTGACCGCCTTCTCAAGCGTCAGCTCATTCTCCTCGAGCAGTCGCTTTTGTGTATCCTGTTTAAATAAACCACACACAAATTTGTCTCGTAGTGCATCTGTCAGTCCCGTTCCAAACTGGCAATATTTCGCTAATTTATGCAATTCCAGCAAATATTCAGCATTGCTTTCATGCTGTAGCTGCCTTCTGTCGTAAAATTTAAATCGTTCCGCTAGCATCAGCGGCGTGGGGTTTAGATGATCTTTCAGGACAGTAACAATCTCATCGAACGTCTTATCCGCCAGTTCATCTGGTGATAACAGGTGTTTCAATTGCCCGTATGTCTTCGCACCCATTAAATTTAATAATGTTAGAGCTTTATCTTGGTCACGAATTTTATTGGCCTTACTATAATTTTTTACTCTTTCAACATATATGGCCCAATCTTCGAGGTCACTATCAAAGGTGCTAATATTCCCGTGTTTAGGCATTGTAGATTTGCAATTTCTCAGATTTTATTTTCTTTACTTGTTATCAAAGATGGCGGCTTCCCGCTCTTGCCGTCGTCCTCCGCCCACAAAATGGCGGTTTTCCCGCGCTTGGCGGTCTTCACCCGTCCCCCGACGCCGTCTCCCTTCAGCCCCCGAGTGCGGCCCTTATCTTCGCCGCAATCGATAGCCCGCGCTGTGCACCGCGGCTCTCGCACCTTGAGCTTCTGCAGCTGCCGCGCCTTTCAGTCCGAGTGCGGCCCTTATCTTTGGTCCCGATCGCTGGCCCGCGCTGCGCCTCGCACTTGAAGGGGCTCCCGGCCTCTGGCTCACCCGCTCGTGCGGCTCTTGCTCGCTCCCTCCCGGGCTCTGGCTTACCCGCTCGCGCGTTTCACCGCGGCTCTTATCAGGGATTGCGATCGCCCTTATCTTCTCCAACTTCCCCAGCCCTGTCTTTGCAGCCAACGCTGCACGGCTTACCCCACCACCTAGGTTGAACAAGGAAACTGCAGAAAGACTTCTGTCAGTCGCTGGAAGCTGTCAGGATGGCTGCTGCACTCCAGTGCTCAGTCGCTGATGGAGGCTTCAGAGTCCTAAAGCCTGTCGCTTCTAGTGGGGTGGTGATGTTTGAAACCTCTCTTCAACTGCCGCAGGGTAAGAACCTGACTCGTCGCCAGTGTTAAGTATGTGTATTGTATTGAACAATTAACACAAAGACTTAAACGTATAACTCAAACAGGTCTTTACTGGTTGGAGGTAGGGACTATACATAGGTCTTTACTTCATGCCCACAGGCGGGAACTGAGGGGAGATCAGTACCCACAGTACTGTTTATACCCCTATGGCCAGGAGTGGTACTGCGTATCACTACGCCCTACAAGTAGTGTAGTCCTGTCCATAGGTTCAAAGTAGCACACATATTACATACACAACACCAATGATGGGTGAAACTAGAACTAGGGGGCATAATCTTAAAATAAGGGGCTGCTCTTTCAAAACTGAGATGAGGAGAAACTTCTTCACTCAGAGGGTGGTAGGTCTGTGGAATTTGCTGCCCCAGAAAGCTGTGGAAGCTACATCATTAAATAAATTTAAAACAGAAATAGATAGTTTCTTAGAAGTAAAGGGAATTAGAGGTTACGGGGAGCGGGCAGGAAATTGGACATGTGTCTAGGTTCGGAATGGTCATGGCCCTGTGGTTAGTGGAGCGGGGTCAGGGGCCGTGTAGCCTGGTCCTGCTCCTACTTCTTGTGTTCTAATTCTGTGTTAGATTTCAGGAGATGGTTTTATTCCTGTTCCTGGCTGGGGTGGAGATCGCCTTTACAGAAGGTAAGTACTGTAGAAAATATAGGGACAGAGTGATCTCCTGGAAGAGTTTCGATCGCCTAGATGGGTCGGAGAGGAATTTCCCAGATTTTTTCTCCCAAATTGGCCATTGGGTTTTTTAACTGGTTTTTCGCCTCTCCCGGGAGATCACATGGGTTCGGGTGGGATGGAGAGTGATTGTAGATTTGAGGTTAGGATCAGATCAGCCATGATCTTATTGAATGGCGGAGCAGGCTCGAGGGGCCGATTGGCCTACTCCTGCTCCTATTTCTTATGTTCTTATGTAAATGGCCGACCCTTTAGCCTGAGACTGTGACCCCTTGTTCTAGACTTTCCAGCCAAGGGGAAACAGCCTCTCAGCAGCTACTCTGTCAAGCCCTTTAAGAATTTTAGACATTTCAATGAGATCACCTCTCATTCTTCTAAACTCCAGGGAATATAGGCCCGTTCTACTCGATTACATGGTTAGCTTCAAGCATTTCTATCTGGTGTGGTTGGTTCTGTGCGTTTTGAGGTCAAGGAGGCCTCTGTACATGATAGCATTGAGTTGGCGATTCTCAGCACAGTACTATATCTGACCATGCCTGACCAGTACAGGGGTAGACGAGTGGATTTAATAGATAATGACCTCAACACGAGTCATGGGACTGCCAGGTCTACAAGATCCCAGCATCAGTCCACTGACCAAGCCTGACCCCACTGACTTATCGGCTCACTCTCAGCTTTGGTCCACCTGGTTTGCACTGCGGCGAGCAGTAGATCCCAAGGACAAGGGGTCATGGAAATGGAGCACGATATTATGCTAGGAGGCAGGAGGGACAGTGTGAGTGCCCACCACAGGGCAAGGAAGCCCTTGGTGGTATTTCAACATTGAACTGAAAAAAGGCAACATAGACAAAAGGATCAGAGACGCACCTAACAAATGGGGAAAGTAGTTGCCAAGCCCCAAGGTGGGCGGATTAGGTAAAAACTGGAACGCAAAGAGCCAGAGAGAGAGAAAATTCGGAGTATTTATAAATTACGCGACAAACAGTTTGAGCACGTGGATGGAAGAATAGTCTTACATTAGACTGCTGCGGATCTTGTTGGGGTGTACTTGGTGCCAACCTGGTGAAACGGGGAGGTGGCATCGGTATCGGTTCTGGTGGTGGTGCTTGCATCGCAAAGGCATTGGCACGCACTGGCTGTTCCTGGGCAGCGGGCTAGAAGAGGGAATGCACACTGTCACATTTTTTTTTCCAATACAGTGTCTCTGAACAAAACAAAACTCCAAACATCCAAAACTCTGCTGGCCCCGTATCCTAACTCGCACCAAGTCCCGTTCACCCATCACCACCTGCCCCACCCCCCGACCCCCCCGTGCTCGCTGGCCTACATTGGCTCCCGGTCCGGCAAGGCCTCGATTTTAAAATTCTCATCCTCGTGTTCAAAGCCCTTCATGGCCTCACACCATCCTGCCCCCCATCACTCCCACCCTGCTCCCTACCTTGTATTTATACAGCACATTTAAACTAGTAAAACATCCCAAGCTGCTTCACAGGGGCGGTTAACAAACAAGATTTGACACCGAGTCACATAAGGCGCTATTAGGACAGATGACCTAAAGCTTGATCAAGATGTTAGGTTTTAAGGAGTTCCAACGCACTCCTGGCTGGCCTCCCACATTCCACCCTACGTAAACTTGAGGTCATCCAAAACTCGGCTGCCCGTGTCCTAACTCGCACCAAGTCCCGTTCACCCATCACCCTGTGCTCGTTGACCTACATTGGCTCCTGGTTAAGCAACGGCTCGATTTCAAAATTCTCATCCTTGTTTTCAAATCCCTCCGTGGCCTCGCCCCCCTCCCTATCTCTGTAATCTCCTCCAGCCTTACAACCGCATCCCCCCACCTCCGAGATATCTGCGCTCCTCTAATTCTGCCCTCTTGAGCATCCCTGATTATAATCGCTCAACCATTGCTGGCCGTGCCTTCTGTTGCCTGGGCCCTAAGCTCTGGAATTCCCTCCCTAAACCTCTCCGCCTCTCTACCTCTCTCTCCTCCTTTAAGACGCTCCTTAAAACCTACCTCTTTGACCAAGCTTTTGGTCACCTGCTCTAATTTCTCCCTATGTGGCTCGGTGTCAAATTTTTTGTCTTATAATACTCCTGTGAAGTGCCTTGGGATGCTTTACTACGTTAAAGGCGCTATATAAATACAAGTTGTTGTTGAGTGTCTTAAAGGAGGAAAGAGTTAGAGAGGTTTAGGGAGGGAATTTCAGAGCTTAAGGCCTAGGCAGCTGAAGGCACGGCCACCAATGGTGGAGCGATTAAAATCGGGGATGCGCAAGAGGACAGAATTGGAGGAGCACAGAGATTTTGGAGGGTGGTAGGGCTGGATGAGATTACAGAGATAGGGAGGGTTGTAGGGCTGGAGGAGGTTACAGAGATAGGGAGGGTTGTGGGGCTGGAGGAGGTTACAGAGATAGGGAGGGTTGTAGGGGCTGGAGGAGATTACAGAGATAGGGAGGGTTGTAGGGCTGGAGGAGGTTACAGAGAGAGGGAGGGTTGTAGGGGCTGGAGGAGGTTACAGAGATAGGGAGGGTTGTAGGGCTGGAGGAGGTTACAGAGAGAGTGAGGGTTGTAGGGGCTGGAGGAGGTTACAGAGATAGGGAGGGTTGTAGGGCTGGAGGAGGTTACAGAGATAGGGAGGGTTGTAGGGGCTGGAGGAGATTACAGAGATAGGGAGGGTTGTAGGGGCTGGAGGAGATTACAGAGATAGGGAGGGTTGTAGGGCTGGAGGAGGTTACAGAGATAGGGAGGGTTGTAGGGGCTGGAGGGGGTTACAGAGATAGGGAGTGTTGTAGGGGCCGGAGGAGGTTACAGAGATAGGGAGGGTTGTAGGGCTGGAGGAGGTTACAGAGATAGGGAGGGTTGTAGGGGCCGGAGGAAGTTACAGAGATAGGGAGGGTTGTAGGGGCTGGAGGAGATTACAGAGATAGGGAGGGTTGTAGGGCTGGAGGAGGTTACAGAGATTTTGGAGGTTGGTAGGGCTGGAGGAGGTTACAGAGATAGGGAGGGTTGTAGGGGCTGGAGGAGGTTACAGAGATAGGGAGGGTTGTAGGGCTGGAGGAGGTTACAGAGATAGGGAGGGTTGTAGGGGCTGGAGGAGGTTACAGAGATAGGGAGGGTTGTAGGGGCTGGAGGAGATTACAGAGATAGGGAGGGTTGTAGGGGCTGGAGGAGGTTACAGAGATAGGGAGGGTTGTAGGGCTGGAGGAGGTTACAGAGATAGGGAGGGTTGTAGGAGCTGGAAGATGTTACAGAGATTTTGGAGGTTGGTAGGGCTGGAGGAGGTTACAGAGATAGGGAGGGTTGTAGGGCTGGAGGAGGTTACAGAGATTTTGGAGGTTGGTAGGGCTGGAGGAGGTTACAGAGATAGGGAGGGTTGTAGGGGCTGGAGGAGGTTACAGAGATAGGGAGGGTTGTAGGGCTGGAGGAGGTTACAGAGAGAGGGAGGGTTGTAGGGCTGGAGGAGGTTACAGAGATAGGGAGGGTTGTAGGGGCTGGAGGAGGTTACAGAGATAGGGAGGGTTGTAGGGGCTGGAGGAGATTACAGAGATAGGGAGGGTTGTAGGGCTGGAGGAGGTTACAGAGAGAGTGAGGGTTGTAGGGGCTGGAGGAGGTTACAGAGATAGGGAGGGTTGTAGGGCTGGAGGAGGTTACAGAGATAGGGAGGGTTGTTGGGGCTGGAGGAGATTACAGAGATAGGGAGGGTTGTAGGGGCTGGAGGAGATTACAGAGATAGGGAGGGTTGTAGGGCTGGAGGAGGTTACAGAGATAGGGAGGGTTGTAGGGGCTGGAGGGGGTTACAGAGATAGGGAGTGTTGTAGGGGCCGGAGGAGGTTACAGAGATAGGGAGGGTTGTAGGGGCTGGAGGAGGTTACAGAGATAGGGAGGGTTGTAGGGCTGGAGGAGGTTACAGAGATAGGGAGGGTTGTAGGAGCTGGAAGAGGTTACAGAGATTTTGGAGGTTGGTAGGGCTGGAGGAGGTTACAGAGATAGGGAGGGTTGTAGGGCTGGAGGAGGTTACAGAGATAGGGAGGGTTGTAGGGGCTGGAGGAGGTTACAGAGATAGGGAGAGTTGTCGGGGCTGGAGGAGGTTACAGAGATAGGGAGGGTTGTTGGGGCTGGAGGAGGTTACAGAGATTTTGGAGGTTGGTAGGGCTGGAGGAGGTTACAGAGATAGGGAGGGTTGTAGGGGCTGGAGGAGGTTACAGAGATAGGGAGGGTTGTAGTGGCTGGAGGAGGTTACAGAGATTTTGGAGGGTGGTAGGGCTGGAGGAGGTTACAGAGATAGGGAGGGGGAGGCCATGGAAAGATTTGAACACAAGAATGAGAATTTTAAAATCGAGGCGTTAAATTTAATGATCCTGTGGCACTATTCCAAGAAGGAGGAGGAGTTCTTTTCCATCGCAGGCTCGAGAGGCTGAATGGCCTACTCCTGTTCCTATGTTCAGCTATCTTGGTTCAGCTGTGATTTTTGTTGCAGGAATTGAGTGGGACTGGATTCATTGTTCCAACAACAACGTGCATTTATAGAGCAGCTTTCATGTCAAAATAAACACCCAAAGGCTCCCCGATAGAACGGCTTTAACATCAAAATAAACATTCAAAGGCTCCTCTTCACAGAGGCCTAAACAAAAAAATGGATGCCGAGCCAAAGAAGGATGGGTGGAAATGGTGGGTTATAAGGAAGATCTTAAAGGAGGAGAGGGAGGTGGAGAGTCAGAGAGGTTTAAGGAGGACAGCAGGGGGCCTAGACGGCCGAATGCAGGAGATGAACAAGAGGCCAGAGGCGGAGGAGCAGAGAGTCCTGGGGGGGCGGGGGGCTGGGGGCGGTGCGGTGGGTGGTTGTAGAGCTAGAGGAGATTTAGGATATTGTGGAGATGGGGAGCCAATGAAGGTCAGTGACACTGGGGCAGTGGGGGAGCGGCACTAAAATTGACTAGATATTTTAGTAGCTTCTCCCACCATGCAAACAACCTCAGTCTGTATATCGCCATTTGTGTTTATACGGGTTGAAGTTGCTTGTTTGGTGGGAATATCTATTAAAGCGGCAGAGTAGGGGACAAATCTTCCTCTTGAGCACTTGGACGCAAAGCATCGCCTAGCTGGAGCTCATACGGGAAACCCTCTTTCAATTTCATGGATAAAAAATCTGGCAAGCTGCTTTGTCTGAATCTCCCCACCCGTATTCCCACCTGGAAAATCTGCCTGTAAGTCCACATACAACAACAACAGCTTGCATTGATACAGCGCCTTTAGAAACATAGAAGCTAGGAGCAGGAGTAGGCCATTCGGCCCCTCGAGCCTGCTCTGCCATTCAATGAGATCATGGCTGGTCATCCAAATTCAGTACCCTGGTCCTGCTTTCTCCCCATATCCCTTGATCCCTTTAGCCTCAAGAAATATATCCAACTCCTTCTTGAATGTATTTAATGAATTGGCCTCAACTGCCTTGTGTGGTAGAGAATTCAAAAGGGTGAATAAATTCCTCCTCATCTCTGTCCTAAATGGCCCACCCCTTATCCTTAGACTGTGACCCCTGGTTCTGGACTCCCCCTCCATCAGGAACATCCTTCCTGCATCTAGTCTGTCTAGTCCTGTTAGAATTTTATAAGTTTCAATGAGATCCCCTCTCATTTTTATAAACTCCAGCGAGTACAAGCCTAATCGTCCCAATCTCTCCTCATACGTCATTCCTGCCATCCCAGGTATCAGCCTGGTGAATCTTCGCTGCACTCCCTCCATGGCAAGGACATCCTTCCTCAGATAAGGCGACCAAAACTGCACACAATACTCCAGGTGCGGTCTCACCAAGACCCTGTACAACTGCAGCAAGACATCCTTGTTCCTGTACTCAAACCCTCTCGCTACGAAGGCCAACATACCATTTGCCTTCTTAACCGCCTGCTGCACCTGCATGCTTACCTTCAGCGACAGGTGCACAAGGACACCCAGGTCTCGTTGCAGTTCCCCTTTTCCCAATCTATTGCCGTTCAGATAATAATGTCTTCCTGTTTTTGCCACCGAAGTGGATAACCTTGCCTTTAACATTGTAAAAGCGATTAAAATAGGGGATGCGCAAGAGGCCAGAATTGGAGGAGCGCAGAGATCTCGGAGGGTTGTCGGGCTGGAGGAGGTTACAGACATAAGGAGGGGTGCGAGGCAATAGAGGTATTTCAAAACAAGGATACGAATTTTAAAATGGAGGTGGTGCCGGACCGGGAGCCAATGTAGGTCAGTGAGCACAGGTGGGGGTGATGGGCGAACGGGACTTGGTGCGAGTTGGGATATGGGGCAGCACATAGTCGTCCTTTACATACACTCAGTGAGAAGGGGCTGAGTTGGGGGCAGAGGGAGACAAACAGGATGGAGAAACAGCAGGCACGTGCCCAGCGGGCACACAGACAGCGAGATACAATGACTGCCTGCAGATTACAGGACACGCTTGGCGAACAGATTGTGCGTGCTTACGTTGATCGTTACGTGTTTCTGCTTGGGTGTATTTGGCGGTGTACTGACAGCACTGGGGGCTGGTGTTGCCATGCCGCTTTCTGGGGCTGGAGCTGGCAGGTCATTGGCCCAGTTGCCTGCAGTCAGATCATCCATGCTGCTAAATTAGAAAAGGAGAAACAGATTTAACAACATTTTCTGACCCAAAGTGCTTCTAAATGAAGCTAATCCTCACTGAAGAGAGCTGCAAGGTAGACCGCAGAATGCAGAACTTTTAACTGTCACGCATGCTAACTGTGAGGTGCAAGCTCAAAACGATATATGCACATCGTAACTCACAGAACACTCAGCAACAACAACTTGCATTTATACCGCACCGTTAATGTAGTAAAAACGTCCCAAGGCGCTTCACAGGAGCGTAAATCAAAACAAAATTTAATACCGAACCACGTAAGGGGATATTAGGATAAGTGGCCCAAAAGCTTGGTCAAGGAGGAGAGCCTTAAAGGAGAAGAGGTAGGGACGATGGTTTAGGGAGGGAATTCCTGAGCTTAGGGAGCTAGGCAGCTGAAGGCACAGCCACTCAATGGTGGAGCGATGGAAATCGGGGGACGCATAAGAGGCCGGAATTGGAGGAGTGCAGATATCTCGGAGGGTTGTAGGGCTGGAGGAGTTTACAGAGATAGGGAGGGTTGTTGGGGCTGGAGGAGGTTACAGAGATAGGGAGGGTTGTAGGGGCTGGAGGAGGTTACAGCGATAGGGAGGGTTGTAGGGGCTGGAGGTGGTTACAGCGATAGGGAGGGTTGTTGGGGCTGGAGGAGGTTACAGAGATCGGGAGGGTTGTAGGAGCTGGAGGAGGTTACAGAGATAGGGAGGGTTGTAGGGGCTGGAGGAGGTTACAGCGATAGGGAGGGTTGTAGAGGCTGCAGGAGGTTACAGAGATAGGGAAGGTTGTAGGGGCTGGAGGAGGTTACAGAGATAGGGAGGGTTGTAGGGGCTGGAGGAGGTTACAGAGATAGGGAGGGTTGTAGGGGCTGGAGGAGGTTACAGAGATAGGGAGGGTTGTAGGGGCTGGAGGAGGTGACAGAGATAGGGGGAACAGGCTCGAGGGGCTAAATGGCCTCCTCCTGTTCCTATGATGCAACTGTCCTCGACCAATGCCCGCACTTCCAGCAGGTCTCACAAAACACTGGCTCATTGTATTCCTCTTAACCCGGAGAGGGTGAGGCCTGTTGTAAGCCTCTAATGCCTCCCCAGCTGGCATTCGAAGATTCAACACAGATTGGACTATTCACTTGATAAAGGTCTCTGAGCTACACATTGATTTTCTTATCTGCTGCATCTACTGTATAAAGAAAGAAATCACCACTTATATGGCGCTTTTCACGACCTCAGGATGTCCCAAAGCGCTTTACAGCCAATCAAGTACTTGTGAAGTGCAGTCAGTTGTAATGTAGGAAACGCAGCACCCAATTTGCACACAGCAAGCTCTCACAAACAGCAATGTGATCACGATCAGACCCTCAGTACTGCCCCTCCGACAGTGCAGCACTCCCTCAGTACTGCCCCTCCGACAGTGCAGCGCTCCCTCAGTACTGACCCTCCGACAGTGCAGCGCTCCCTCAGTACTGCCCCTCCGACAGGGCAGCGCTCCCTCAGTACTGACCCTCCGACAGGGCAGCACCCCCTCAGTACTGCCCCTCCGACAGGGCAGCGCTCCCTCAGTACTGACCCTCTGACAGTGCGGCTCTCCCTCAGTACTGCCCCTCCGACAGGGCAGCACTCCCTCAGTACTGCCCCTCCGACAGGGCAGCGCTCCCTCAGTACTGACCCTCCGACAGTGCGGCTCTCCATCAGTACTGCCCCTCCAACAGTGCGGCACTCCCTCAGTACTGCCCCTCCGACAGTGCGGCTCTCCCTCAGTACTGCCCCTCTGACAGTGCGGCACTCCCTCAGTACTGCTCCTCCGATACTGCGGCACTCCCTCAGTACTGACCCTCCGACAGTGCAGCGCTCCCTCGGTACTGCCCCTCCGACAGTGCAGCGCTCCCTCAATACTGTCCCTCCGACAGTGCAGGGTGCCCTCAGTACTACCCCTCCGACAGTGCAGCGCTCCCTCAGTACTGCCCCTCTGACAGTGCAGCGCCCCCTCAGTACTGCCCCTCCGACAGTGCGGCTCTCCCTCAGTACTGCCACTCCGATAGTGCAGCGCCCACTCAGTACTGACCCTCCGACAGTGCGGCTCTCCCTCAGTACTGACCCTCCGACAGTGCAGCGCTCCCTCAATACTGTCCCTCCGACAGTGCAGCGCTCCCTCAATACTGCCCCTCCGACAGTGCGGCTCTCCCTCAGTACTGCCCCTCCGACATTGCAGCACTCCCTCAGTACTGCCCCTCCGACAGTGCAGCGCTCCCTCAGTACTGCCCCTCCGACAGTGCAGCGCTCCCTCAGTACTGCCCCTCCACCAGTGCAGCAGACTCCCTCAGTACAGCCCCTCCCACAGTGCAGCAGACTCCCTCAGTACAGCCCCTCCGCCAGTGCAGCAGAATCCCTCAGTACAGCCCCTCCCACATTGCAGCAGACTCCCTCAGTACAGCCCCTCCCACAGTGCAGCAGACTCCCTCAGTACAGCCCCTCCCACAGTGCAGCAGACTTCCTCAGTACAGCCCCTCCCACAGTGCAGCAGACTCCCTCAGTACTGTCCCTCCGACAGTGCAGGGACATTTGGATAAGCATAATTTAACAGGACAAACTCAGCATGGTTTCATGAAGGGGAAGTCATGTTTGACAAATTTGCTTGAGTTCTTTGAGGAAGTATCATACAGGGTGGATAAAGGAGAACCAGTGGACGTAGTGTATTTAGACTTCCAAAAGGCATTTGACAAGGTGCCACACAAAAGATTATTGCTCAAGATAAAAAATCATGGGATTGGGGGTAATATTTTGGCGTGGGTGGAGAATTGGCTCTCTAACAGAAAGCAGAGAGTTGGGATAAATTGTTCATTCTCAGACTGGCAATCAGTAACTAGTGGTGTTCCGCAGGGGTCAGTGCTGGGTCCCCAACTCTTTACAATCTATATTAACGATTTGGAGGAGGGGACCGAGTGTAACATATCAAAGTTTGCAGATGATACAAAGATGGGAGGGAAAGTATTGAGTGAGGAGGACATAAAAAACCTGCAAAGTGATATAGACAGGCTAAGTAAGTGGGCAGAGATTTGGCAGATGGAATACAATACTGGAAAGTGTGAGGTTATGCACTTTGGCAGGAAAAATCATAGAGCAAGTTATTATCTTAATGGCAAGAAACTGGAAAGTACTGAAGTACAAAGGGATCTGGGGGTCCTGGTGCACGAAACTCAAAAAGTTAGTATGCAGGTGCAGCAAGTGATCAAGAAGGCCAATGGAATGTTGGCTTTTATTGCGAGGGGGATAGAATATAAAAACAGGGAGGTATTGCTGCAGTTATACAAGGTATTGGTGAGACCGCACCTGGAATACTGCATACAGTTTTGGTGTCCATACTTCAGAAAAGACATACTTGCTCTCGAGTCAGTACAAAGAAGGTTCACTCGGTTAATCCCGGGAATGAGGGGGTGGTCATATGAGGAGAGGTTGAGTAGATTGGGACTCTACTCATTGGAGTTCAGAAGAATGAGAGGCGATCTTATTGAAACATGTAAGATTGTGAAGGGGTTTGATCGGGTGAATGCGGTGAGGATGTTCCCAATGATGGGTGAAACTAGAACTAGGGGGCATAATCTTAAAATAAGGGGCTGCTCTTTCAAAACTGAGATGAGGAGAAACTTCTTCACTCAGAGGGTGGTAGGTTTGTGGAATTTGCTGCCCCAGAAAGCTGTGGAAGCTGCATCATTAAATAAATTTAAAACAGAAATAGATAGTTTCCTAGAAGTAAAGGGAATTAAGGGTTACGGGGAGCGGGCAGGAAATTGGACATGAGTCTAGGTTCGGAATGGTCATGGCCCTGTGGGTAGTGGAGCGGGCCCAGGGGCCATGTAGCCTGGTTCTGTTCCTACTTCTTGTGTTCTAATTCTGTGTTAGATTTCAGGAGATGGTTTTATTCCTGTTCCTGGCTAGGGTGGAGATTTACAGAAGGTAAGTACTGTAGAAAATATAGGGACAAAGTGATCTCCTGGAAGAGTTTCGATCGCCTAGATGGGTCGGAGAGGAATTTCCCAGATTTTTTCTCCCAAATTGGCCATTGGGTTTTTAACTGGTTTTTCGCCTCTCCTGGGAGATCACATGGGTTCGGGTGGGATGGAGAGTGATAGAAGATTTGAGGTTAGGATCAGATCAGCCATAATCTTATTGAATGGTGGAGCAGGCTCGAGGGGCCGATTGGCCTACTCCTGCTCCTATTTCTTATGTTCTTCTCAGTGCTGCCCCTCCGACAGTGCAGCGCTCCCTCAGTACTGTCCCTCCGACAGTGCAGCGCTCTCAGTACTGCCCCTCCAATAGTGCAGCAGACTCCCTCAGTACTGCCCCTCCGACAGTGCAGCGCTCCCTCAGTACTGCCCCTCCAATAGTGCAGCAGGCTCCCTCAGTACTGCCCCTCCGACAGCGCTGCGCTCCCTCAGTACTGCTCCTCCGACAATGCAGAGCTCCCTCAGCATTGACCCTCCGAGAGCGCAGCATGTCTCTGATAAGGGGCCTCCTGTCGGAAACTTTGGGACTTTGTCTTCAGGCCACCCTTAGATGTGGCTGTATTAAGATAGTGCACAGAGGACTGTCATACGAATAGGTTAAACATTTGTCATCTCCAATTATCACTCACTCGGAGTTTGAATCCTCTCTATCAGTGGTGTCCTCTCTCGGGTTCATCATCCTCTCAGGTGTATTCACTCTCCGGGTGTTTGATCTTCTCTTTTCCCAGGTGTTGTACTCTCTCAGATATATGATTCTCTCTCAGGTGTTGTATATCACTCCCTCAGATGTATATCACTCTCTCAGGTGTATATCACTCTCTCAGATGTTGTATATCACACTCTCACGTGTATATCACTCTCTCAGGTGTTGTATATCACTCTCTCAGGTGTATATCACTCTCTCAGGTGTATATCACTCTCTCAGATGTTGTATATCACACTCTCACGTGTATATCACTTTCTTAGGTGTTGTATATCACTCTCTCAGGTGTATATCACTCTCTCAGATGTTGTATATCACACTCTCACGTGTATATCACTCTCTCAGGTGTTGTATATCACTCTCTCAGATGTATATCACACTCTCAGATGTTGTATATCACACTCTCAGATGTTGTATATCACTCTCTCAGATGTTGTATATCACTCTCTCAGGTGTATATCACTCTCTCAGGTGTATATCACTCTCTCAGATGTATATCACTCTCTCACGTGTATATCACTCTCTCAGGTGTTGTATATCACTCTCTCAGGTGTATATCACTCTCTCAGGTGTATATCACTCTCTCAGCTGCAATCTCCCTCTCAGGTACAATCCCTTCTCTCAGGTGCTGTACCCTCTCTTAGTTGCTGTATTTGCTCGCTCAGCTGTACCCTCTCTATCAGGTGTACCCTCTCTCTCAGGTACTGTATCGTCTCTCAGGTGCTGTGTCCCCTCTGTCTCGGGTGTTTGTCCCTCTACCGCTCTCTCATGTTGTAATCCTCTCTCTCAGGTATTGTTCCCCTCTCTCAGGTATTTGTACCCCTTTCCCTTTCAAGTAAGGCAATCTTCTAACTCAAGTGTTTTCTCCTCTTTCAGATGTCGTATCCTCTTTCTCAGATGTACGTTCCTCTCATAAATGCCATCTGCTCTGTCTCTCACTTGTTGTAGTCCTCTCTTGGTTGTTTACTCCACTCTCAGGTTATATATCCTTTTCCCTCTTCTCTCAGGTGCCCTATCAGGTGTAAACCTCTGTCTCAATGCACTATCCTCTCTCAGTTGTTTGCTCTGTCTCCTTTATTTGTTCCAGCCTCTTTCAGGTCTTTATTGTCTGTTTCCCATGCAGGTGTTTTCACCTCTCTCATGAATGAGTGTCCCTCTATCGCTCTCAGATGCTGTATCCTTTCTTAGGCATAAGCTCTTATCTGGGGTGTTTGCTCCTCTCCCAGGTATATGTCCTTCTCAAGTTCGATATCCTCTCACAGGTATATGCTCCTTTCTTTGTTGTGTGCTCTTCTCCCTCAGGTATAAGCTCCTCCTTCAGGTGTAAGCTCCTCTCTCAGAAGTATTCTCCTCTCAAGTGTATTCTCCCTCTCACAGGTGTTGGCACCTCTGTGTCTCAAGTGCTGGCACCTCAGTTTCTCTCAGGTGTTAGCACCTCTGTGTCTCTCAGGTATTGGTACCTCTGTCTCTAAGGTGTTGGCACCTCTGCTCTCAGGTGTTGGTACCTCTGTCTCTCTCTCAGGTGTTGGCACCTCTGTGTCTCAAGTGTTGGCACCTCTGCCTCTGAGGTGTTGGCACCTCTGTCTCTCGGGTGTTGGCACCTCTGTCTCTCAGGTGTTGGCAACTCTCGTCTCTCGGGTGTTGACACCTCTCGTCTCTCGGGTGTTGGCACCTCTGTCTCTCGGGTGTTGGCACCTCTGTCTCTCGGGTGTTGGCACCTCTGTCTCTCAGGTGTTGGCACCTCTGTCTCTCGGATGTTGACACCTCTCGTCTCTCGGGTGTTGACACCTCTGTCTCTCGGGTGTTGGCACCTCTGTCTCTCGGGTGTTGGCACCTCTGTCTCTCGGGTGTTGGCACCTCTGTCTCTCGGGTGTTGACACCTCTGTCTCTCGGGTGTTGGCACCTCTGTCTCTCGGGTGTTGACACCTCTCGTCTCTCAGGTGTTGACACCTCTGTCTCTCGGGTGTTGGCACCTCTGTCTCTCAGGTGTTGGCACCTCTGCCTTTCAGGTGTGGGCACCTGTCTCTCGGGTGTTGGCACCTCTGTCTCTCGGGTGTTGACACCTCTGTCTCTCGGGTGTTGACACCTCTCGTCTCTCAGCTGTTGGCACCTCTCTCTCTCGGGTGTTGGCACCTCTGTCTCTCAGGTGTTAGCGCCTCTGTCTCTCGGGTGTTGACACCTCTGTCTCTCGGGTGTTGACACCTCTCGTCTCTCAGGTGTTGGCACCTCTGTCTCTCGGGTGTTAGCGCCTCTGTCTCTCGGGTGTTGGCACCTCTCTCTCTCGGGTGTTGGCACCTCTGTCTCTCAGGTGTTAGCGCCTCTGTCTCTCGGGTGTTGACACCTCTGTCTCTCGGGTGTTGACACCTCTCGTCTCTCAGGTGTTGGCACCTCTGTCTCTCGGGTGTTGGCACCTCTGTCTCTCGGGTGTTGATACCTCTGTCTCTCGGGTGTTGACACCTCGGTTTCTCAGGTGTTGGCACCTCTGTCTCTAGGGTGTTGGCACCTCTGTCTCTCGGGTGTTGATACCTCTGTCTCTCGGGTGTTGATACCTCTCCGTCTCTCGGGTGTTGGCACCTCTGTCTCTCGGGTGCTAGCGCCTCTGTCTCTCGGGTGTTGACACCTCTCGTCTCTCGGGTATTGACACCTCTCGTCTCTCGGGTGTTGACACCTCTGTCTCTTGGGTGTTGGCACCTCTGTCTCTCGAGTGTTGACACCTCTGTCTCTCGGGCGTTAGCACCTCTGTCTCTCGGTTGTTGAGACCTCTCGTCTCTCGGGTGTTGGCACCTCTGTCTCTCGGGTGTTAGCGGCTCTGTCTCTCGGGTGTTGATACCTCTCTGTCTCTCAGGTGTTGGCACCTCTGTCTCTCAGGTGTTGGCACCTCTGTCTCTCGGGTGCTGGTACCTCTCTGTCTCTCGGGTGTTGACACCTCTTCGTCTTTCAGGTGTTGGCGCCTCTGTCTCTCGGGTATTGATACCTCTGTCTCTCTCAGGTGTGGGATCTTTTTGGCTTGTCTGCCTGTCTCTCTCTGGTGTTGTCTCGTTTGTTGCGCTATCAGGTGTTGGCACCTGTCTGTCTTTCAGGTGCCGACGCCAGTCTCTCTCTCAGGTATTGGCACCTCCGTCTCTCTCTCAGGTGTGGTCTCCTCTGTGTCTCTCGTGTTGGCACCACTCTCTCTCTCCCTGGTGTTGGCACCTCTGTGTCTCTCTCAGGTGTTGGCGCCTGTCTGTCTCTCAGGTGATGGCACCTGTTTGTATCTCAGGTGCTGTCTCCTCTGTGTGTCTCTCTCAGGTGATGGCACCTGTTTGTCTCAGGTGTTGTCTCTCCTCTCTCTCAGGTGTTGTCCCCTCTCTCTCTGTCTCAGGTTGTCTCAGGTGTTGTCTCTCCTCTCTCTCAGGTGTTCTCCCCTCTCTCTCTGTCTCACGTTGTCTCAGGTATTGTCTCTCCTCTCTCTCAGGTGTTGTCCCCTCTCTCTCTGTCTCAGGTTGTCTCAGGTGTTGTCTCTCCTCTCTCTCAGGTGTTGTCCCCTCTCTCTCTGTCTCAGGTTGTCTCAGGTGTTGTCTCTCCTCTCTCTCAGGTGTTCTCCCCTCTCTCTCTGTCTCACGTTGTCTCAGGTATTGTCTCTCCTCTCTCTCAGGTGTTGTCCCCTCTCTCTCTGTCTCAGGTTGTCTCAGGTGTTGTCTCTCCTCTCTCTCAGGTGTTGTCCCCTCTCTCTGTCTCACGTTGTCTCAGGTGTTGTCTCTCCTCTCTCTCAGGTGTTGTCCCCTCTCTCTCTGTCTCAGGTTGTCTCAGGTGTTGTCTCCTCTCTCTCAGGTGTTGTCCCCTCTCTCTCTGTCTCACGTTGTCTCAGGTGTTGTCCCCTCTCTCTCTGTCTCAGGTTGTCTCAGGTGTTGTCTCTCCTCTCTCTCAGGTGTTGTCCCCTCTCTCTCTGTCTCAGGTTGTCTCAGGTGTTGTCTCTCCTCTCTCTCAGGTGTTGTCCTCTCTCTCTGTCTCACGTTGTCTCAGGTGTTGTCTCTCCTCTCTCTCAGGTGTTGTCCCCTCTCTCTCTGTCTCAGGTTGTCTCAGGTGTTGTCTCCTCTCTCTCAGGCAATGTCTCAGGTGTTGTCCCCTCTGTCTCACGTTGTCTCCTCTCTCTCTCTGTCTCGGGTTGTCTCCTCTCTTATTCTTTCTCTGTCTCAGGTTATCTCTATGGTTGTCTACTCTCTTTCTCTCTCTCAGGTGATGTCTCAGGTTGTCTCCTCTCTTTCTCTCTCCCTCGCTCAGGTTGTCTCTATGATTGTCTCTTCCCTTTCTCTCTGTCTCAGATTGTCTCCTCTTTCTCTCACTCTGTCTCTGGTTGTCTCCTCTCTCTCTCTCTGTCTCTCAGGCAGTTTCAGGTTGTCTCCTCTCTGTGTTTCAAGAGATGTCTCAAGTTGTCTGCTCTCTGTGTCTTAGGCTGTCTCCTCTCTTTCTCTGTTTCAGGTTGTCCCCTTTCTCTGTCTTAGGTTGTCTCCTCTCTTTCTCTTTCACTCTGTCTCAGGTTGTCTCCTCTCTTTCTCTCTCTCTGTCCCAGGTTGTTTCCTCTTTCTGTCTCGGGTAGTCTTGTCTCTTTCCCTCGCTCTCTGTCTCAGGTTTTCTCTCGGGTTGTCTCCTCTCTCAGGTTGTCTCTCAAGTTGTCTCTCAGGTTGTCTCCTCTCCCTCCATCTCAGGTTGTCTCAGCTGGTCTCCTCTCTCAGGTTGTCTGGTCTCCCAGCTTGTCTCTCAAGTTGACTCCTCTCTTAGGTTGTCTCCTCTCACAGGTTGTCTCCTCTCTCAGGTTGTCTCTCAGGTTGTCTCCTCTCTCAGGTTGTCTCCTCTCTCAGGTTGTCTCCTCTCTCAGGTTGTCTCTCAGGTTGTCTCCTCTCTCAGGTTGTCTCTCAGGTTGTCTCCTCTCTCAGGTTGTCTCCTCTCTCAGGTTGTCTCTCAGGTTGTCTCCTCTCTCAGGTTGTCTCTCAGGTTGTCTCCTCTCTCAGGTTGTCTCCTCTCTCAGGTTGTCTCCTCTCTCAGGTTGTCTCTCAGGTTGTCTCCTCTCTCAGGTTGTCTCTCAGGTTGTCTCCTCTCTCAGGTTGTCTCCTCTCTCAGGTTGTCTCTCAGGTTATCTCCTCTCTCAGGTTGTCTCTCAGGTTGTCTCCTCTCTCAGGTTGTCTCCTCTCTCAGGTTGTCTCCTCTCTCAGGTTGTCTCCTCTCTCAGGTTGTCTCTCAGGTTGTCTCCTCTCTCAGGTTGTCTCCTCTCAGGTTCTCTCTCAGGTTGTCTCCTCTCTCAGGTTGTCTCCTCTCTCGGGTTGTCTCCCGGGTTGACTCTCGGGTTGTCTCTATCTCGGGTTGTCTCTTGGGTTGTCTCTCGGGTTCTCTCTCGGGTTGTCTCTCGGGTTGTCTCCTCTCTCGGGTTGTCTCCCGGGTTGTCTCTCGGGTTGTCTCTCGGGTTGTCTCTATCTCGGGTTGTCTCTTGGGTTGTCTCCCGAGTTGTCTCTCGGGTTGTGTCTCAGGTTGTCTCCTCTCTTGGGTTGTCTCTTGGGTTGTCTCTATCTTGGGTTGTCTCCCGGGTTGTCTCTCGGGTTGTGTCTCGGGTTCTCTCTCGGGTTGTCTCCCGAGTTGTCTCTCGGGTTGTGTCTCGGGTTCTCTCTCGGGTTGTCTCCTCTCTCGGGTTGTCTCTCGGGTTGTCTCTCGGGTTGTCTCCCGAGTTGTCTCCCGGGTTGTCTCCCAGGTTGTCTCTCGGGTTGTCTCTCTCTCAGGTTGTCTCTCGGGTTGTCTCTCGGGTTGTCTCCCGAGTTGTCTCCCGGGTTGTCTCCCAGGTTGTCTCTCGGGTTGTCTCTCTCTCAGGTTGTCTCTCGGGTTGTCTCTCGGGTTGTCTGGTCTCTCAGGTTGTCTGGTCTCTCAGGTTCTCTCTCAGGTTGTCTGGTCTCTCAGGTTCTCTCTCAGGTTGTCTGGTCTCTCAGGTTGTCTGGTCTCTCAGGTTGTCTGGTCTCTCAGGTTCTCTCTCAGGTTGTCTGGTCTCTCAGGTTGTCTCTCAGGTTGTCTGGTCTCTCAGGTTCTCTCTCAGGTTGTCTGGTCTCTCGGGTTCTCACTCAGGTTGTCTGGTCTCTCAGGTTCTCTCTCGGGTTGTCTGGTCTCTCAGGTTCTCTCTCAGGTTGTCTGGTCTCTCAGGTTATCTCTCAGGTTGTCTGGTCTCTCAGGTTGTCTGGTCTCTCAGGTTATCTCTCAGGTTGTCTGGTCTCTCAGGTTGTCTGGTCTTTCAGGTTGTCTGGTCTCTCAGGTTATCTCTCAGGTTGTCTGGTCTCTCAGGTTGTCTGGTCTCTCAGGTTATCTCTCAGGTTGTCTGGTCTCTCAGGTTGTCTGGTCTCTCAGGTTGTCTGGTCTCTCGGGTTGTCTGGTCTCTCGGGTTGCCTCTCAGGTTGTCTGGTCTCTCAGGTTATCTCTCAGGTTGTCTGGTCTCTCGGGTTGCCTCTCAGGTTGCCTGGTCTCTCAGGTTGTCTGGTCTCTCAGGTTGTCTCTCAGGTTGTCTGGTCTCTCAGGTTGTCTCTCAGGTTGTCTGGTCTCTCAGGTTGTCTCTCAGGTTGTCTGGTCTCTCAGGTTATCTCTCAGGTGGTCTGGTCTCTCAAGTTGTCTCTCAGGTTGTCTGGTCTCTCAGGTTGTCTGGTCTCTCAGGTTGTCTCTCAGGTTGTCTGGTCTCTCAGGTTGTCTCTCAGGTTGTCTGGTCTCTCAGGTTATCTCTCAGGTTGTCTGGTCTCTCAGGTTGTCTGGTCTCTCAGGTTATCTCTCAGGTTGTCTGGTCTCTCGGGTTGCCTCTCAGGTTGTCTGGTCTCTCGGGTTGTCTGGTCTCTCGGGTTGTCTGGTCTCTCAGGTTGTCTCTCAGGTTGTCTGGTCTCTCAGGTTGCCTCTCAGGTTGTCTGGTCTCTCGGGTTGTCTGGTCTCTCGGGTTGTCTGGTCTCTCGGGTTGTCTGGTCTCTCAGGTTGTCTCTCAGGTTGTCTGGTCTCTCAGGTTGCCTCTCAGGTTGTCTGGTCTCTCAGGTTCTCTCAGGTTGTCTGGTCTTTCAGGTTCTCTCTCAGGTTGTCTGGTCTCTCAGGTTGTCTCTCAGGTTGTCTGGTCTCTCAGGTTGTCTGGTCTCTCAGGTTGTCTGGTCTCTCAGGTTAACTCTCAGGTTGTCTGGTCTCTCAGGTTGTCTGGTCTCTCAGGTTGTCTGGTCTCTCAGGTTGTCTGGTCTCTCAGGTTATCTCTCAGGTTATCTCTCAGGTTGTCTGGTCTCTCAGGTTGTCTGGTCTCTCAGGTTGTCTGGTCTCTCGGGTTGTCTGGTCTCTCAGGTTGTCTGGTCTCTCAGGTTATCTCTCAGGTTGTCTGGTCTCTCAGGTTGTCTGGTCTCTCGGGTTGCCTCTCAGGTTGTCTGGTCTCTCGGGTTGCCTCTCAGGTTGTCTGGTCTCTCAGGTTATCTCTCAGGTTGTCTGGTCTCTCAAGTTGTCTCTCAGGTTGTCTGGTCTCTCAGGTTGTCTGGTCTCTCAGGTTGTCTCTCAGGTTGTCTGGTCTCTCAGGTTGTCTCTCAGGTTGTCTGGTCTCTCAGGTTATCTCTCAGGTTGTCTGGTCTCTCAAGTTGTCTCTCAGGTTGTCTGGTCTCTCAGGTTGTCTGGTCTCTCAGGTTGTCTCTCAGGTTGTCTGGTCTCTCAGGTTGTCTGGTCTCTCAGGTTATCTCTCAGGTTGTCTGGTCTCTCAGGTTGTCTGGTCTCTCAGGTTATCTCTCAGGTTGTCTGGTCTCTCGGGTTGCCTCTCAGGTTGTCTGGTCTCTCGGGTTGTCTGGTCTCTCGGGTTGTCTGGTCTCTCAGGTTGTCTCTCAGGTTGTCTGGTCTCTCAGGCTGCCTCTCAGGTTGTCTGGTCTCTCGGGTTGTCTGGTCTCTCGGGTTGTCTGGTCTCTCAGGTTGTCTCTCAGGTTGTCTGGTCTCTCAGGTTGCCTCTCAGGTTGTCTGGTCTCTCAGGTTCTCTCTCAGGTTGTCTGGTCTCTCAGGTTCTCTCTCAGGTTGTCTGGTCTCTCAGGTTGTCTCTCAGGTTGTCTGGTCTCTCAGGTCGTCTGGTCTCTCAGGTTGTCTGGTCTCTCAGGTTAACTCTCAGGTTGTCTGGTCTCTCAGGTTGTCTGGTCTCTCGGATTGTCTGGTCTCTCAGGTTGTCTGGTCTCTCAGGTTATCTCTCAGGTTATCTCTCAGGTTGTCTGGTCTCTCAGGTTGTCTGGTCTCTCGGGTTGTCTGGTCTCTCGGGTTGTCTGGTCTCTCAGGTTGTCTGGTCTCTCAGGTTATCTCTCAGGTTGTCTGGTCTCTCAGGTTGTCTGGTCTCTCGGGTTGCCTCTCAGGTTGTCTGGTCTCTCGGGTTGCCTCTCAGGTTGTCTGGTCTCTCGGGTTGTCTGGTCTCTCGGGTTGTCTGGTCTCTCAGGTTATCTCTCAGGTTATCTCTCAGGTTGTCTGGTCTCTCAGGTTGTCTGGTCTCTCAGGTTCTCTCTCAGGTTGTCTGGTCTCTCAGGTTCTCTCTCAGGTTGTCTGGTCTCTCAGGTTCTCTCTCAGGTTGTCTGGTCTCTCAGGTTGTCTCTCAGGTTGTCTGGTCTCTCGGGTTGTCTGGTCTCTCAGGTTGTCTGGTCTCTCAGCTTGTCTGGTCTCTCGGGTTGTCTCTCAGGTTGTCTGGTCTCTCAGGTTCTCTCTCAGGTTGTCTGGTCTCTCGGGTTGTCTCTCAGGTTGTCTGGTCTCTCAGGTTCTCTCTCAGGTTGTCTGGTCTCTCAGGTTCTCTCTCAGGTTGTCTGGTCTCTCGGGTTGTCTGGTCTCTCGGGTTGCCTCTCAGGTTGTCTCCTCTCAGGGTCTCACCTGGTCTCGAGTCTCCCTTTCAAACCGTCAACACTTTGTTCAAATCGTGCCGCGTGCACGCCGCCCGCGTGCTGGCGCGTAAGACGCGCTGACGTCACGCCGCCACTGGGCGCGGTGGCCTGGCTTTGGGTTCGGCGAGGTTGCGTGCGCAGTGTGGATTTGACCCGGCCCTTCGCGCTCACTCGCTGTTAGAAACTGTCAATCAACCGTTGCGCGCGCAGAGATGATTCGACCCCGCCCCTTTCAGGCTCGCCCTCGCTCTTGGATACTGTCAATCAATCCATTTACGTCAGAAACGTAATGACGTACAGTCTTCGCCACGCCCTATTTGCCACACTTGATTCGTGTGAGTCGTTGGGAAGGAGGTAGCCATTTTGATTTATTTTAACCTTGATGAATAGTTAAAGCGGTAGGAGGGACATTCACTGAGCAGGATTTGTTTTTTGTTCTGCCTGCATCAATGCACATATGTGATCTATCCTTGGCCTACCTCCTATTTAGAATCATAGAATGCTTCCAGCACAGAAGGAGGCCATTCAGCCCATCGAGCCAATGCCGGCTCTCTGCAAGAGCACTTCAGCAAGTCCCACTCCCCCGCCCTTTCCCCGGAGCCCTGCAAAATTTTTTCCTGCAGGTGCTTATCCAATTCCTTTTTGAACGCCATGATTGAATCTGCCTCCATCACCCTCTCAGGCAGTGCATACCAGATCCTAACCACTCGCTGCGTAAAATAGTTTTACATCGCCTTTGGTTCTTTTGCCAATCACCTTAAATCTGTGTCCTCTGGTCCTCGACTCTTCCACCAATGGGAACAGTTTCTATGTCCAAACCCCTCATGATTTTGAACCTCTATCAAATCTCCTCTCAACCTTCTCTGCTCCAAGGAGAACAACCCCAGCTTCTCCAATCTATCCACGTAACTGAAGTCCCTCATCCCTGGAATCATTCTACGAAATCTTTTCTGCACCCTCCCTAAGGCTTTCACTTCCGGTCTGCACAGAGCGGGATTAAATGGAGTGGACTTGAACAAAGTGTTTTATTTGGGAATTTTGAAAGAGTGGGAATTTCTGGTAAGAGGGGGAAGGAGTTGCTGCTTTTCCCTTACATTACTTGTAGTGCTTTGTTTTATAGGTAGATATTTAATTTCAGTTCCCTTAACAATCTAGATCAAGTAAGTAGTCAAGAAACTACACTATAAACTAAGTTACCTGAATACAAATTAAATTTAATTAAATAAATCAAGGTCATATAGGGATAGCAGTGCAGGCGGTATGCCGCAACTGCAGCATGTGGGAGTTTGTGGAGAGCATTGCGATCCCGGACAACCACGTTTGCAGTAAGTGCCTGCATCTTGAGGAACTTCAGCTCGGAGTTTATTGAGCTGGAGTCTGCGGTGCAGACATTGCGGGGCAGCAGGGATGGGGAGAGTTACCTGGACACTTTGATCCAGGAGGCAGTCACACCCCTTAGGTTAGGTAATGGTACAGGTCTGGTTAGTGGTCAGGGACAGGAGGGTGTGACTATAACTCAGGCAAGTGAGGGGACCCTAGGTGCAGTGCTGGAGGAGCCTCAGCCTTTGCCCTTGTCCAACAGGTATGAGGTTCTTGCTGCCTGTGTGGATGAGGGAAAAGCCTGCAGGATGGATGAGCAAGCTGACCATGGTGCAGAAGGCCATTCAAGTGGGGGGGGGGGGGTGGTGAAGGGAATGTAGTTGTGGTAGGGGACAGTATAGTCAGGGGGATAGATACAGTTTTTTGCAGCTGCGACTGAGAGTTCCAAACGTTGTGCTGCATGCCAGGGTTAAAGACATCTCCTCATGGCCGGAGAAGAACTTGGAGTGGGAGTGGGAGGATCCAGTTGCCGTGGTCCACGTAGGAACCAACAGCATAGGTAGAACTAGGAATGAGGTTCTGCTTAGGGACTTTGAGGAGCTAGGATCCAAATTAAAAGGCAGAACCTTGAAGGTAATAATGTCTGGATTGTTACCTGAGCCACGTGCAAATTCGTATAGGGACAAACATTAAATGCGTGGCTCAAAGAGTGGTGTGGGAGGAAGGGGTTTCAGTTCATGGGGCACTGGCACCAGTACTGGGTAAAGAGGGAGCTGTTCCGTTGGGATGGGCTCCACTTAAACCGGGCTGGGACCAGTGCCCTGGCAAACCTGGGAATCAAGGGATATGGGGATAGTTCAGGAAAGTGGAGATGAGGTAGAAGATCAGCCATGATCTTATTGAATGGCGGAGCAGGCTTGAGGGGCCGAATGGCCTATTCCTGCTCCAAGGGAGAGAGTCGTGCTACAGCACCACCATTGGTGGGAGAGTGTAATTGCAGCGTGACATGACTCCTGCTCCTATTTCTTATGTTCTTATGAACCGAATAATTAAGGCAGTAGACAGGGGTGGAAGGATTCAGGAAAGAGTAAATTTAAAAGCAGCGAGAGAAATGTCAAGGCTCTAGAGCAGAGTAGAGTTTTGGGTAAAAATAAGCAGAGTGACCAGGAAGGGACAGAGAGGGTAATAAGGCATCAGTGACTAAGGTGACATCAGGGAAAAATAGAAATAAGTCAAAGCTGTAGGGGGTGGCGTGTGCGCCCAGTCAGCTTCACCTCTGACTGTCCCTTTGAGCGGTTCGAATCGCTCCCACACCCCTGGGTCCTAGACACCGGACTTAGGTACAGGCGGCGATACAGAAAATCGAGTAGACAAATGGTTTGGTGTAAGAAAACCAAGATTTTATTAAAAGCAGAATACAACAATCTTATGAAAATTACTGGTATGAAAATACAGGCATAAAACAATTACACTTATATGGGAATGGGGAACACACGGCACATCGAGGGAAAACAATTACATTAACAATCCCCTTATCCTTATCCCACCCCCTATACCTAACTAGATTAAGCTATGAGCGGCCAGGAATTCATGCTCACCAATCCAAAACCTGTTGCTTTAATGGTTGTGAGTTTTGGGGCCCGTTCTCCCTGTCCTTTGGGGTACCTCGTCGCCATGTGGTCTCAGGGCACGGCACTGAAGTTGTTGATACAAAGCACCCTCCATTTTTCCTCAGCTGCTGTCATCGTCTCGTCGCGATGGGTTTTCTTCTTCTTCTCCCTCGGGCGGTCGTCGGCGGTAATGTTACGGTCAGGGGTCGGTTGGCAGTTTTTGCCGCTCAGATGATTTCACTACCCAAGCTTCAAACGCCAGTTTATTCGTCGCGGCGCTGCCACCCACGTTTAACGCCAGCTTATTCGCAATGTTCATGTGACAAACGCCAACTTACTCTCACTGTCCATACGTGCGCTGCCAATTTCTTCACCAAACGCCAGCTTATAACTAGGCGTTTGGTTTTTACCAATGCGTCTTTCGCTGTCCTTCTCTGCTTTTATCGATTTACCTTCTTCTTCGTCTCGTCTCGTCTCGTCTGCCCGTTTGTGGCCTGTGTGTCCTGTGTGGCTTTGAACTCGGGTCTCGTTCTCCTCCTGCATTTGGCCCCGGTGTGATGGGCGTCCTTGGTTGTTGAGCGGCGCGGGGAGCGAGAAGAGAGCCCGCCATGAGGCCAGGGCACGAGAACGAGCGGCAGCAGGCTAAAGGCCAAACGATGAGAGCAGGAGCAAGAGAGTCAAGAGAGATTGCTACTGATGGGCCTACAATTATACCCGTTCTTCCGCTTCTTATCTGCACGCCAAATCAGGTCACATTGTTTAACTTTTGGCGGACTTGTTTAAATGATTACAACCATTTATTTTAACGACTTTTGGAGTGGTTGTCTCCGGGTCTAATGGCCCCAATGTCCTGGTTGTTTGTCATGCATAAGTCCCCATCCTGACTTGATGGCTACTGTGAGCTGTTACCGATTAAACATGCAGAAACCTAATGGCCACGATTATAGGGGATTCTATCGTAAGGGGAACAGATAGGCGTTTCTGTGGCCGTAGACGTGACTCCAGGATGGTTTGTTGCCTCCCTGTTGCCAGGGTCAAGGATGTCACTGAACAGCTGCAGGGCATTCTGAAGGGGGAGGGTGAACAGTCAGAGGTTGTGGTTCACATTGGGACCAACGACATGGGTAGGAAGAGGGATGAGGTCCTGCAGCAAGAATTTAGGGAGCTAGGTAGCAGATTAAAGAGCAGGACTTCAAAGGTTGTAATCTCTGGATTACTCCCGGTGCCACGTGCTAGTGAGTATAGGAATAGAAGGATAGAGCAGATGAATGCGTGGCTAAAGAGTTGGTGCAGGAGGAAGGGTTTTAGTTTCCTGGATCACTGGGTCTGCTTCTGGGGAAGGTGGGACTTGTACAAGTCGGACGGGTTGCACCTGAACCAGAACGGGACAAATATCCTTGCGGGGAGGTTTGCTAGCACTGTTGGGGGGGGTTTAAACTAACTTGGCAGGGGGTTGGGATACAGAGTGGAGCTATAATAGAGGGTGATGTACAGCTAAATATAGAGGAAAAAACAAGTCAGCTTGGAAGGCAGAGCAAATATGTAACGGGACAAGGGAGTAGGGCAAGGCTGGATGGCATTTATTTTAATGCAAGGAGTCTTGTGAATAAGGTGGATGAACTGAAGGTGTTGATGAACACATGGGAGAATGATATTGTTGCTATCACGGAGACATGGTTGAGGGAGGGGCAAGACTGGCAGCTCAATATTCCGGGGCATAGAATCTTCAGGCGAGACAGAGTGGGGGTAAAAGAGGAGGGGGTGTCGCAATATTAATTAAGGAGTCAATTACTGCTGTAAGGAGGGATGATATATTAACAGGTTCCTCTAATGAGACCATATGGGTAGAACTTAAAAACAAAAAGGGGGCAAGCACTTTGCTGGGAGTGTACTATAGGCCCCCAAACATTCAGGGGGAGATAGAGGAACAGATATGTAGGCAAATCTCAGAGAAGTGTGCAAATAATAGGGTAATAATAGTGGGGGATTTCAACTTCCCCAATATTAACTGGGATAGTCAGAGTGTGAAAGGCTCAGAGGGTGCAGAATTCTTAAAGTGCATCCAGGAGAGCTTTTTGAGCCAGCATGTAGAAAGTCCTACAAGAGAGGGGGCGGTACTGGACCTAATTCTAGGGAATGTGGCCAGGCAAGTGGTAGAAGTGTTAGTAGGTGAGCACTTTGCTGACAGTGACCATAATTCGGTGAGATTTAAGGTAGTCATGGAAAAGGACAGAGATGGACCGGAAATAAAGGTTCTAAATTGGGGGAAGGCCGATTTTAATATGATAAGGCAGGATCTGGCCAAAGTGGACTGGGATCAGCTACTTGTAGGAAAATCCACATCGGAGCAATGGGAGTCTTTCAGAAAGGAAATTGAGAGAGTACAATGGCAACATGTTCCCGTAAAGGTCAAGGGTGGGACCAACAAGCCCAGGGAGCCTTGGATGTCAAGGGATATACGAGAATGGACTAGGGAAAAAAAGGGGGGCTTTTGGCAGATACAAGGGACTAAAGACAGAGGAAGCCCTAGAGGAGTATAAAAAGTGTAGGGGGATACTTAAAAAAGAAATTAGGAGAGCGAGGAGGGGCCATGAAATAACACTGGCGAGCAAAATGAAGGAAAATCCTAAGGTGTTTTATAAGTATATTAAGGGCAAGAGGATAACTAGGGAAAGAGAAGGGCCCATTAGGGACCAAAGTGGCAATCTGTGTGTGGAGCCAGAAGATGTAGGTGGGGTTTTAAATGAATTTTTTGCATCTGTGTTCACTATGGAGAAGGACGATGTAGACATAGAAATCGGGCAGGGGGACTGTGATATACTTGAACATATTAGCATGGAGAGGGAGGAGGTACTAGCGGTTTTAGCAGGCTTAAAAGTGGATAAATCCCCAGGCCCGGATGAGATGTATCCCAGGCTGCTGTGTGAGGCAAAGGAGGAGATTGCAGGGGCTCTGACACAAATTTTCAGAACCTCTCTGGCCACAGGGGATGTGCCAGAGGATGGGAGAACAGCTAACGTAGTGCCATTATTCAAGAAGGGTAGCAGGGATAAACCAGGGAATTACAGGCCAGTGAGCCTAACATCAGTGGTAGGGAAATTATTAGAAAAAATTCTGAGGGACAAAATTAGTCTCCACTTGGAGAGGCAGGGATTAATCAGGGATAGTCAGCATGGCTTTGTCATGGGAAGATCATGTCTGACCAATTTGATTGAATTTTTCGAGGGCGTGTCTAGGTGTGTGGATGAGGGTAGTGCAGTGGATGTGGTAGACATGGATTTCAGTAAGGCTTTCGATAAAGTCCCGCATAGGAGACTGATCAGGAAGGTAAGAGCCCATGGGATCCAGGGTGCCTTGGCACATTGGATCCAAAACTGGCTTAGTGGCAGAAGGCAGAGGGTGATGGTCGAAGGTTGCTTTTGTGACTGGAAGCCTGTGTCCAGTGGGGTACCGCAGGGATCGGTGCTGGGTCCCACGCTGTTTGTGGTCTACATTAATGATTTGGATGTGAATGTAAAAGGTATGATCAGTAAGTTCGCAGGTGACACAAAAATTGGTGGGGTGGTAAATAGCGAGGAGGGTAGCCTCAGTCTGCAGGACGATATAGATGGGTTGGTCAGATGGGCGGAACAGTGGCAGATGGAATTTAACCCTGAAAAGTGTGAGGTGATGCATTTTGGAGGGACTAACAAGGCAAGGGAATACACAATGAATGGTAGGACCCTAGGAAAGACAGAGGATCAGAGGGACCTTGGTGTGCATGTACATAGATCCCTGAAGGCAGCAGAACAGGTGGATAAGGTGGTTAAAAAGGCATATGGGATACTTGCCTTCATTAGCCGAGGCATAGAATATAAGAGCAGGTAGGTTATGATGGAGCTGTACAAAACGCTGGTTAGGCCACAGCTGGAATACTGTGTGCAGTTCTGGTCGCCACACTATAGGAAGGATGTGATTGCTTTGGAGAGGGTGCAGAGGAGATTCACCAGGATGTTACCTGGGCTGGAGCGCTTCAGCTATGAAGAAAGACTGGACAGGCTGGGGTTGTTTTCCTTGGAGCAGAGAAGGCTGAGGGGGGGACCTGATTGAGGTGTACAAAATTATGAGGGGCATAGATAGGGTAGATAGAAAGGAACTTTTTCCCTTAGTAGAGGGGTCAATAACAAGGGGGCATAGATTCAAGGTAAGGGGCAGGAGGTTTAGAGGGGATTTGAGGAAGAACTTTTTCACCCAGAGGGTGGTTTGAATCTGGAACTCACTGCCTGAAAGTAGTAGAGGCAGGAACCCTCACAACATTCAAGAAGCATTTGGATGAGCACTTGAAATGCCATAGCATACAAGGCTACGGACCAAATGCTGGAAAATGGGATTAGATTAGACAAGGATTGATGGCCGGCGCGGACGCGATGGGCCGAAGGGCTTCTTTCTGTGCTGTATAACTCTATGACTCTATAGGCCCATTCTAGCTTGATTTGATTCAAGTCGAATGAATGCGTATTCTGTGTTTACTTTGTCTGGCTGGCTCCAGAGAGTCCTTTTCACAGATTCCTGCATTTTAAGTTTCATCTCCGGGCCTGCTTGTCTGCAGAGCCCTGCTTAAAAAATCCTGTTGGTTTTGGTCACGAGGCTGCAGAAGCCATTTTGGGTACCCTGTTTTTAATAACTTGTCCAAACAGGGTCCCTTGATCCATAATTTCGGGGAGTGCGGGAATTTTGAGAACCCTGCAACTTACAAAGCTAAAGGCACTATATCTGAATGCGCAAATCATTCGCCACAAAATAGATGAATTAATAGCGCAGATATAAATTAATAGGTTTGATCTAACAACCACAACAGAGATGTGGTTGCAAAGTGGCCAAGGTTCGGGACTAAATATTCCAGGATACTTAACTTTTAGAAGAGATAGGCAAAATGGAAAAGGCGGAGGGGTGGCCCTGATAATAAAGGATGGGATAAAGACAGTAGAGAGAAAGGATCTTAGCTCCGAAAATCAAGAAGTAGAATCTGTTTGGGTGGAGCTAAGAAACAGCAAGGAGCAAAAAACATTGGTGGGGGTTGTTTATAGGCCCCCAAACAGTACTTGTAATGTAGGGCTGTGTATAAATCAGGAAATTAGAGGCGCATGTAACAAGGGTAATACAGTAATCATGGGGGACTTTAATTAATATATATATATAGACTGGGCAAACCTAATTTGCAGTAATAGTGTGGAGGATGAATTCATGAAATTATGCAAGATAGTTTTCTGGATCAGTATGTTAAGGAACCAACTGGGGAACAGGCTATTTTAGATCTAGCATTGTGCAATGAGAAAGGGTTAATTAATAACCTTGTAGTAAAGGGACCTTTAGGGAAGAGTGACCATAATGTGATGGAATTTTATATTGAGTTTGAAAGTGATTTAGTTAAATCCGAAACTAGGGTCTTAAATCTAAACAAAGCAGACTATGTAGATATGACGGGCTAGTTGGCTAAGGTAGATTGGGAAACTACATCAAAAGGTATGACGGTAGATAAGCAATGGCTAGCATTTAACGAATTAATACATAATTTACAACAAATTTACAATAAATATACATTCCTTTAAGGCACAAAAAACCCCACAGGGAAAGTGGTCCAACCGTGGCTAACAAGGGAAGTTAAAGATAGTATTAGATCAAAGGAAGAGGCTTATAATGTTGCCAAAAAGAGTAATAAGCCTGGATTGGGAGGATTTTAGAATTCAGCAAAGGAGGACCAAGAAATTAATAAAGAAAGGGAAAATAGAATATGAGAGTAAACTAGCGAGACACATAAAAACAGACTGTAAAAGCTTCTATAGGTATGTAAAAAGGAAAAGATTAGTGAAAGTAAATGTGGGTCCCGTACAGGCTGAGACAGGAGAAATTATAATGGGGAATAAGGAAATGGCAGAGAAATTGAACAAAAAATACTTTTGTGTTTGTCTTCACGGAAGAAGACGCAAACAACTTTCTGGAAATAGTGGAGAACCAAGGGTCTAGCGAGAATGAGGAACTGAAAGAAATTAGTATTAGTTAAAAAAAGTACTGGAGAAATTAATGGGACTGAAAGCCAATAAATCCCCTGGACCCGATGGCCTACATCCTAGGGTTTTGAAAGAGCTAACTATATAGATAGTGGAGGCATTGGTTGTCATTTTCCAAAATTCCATAGATTCTAGAATGGTTCCTGCGGATTGGAAGGTAGCAAATGTAACCCCACTATTCAAGAAAGGAGGGAGAGAGAAAACAGGGAACTACAGACCAGTTAGCCTGACATCAGGAGCAGGGAAAATGCTAGAATCTATTATTACGGGTGTGGTAACAGGGCACTTAGAAAATAATAATAGGATTGGGCAGAGTCAACGCGGATTTATGAAAGGGAAATCGTGTTTGATAAATCTGTTAGAGTTTTTTGAGGTTGTAACTAGCAGAATAGATAAGGGGGAACCAGTGGATGTGGTGTATTTGGATTTTCAGAAGGCATTCGAAAAGATGCCACACAAGAGGTTATTAAACAAAATTAGGGCTCATCGGATTGGGGGTAATATACTAGCATGGATTGCGGATTGGTTAACGGACAGAAAACAGAGTAGGAATTTTCAGGTTGGCAGGCTGTAACTAGTGGAGTACCGCAATGATCACTGCTTGGGCCTCAGCTATTCACAATCTACATCAATGATTTGGATGAGGGGACCAAATGTAATATATCCAAGTTTGCTGATGATACAAAGCTGGGTGGGAATGTAAGTTGTGAGGAGGATGCAAGGAGGCCTCGAGGGGATATAGACAGGCTAAGTGAGTGGGCAAGAACATGGTAAATGCAATATAATGTGGAGAAATGTGAAGTTATCCACTTTGGCAGGAAAAATAGAAAAACAGAGTATTTTTTAAATGGTGAGAGATTGGGAAATGTTGGTGTTCAGAGGGACCTGGGTGTCCTTGTACACGAATCACTGAAAGTTAACATGCAGGTACAGCAAGCAATTAGGAAAGCAAATGGTACGTTGGCCTTTATTACAAGAGAATTTGAGCACAAGAGTAAAGACTGCAATTATATAGGGCTCTGGTGAGACCACATCTAGAGTATTGTGTACAGTTTTGGTCTCCTTACCTAAGGAAGGATATACTTGCCATGGAGGGAGTGCAACGAAGGTTCACCAGACTGGTTCCTGGGATGGGGGGATTGTCCTATGAGGAGAGATTGAGTAGACAAGGCCTATATTCTCTAGAGTTTAGAGGAATGAGAGGTGATCTCATTGAAACCATAAAAATTCTTACAGGGCTGGACAGGGTAGATGCAGGGAGGATGTTTCCCCTGGCTGGGGAGTCTAGAACCAGGGGTCACCATCTCAGATGAGGAGAAATTTCTTCACTCAGAGGGTGGTGAATCTTTGGAATTCTCTACACCCGAGGCTGCGGAGGCTCAGTCGTTGAGTATATTCAAGACAGAGATCGATAGATTTTTGGATATTAAGCGAATTAAGGGATATGTGGATAGTGCATGAAAGTGGAGTTGAGGTCGAAGATCAGCCATGTTCTTACTGAATGGCGGAGCAGGCTCGAAGGGCCAAATGGCCGACTCCTGTTTCTATTTCTTATGTTCTTATCCTTCCTAACGTGCGGTGCAGAGAATTGGACGCAATACCCCAGTTTAGGCCGAAAACAGTGTTTTATAAAAGTTCAGTTGGCAGCACCCTCGCCGCTGAGTCAGAAGGTTGTGGGTTCGATGCCTCTATTTATGAAGCCCAGTATCCCGCATGCTTTTTTAACCGCTTTCTCAACCTGCCCTGCCACCTTCAATGATTTGTGCACATATACCCCCAGGTCTCTCTGTTCCTGCACCCCCTTTTCAATTGTACACTTTAGTTTATATTGCCTCTCCTCGAACTTCCTACCAAAACGTATCACTTCTCATCCACATGCTGGCCCTTCGGCGACGTCGTCTGTAAAAACCTCAAGTTCCACATGTAGCCTGACACACCCAGCTCTACCTCACCATCACTTCTCTGGACCTCCCCACCAAAGAAAGTAAGACTTGCATTTCTATAGCGCCTTTCACGACCACTGGACGTCCCAAGCGCTTTACAGCCAATGAAGTACTTTTGGAGCGTAGACGCTGTTGTAATGTGGGTAACGCAGCAGCCAATTTGCGCACTGCAAGCTCCCACAAACAGGAAGGAGATAAATTACCAGATCATCTGTATTTTTTAATGATGTTGTTTCAGGGATAAATATTGGCCAGGACACCAGGGAAATTCCCCTCTGCTCTTTTTCGAAAGAGTGCCCGAGAATCTTTTACATCCACCTGAGACAGCAGACAGGGGCTTGGTTTAACGTCCCGTCCGAAAGACGGCACCTCCGACAGTGCAGCACTCCCACAGTACTGCCCCTCCGACAGTGCAGCGCTCCCTCAGTACTGCCCCTCCAACAGTACAGCGCTCCCTCAGTTCTGCCCCTCTGACAGTGCGGTTCTCCCTCAGTACTGCCCCTCCGACAATGCAGCACTCCCTCAGTACTGCCCCTCCGACAATGCAGCACTCCCTCAGTACTGCCCCTCCGACAGTGCAGCACTCCCTCAGTACTGCCCCTCCGACAGTGCAGCGCTCCCTCAGTACTGCCCCTCCGACAGTGCAGCGCTCCCTCAGTACTGCCCCTCCGACAGTGCGGCACTCCCTCAGTACTGTCCCTCCGACAGTGCAGCACTCCCTCAGTACTGCCCCTCCAACAGTACAGCGCTCCCTCAGTACTGCCCCTCCGACAATGCAGCACTCCCTCAGTTCTGCCCCTCCAACAGTACAGCACTCCCTCAGTACTGCCCCTCCGACAGTGCAGCGCTCCCTCAGTACTGACCCTCCGACAGTGCGGCACTCCCTCAGTACTGTCCCTCCGACAGTGCAGCACTCCCTCAGTACTGCCCCTCCAACAGTACAGCGCTCCCTCAGTACTGCCCCTCCGACAATGCAGCACTCCCTCAGTTCTGCCCCTCCAACAGTACAGCACTCCCTCAGTACTGCCCCTCCGACAGTGCAGCACTCCCTCAGTACTGCCCCTCCGACAATGCAGCACTCCCTCAGTTCTGCCCCTCCAACAGTACAGCACTCCCTCAGTACTGCCCCTCCGACAGTGCAGCACTCCCTCAGTACTGCCCCTCCAACAGTACAGCGCTCCCTCAGTACTGCCGCTCCGACAGTGCAGCACTCCCTCAGTACTGCCCCTCCGACAGTGCAGCACTCCCTCAGTACTGCCCCTCTGACAGTGCAGCGCTCCCTCAGTACTGCCCCTCCAACAGTACAGCGCTCCCTCAGTACTGCCCCTCTGACAGTGCGGTTCTCCCTCAGTACTGCCCCTCCGGCAATGCAGCACTCCCTCAGTACTGCCCCTCCGACAATGCAGCACTCCCTCAGTACTGCCCCTCCAACAGTGCAGTGCTCCCTCAGTACTGCCCCTGCAACAGTGCAGCGCTCCCTCAGTACTGCCCCTCCGACAATGCAGCACTCCCTCAGTACTGCCCCTCCAACAGTGCAGCGCTCCCTCAGTACTGCCCCTCCAACAGTGCAGCGCTCCCTCAGTACTGCCCCTCCGACAGTGCAGCACTCCCTCAGTACTGCCCCTCCGACAGTGCAGTGCTCCCGCAGTACGTCCCCTCCGACAGTGCAGCACTCCCTCAGTACGTCCCCTCCGACAGTGCAGCACTCCCTCAATACTGCCCCTCTGACAATACAGCGCTCCCTCAGTACTGACCCTCTAACAGTGCAGCGCCCCCTCAGTAATGCCCCTCTGACAGTGCAGCGCTCCCTCAGTATTGCCACTCCGATAGTGCAGCACTCACTCAGTACTGCCCCTCCGACAGTGCAGCGCTCCCTCAATTCTGCCCCTACGACAGTGCAGCGCCCCCTCAGTATTGCCCCTCCGACAGTGCAGCACTCACTCAGTACTGCCCCTCCGACAGTGCAGCGTTGCTCAGTACTGCCCCTCCGACAGTGTGGCAGTACTGAGGGAGCGCTGCACTGTCAGAGGGGCAGCACTGAGGGAACGCTGCACTGTCGGAGGGGCAGTACTGAGGGAGCGCTGCACTGTCGGAGGGGCAGTACTGAGGGAGCGCTGCACTGTCAGAGGGGCAGCACTGAGAGAACGCTGCACCGTTGGAGGGGCAGTACTGAGGGAGCGCTGCACTGTCAGAGGGGCAGCACTGAGAGAGTGCTGCACCGTTAGAGGGGCAGTACTGAGGGAGCGCTGCACTGTCAGAGGGGCAGCACTGAGAGAGCGCTGCACCGTCGGAGTGGCAGTACTGAGGGAGCGCTGCACTGTCAGAGGGGCAGCACTGAGAGAGCGCTGCACCGTCGGAGGGCCAGTACTGAGGGAGCGCTGCACCGTCGGAGGGCCAGTACTGAGGGAGCGCTGCACTGTCAGAGGGGCAGCACTGAGAGAGTCGGAGAGAGGGAGACAGAGAGAGAGGGTGAGACAGAGAGAGAGAGAGAGAGAGACAGAGAGGGAGATAGATGGAGAGCGAGAGAGAGATAGAGTGAAACAGAGAGATACAAAGAGAGAGAGGTAGAGAGAAGGAGACAGAGAGAGAGAGAGACAGAGAGAGAGACAGACAGAGAGATAGAGAGAGAGGCAGATAGAGAGAGAGATAGACATAGATAGAGAGAGACAGATAGAGAGAGAGACAGACAGAGAGAGAGACAGACATAGATAGAGAGAGAGAGACAGAGCGAGAGAGAGACAGAGAGAGAGAGAGAGAGACAGAGAGAGAGACAGACATAGATAGAGAGAGAGAGACAGAGCGAGAGAGAGACAGAGAGAGAGACAGAGAGGGAGACAGACAGAGAGAGAGAGACAGACATAGATAGAGGGAGAGAGAGACAGAGAGCGAGAGAGAGACAGAGAGAGAGAGAGAGACAGAGAGAGAGACAGAGAGAGAGAGAGAGAGAGAGAGAGAGAGGCAGATAGAGAGAGAGATAGACATAGATAGAGAGAGACAGATACAGAGAGAGACAGACATAGATAGAGAGAGAGAGACAGAGAGCGAGAGAGAGACAGACAGAGAGAGAGAGAGAGAGACAGAGAGCGAGAGAGAGACAGAGAGAGAGAGAGAGAGAGAGAGTCTAACTCTCAGCACCAACAGCGGAGTGCGCGATAGATAAAGGTGAATCATACACCCAGTGCTTTCGGCTCCCTGCTCCTGAACGCCTGGAGGGCGTCTGGGATCTTGCTGTGCGCTGCTGTGACGGCAGTCGGCGTTCGTGTAGGTTGGGGGGTCCCGTCCCCCCCTGTGGGCGTCCCTGGCGTCGCCATCATGACTTCCTGCTGGAGTTAAAACACATGGGGGGAGAAATTCAGTTTGTTGCACCACCCGTTAGCGCCTTAAGAGGGCGATAAGTGGGGCGCGATGTGGCTAGCGCCCGGGCACGGCGAGACCTGCGCCTCTGGCGAAATTGAGCGGACGTTTAGCGTCGGTGCAAAACCGCAACGCCCGCTCAGCTGCGCGCGCCGATCCTGACGTCATTTCATGGTGCAACGCCCTTGGGGTGCCCCGAACCGGAACTTCAGTGGCGCCCCCCTCCTTTCCGCCTGGCGCTCCCAGCGACTGGTTGACTGGAACGGTTCCCAGCCGCTGTGGGGCTCGGGGGGGCGCTATTTAAAGGGGGCTCTTCCTGGCTTCTTTGTGGTAGCCATTTTTGGACCACTCCTTCTGTGAGAGAGAGAGAGATTTGCAGAGAGACAAAGGGAGAGAGCTTTCTGCATTGAGTCAGCGCTCGCACAGGTACTTCTGGCTTCGGCCCAGAACTTTGTAATTGGTTTGATTTTTCACTGGCATAACCTTGGAGTGGCCACATACTATGGGGGCTGCAATGGGTGGAAACGTTGGGCTTCTCCATTGCATTGAGAGGGCTCAGAGACACTGAGAGAGAGAGTACCAATCATGGCCAGACGGAGGAGGGCCAACAGGCGTCGGCACAGGAGGCCTTACCCTCCCAGGGTATTCCGCCAACAGTTCTCATACCTCAACATGTCTGAGGAGCAGTGTTTGCGGAGGCTTCGATTCAGCAGGGAGGTGGTCACTGAGCTCTGCCACCTGCTTCAGCCAGATCTGCAGCCTCAACTGAGGAGCAGGACGTCTCTGTCGGTGGCAGTGAAGGTGACAGTGGCTCTCAACTTCTATGCCACCGGCTCCTTCCAATCCACTACTGGGGACATTGCCAATGTCTCCCAGTTCGCGCTGCATTGCTGCATCTGCCAAGTCACGAATGCCCTCTTTAAAAGGAGACGTCAGTACATTTCCTTCCCCATGACCCCGGACAAGCAGCAAGAGCGCGCAATGGGATTTGCAAGAATAGCGGGCTTCCCCATGGTCCAGGGCGCCATTGACTGCACGCATGTGGCTTTGCAGGCGCCGCAAGAGAATGCCGAGGATTACCGCAACCGGAAGGGGTTCCATTCGTTGAACGTCCAGTTGGTGTGTGACCACAGACAGCTGATACTAGCTGTCAATGCCCGCTTTCCAGGCAGCAGCCACGACGCCTTCATCCTGCGCCAGACTTCTGTGGCAGACCTTTTCGAAGCCCTGGCTCACCCAGGAGGCTGGCTTCTCGGGGACAAGGGCTATCCTCTGTGCACCTGGCTGATGACCCCGCTCTGTGCGCCCAGCACCCCTGCTGAAGAACGATACAATGAGAGCCATCAAGTGACCAGGAACATCATTGAGCACACAATCGGCATGCTAAAGCAACGGTTCAGCTGTCTGGACCATTCCGGGGGAGCCCTTCAGCACTCACCTGAGCGAGTCTCCCATTTCGTTGTAGTGTGCTGCATGCTGCATAACCTGGCAATCCTCAGGACTCAGCCACTGCCACCAGACATTGGAGCACCAGCAGAGGAGGAGGAGGAGGAGGAGCACCAAGACGGGAGGGAGGCACAAAGTGCAAGGGCCGTCCGTCAGCAGCTTATTGCAAGTCGGTTCTAGGCCCCCTCTGAGGGAATGGCTTGTGCCATTGAAAGAACATGAATGGAACCGTTCCGCAACCCCTGAGCCGGTCAAGGCAACAAATAGTTCAAAGAGCAAACATGCACAATCTGAATAAAGACACTTCTTTATTTAACAAACTGTGTGCCCTTCCCGCATGACAAAGTAATAGAGAGAAACCCCCCAAAAAAGCAGTCAGTCACATAACTGGCTCTCACAACCTGGAGACAATGAACAAAACAGTAACCAAAAAATGACCACGATCCTCGGCCTTCACTAAAAAAATTAACAGCATTTTGCCACACCTCCTACTTTTTGCCCTTCGAGGGTGATCTGCTTCGCTTGCGAGATTGGCCCCTTCCCACCCTGCAGCTCCTCCGCAATAGGACCCCAGTGGCTGCAGCAAGGCTGGGAGAAGGCTGCTGAGTGTCAGAAACTGAGTCGGCAGATGCCCTTGAGGTACCGCCTGGACCAGCTCTGGGCCTGGAGGGCCCGGCTGCTGACTGCTCCAACTCTGCATGGGCGGCAGCAGTCTGCCCTACAGGTGGTGGCAGCTGCAGTGGAGAAGTGACAGTGTTGGCAGCAGGAATGCTGCCATCCTGACAGAGGACAGGCACTCCCTGGTCGGACGACACACTGGCACTCCCACGGGGCAGCACTGCAGCATGCGGAGCAATCTGCTGAAGCACAGACTGCTGGCCTGCTGCGGCGCGGCGAGGGCCCCGGCGATTTGTGCCTGATCCAGCGAGGGTGGCAGCAGTCAGTGCTCGTGTGGCCTCAATCTGCGTCTGCATCAGACCAGCCACTGACTGCATTGCACCACTAAGCACTTGCGTGGAAGCCGCCTGTGCTGTCTGTGCTGCACCGAAGTCCTGCAGACTCCTTGCCAGTGCTGCACCGAAGTCCTGCAGACTCCTTGCCTGTGCTGCACCGAAGTCCTAGACACTCCTTGCCAGTGACTCAATGGATTCGGGCATCCTTGCCACTGCAGCCATGAGCTCAGTGTGCCTCTGCTCCGTCTGGGCGCCCATTTCAGCGAGGAGCCGCACCTCTTCTGCGCTCACTGTAGCAGGACTGGAGGCCAGACTCTCCCTCCGGGGAGAAGGCCGCTGAGCTTCCCTACCACCCCCCCCCCACCCTGCGTTGCTGCAGCCCGCTGGGCCCCGGAGCTTCACCCTCATCAGATCCTTCCCCCCTGCTCCCCTCCAGGGAAGACGTGTCCCCATTATGGCCATGGGCTGCCTCGGCTGAGGGTGGCACTGATGGTCCGGCTTCCTCTTCCTCCTCGCCTTCAGAATCACTCACAGTGGCAGCTTGAGGGCCCGCATCCTCACCTGGCGATTCAGCATCTGAAAGCAGGGAGGTACAAGAGTTGCTTTAGAGTGAGGACAGGGTGGCAGTGAGGGAGGCATGAGTGCTGCAATGCACTGTATTGGTTTGATAGTGGCAAAGGATGCTGGTGTGAAGCACAAGTGGAAGGAGAGAGGTCAAAAAGGTGATGACCTTACCATTGCTGTCCAGAGCGGGGTCGGCATCTCCAGTGGCGACGGGACCAATCATCCGGCCTGCCATAATGCGCTGGACTCGCTGCTCCAGATCGCTGAGGTCTTGAAGGTGAGGCCGGCCTCCCCCGGTCCGTTGCTGCTGCCTCCTGTTATGGGCCAGCTTGCCCTGCAAGAGAAAGGACGGGCTCTGAGTACAGTGTGAAGCCCGGATCATGGCTGCACTGCCTCCCATGTTCGAATAGCCCTTACAGTGTGAAGCCCTGATCTTGGCTGCACTGCCTCCCATGGTCGAATAGCCCTTACAGTGTGAAGCCCTGATCTTGGCTGCACTGCCTCCCATGGTCGAATAGCCCTTACAGTGTGCAGCCCTGATCTTGGCTGCACTGCCTCCCATGGTCGAATAGCCCTTACAGTGTGTAAAGTGCTGAATGTGCATGCAAGTTTCATGAAAGGCCCATAGGTGTTGGATGAGGGCTGGGCATTGGGGCTTTCAGGACCCTTTGGCCATAAAGTGAGGCGCACATGCAGGGATGAAGAGGATACTGAAAAGGCTACTCACCCTGACGACCCGAGTGAGGTCGTTGAACTTCTTCCTGCATTGCACAGGGGTCCTAGGCACCATGCTGCTGGAGGTCACTCTGTGAGCCACCTCCCTCCAAGCTTTGCGATAGTCAGGTGGTAGCGGCCTCCTGCCACTGTCCGGAAACAGGATAGATCGCCTGCGCTCCACCGCGCCAACCAGAATCTGCAGGGCCCCCTCACTGAATCGCTGCGCTCGCTCCCTGGCCCTCTCCATGGTCCTAGGCGTTAGAATGTGGCAGCAGGTCTGTCCAGGCTGAGAATCAGGGCTCCGATGTGCAGGATGTGGCTGCAATCCAAGATCGACCCTCCCCTTTAAGAGTTGACCGGCCCCAGCGTGTCTGCGTGCAATCGCTAACTGGCTGCACCTGCGCTGCGCCTGCCCTCGGTGGTAGCGCCTTGCTTCTCCGGCTTAGCACCTTAGGACAGTCGTGCAGCGCCTGTTTTAGCGCTCCAAGCACCTCCTGGGGCGAAGCACGTCAATTTAGCAGTAGGTGGCGATAATTTGCGCCGGGCGCTAAATTTCGTGCCCGCTCGAGTATAACGCCCCAAACGTGGCGATACTGAATTTCTTCCCCGTGGTCACCGGTGCGGAGAATGCTGCGCATGGTCTTATCGATCTCCCGTCTCTTCTTCACTCAAACCCATCAACGTGGGAGAAAAGTCTGGCTGTGGATTCGCTGGCGCCTGTTCGGCGATCTCTCCTCCCTCCTCTATCACCCTTCCCATGAAACCCAGCGTCCCATTAGTTGGCCTTTTACACTTGAGGTGCTGCTTTTACAGGGAAAGAATGAACTCCCATTTCTACAGCGTCTTTCACCACCTCAGGATGTCCCAAAGCGCCTCACAGCCAATGAAGTACTTTTAAGGTGTGGTCGCTGTTGTAATATAGGAAAACGCAGCAGCCCAATTTGCGCACGACAAGATCCCACAAACAGCAATGTGATAAATGACTGGATAATCTGTTCGTATTACCATAGAACCAGGAGTAGGCCCATTCAGTCTCTTCGAGCCTGTTACCATAGGAACAGGAGGAGGCCCATTCAGCCCCCTCGAGCCTGTTACCATTGGAACAGGAGGAGGCCCATTCAGCCCCCTCGAGCCTATTACCATTGGAACAGGAGGAGGCCCATTCAGCCCCTCGAGCCTGTTACCATAGGAACAGGAGGAGGCCCATTCAGCCCCTCGAGCCTGGTACCATAGGAACAGGAGGAGGCCCATTCAGCCCCCTCGAGCCTGTTACCATAGGAACAGGAGGAGGCCCATTCAGCCCCTCAAGCCTGTTACCATAGGAACAGGAGGAGGCCATTCAGCCCCTCGATCCTGTTACACAGGAACAGGAGGAGGCCCATTCAGCCCCTCGAGCCCATTACACAGGAACAGGAGGAGGCCCATTCAGCCCCTCGAGCCTGTTACACAGGCACAGGAATTCAGCCTCATCGAGCCTGTTACCATAGGAACAGGAGGAGGCCCATTCAGCCCCTCGAGCCTGTTACACAGGAACAGAAGGAGGCCCATTCAGCCCCTCGAGCCCATTACACAGGAACAGGAGGAGGTCCATTTAGCCCCTCGAGCCTGTTACACAGGAACAGGAGGAGGCCCATTCAGCCCCTCGAGCCTGTTAAACAGGAACATGAGGAGCCCATTCAGCCCCTTGAGCCTCTTAAATTGGAACAGGAATCGGCCCATTCAACTCCCTCGCGCATGTTACCATAGTAACAGGAGGAAGCCCATTCAGCCCCCTCGAGCCTGTTACTATACAAACAGAAGTAGGCCATTCAGCCCCTCAACCCTGTTACATAGGAACAGGATTAGGCTCATTCAGCCCCCTCGAACCTGTTAGCATAGGAACAGGAATCGGCCCATTCAACCCCCTTGAGCCTGTTACCATAGTAACAGGAGTAGGCCCATTCAGCCCCCCGGCCCCCCCCCCGAACCTGTTACCATAGGGAGGGCAGGAAGTGGGTAGGGGAGGAAGCGAGGAAGGAGGGAGGGAGGAAAGGGAGGGAGGGAGGTGGGGGAAAGTGAGGGAGGGGGGGAAGGGAGGGAGGGAGGGGGAAAGGGAGGGAAGGGGAAAGGGAGGAAGGGAAGGGGGAAAGGGAGGGAGGGGGGAAGAGGGGGGAAAGGGAGGGTGGGAGGGGGAAAGGGAGGGAGTTGGGGAGGGAAGGAGGGAGGAGGAGGCAGGGGGAAAGGTAGGGAGGGTGTAAAGGTAGCGAGGGAGGGAGGGGGTAAGGGAGGGAGGGGGAAGAGAGGGAGGGGGAGGGAAGTGGAGGGAGCGGGAGGGGAGAGGGAGGGGGAGAGGAGGGAGGGAGAGGAGGGAGGGGGTGGGAGGGAGAGGGCGGGGGAGGGGGGAAATCGAGGGAGGGGGAGTGGAGAGAGAGGAGGGAGGGAGAGGGGAGGGGGTGGGGAGCGAGGCGAGGGAGGGGTAGGGGACGGGAGCGGAGGGAGATGGAGTGAGCTGGAGTGGAGATAGTGGGAGGGGGGAGGGGGGAGAGGGGAGGAGAGGGAGGCAGAGTGGAGGGGGAGGGAGTGAGGGAGGGGTAGCGGGAGGGAGGGGGGAGGGAGGCAGGGAGTGGAAGGGGGAGTGGGGGGAGAGGGGAGAGGGTGGGGAAGGGGAGAGAGAGGGAGAGAGGAGTGGGAGGGGAGGGGAGGGCGAGGAAAGGGAGGGAGAGGGAGAGGGAGGGAGGGGGAACAGGGGGAGTGAGAGGGAGGGAGGCAGGGAGTGGAAGGGGGAGTGGGGGAGAGGGTGGGGGAGGGGAGAGGGAGGGAGGAGTGAGAGGGGAGGGGGAGGAGAGGGAGGGGGAGGGAGAGGGAGAGGGAGGGAGGGGAACAGAGGGGGAGTGAGAGGGAGGGAGGCAGGGAGTGGAAGGGGGAGTGGGGGGAGAGGGGCGAGGGTGGGAAGGGGAGAGGGAGGGAGAGAGGAGTGGGAGGGGAGGGCGAGGAGAGGGAGTGGGAGAGGGAGGGAGGCAGGGAGTGGAAAGGGGAGTGGGGGGGAGAGGGGCGAGGGTGGGGAAGGGGAGAGGGAGGGAGAGAGGAGTGGGAGGGGAGGGCGAGGAGAGGGAGTGGGAGAGGGAGGGAGGCAGGGAGTGGAAGGGAGAGTGGGAGAGGAGGGGACGGAGAGGGAGAGGAGGGAGGAGGTGGGAGGGGAGGGGATAGAGAGGGGGAGGGGAGAGGGAGGGAGGGAGGGAGGGAGGAGTGGGAGAGGAGGGGACGGAGAGGGTGGGAGGGGAGGGGAGAGGGAGGGGGAGGGGAGAGGGAGGGAGGGAGGGAGGAGTGGGAGAGGAGGGGACAGAGAGGGAGGGGAGAGGGAGGGAGGGGGAGGGGAGAGGGTGCAGAGGGAGAGCGAACTTTCCTGATAGTTATAACCTTTCAAATCTGGTATAATTCTAGTAAATCTTTTTTGCATCTTCTCCAGTAGCTGTATAACCTCTTTATAATTGACTAATCCAATTGAATTTTTTGATGAAATAACAGAGAGGATTGATGAAGGGAATGCAATGGATGTTGTCTACATGGATTTTCAGAAGGCGTTTGACAAAGTACCACATAGAAGGCTGGTTAACAAACTTCAGGCTCATGGAATAGGTGGGTCAGTGGCAGCTTGGATAAGGAATTGGCTTAAGGACAGAAAACAGCGAGTTGTGGTAAATGGCTGTTTTTCAGACTGGAGGATGGTAGACAGTGGTGTTCCCCAAGGGTCAGTGCTGGGGCCACTGCTTTTTCTGATATAGATAAATGACCTGGATATTGGAATACAGAGTAGAATTTCTAAATTTGCCGATGACACCAAACTTGGGGGTATGGCTAACAGTGAGGATGATGCCAATCGACTGCAACAGGACATAGAAAGGTTAGTAGAATGGGCAGACAAGTGGCAGATGGAATTTAATACAGAGAAGTGTGAGGTGATGCATTTTGGCAGAAGGAACAGGAAGCGGCAATATACACTTAATGGCACAGTTTTAAAGAGTGTGCAGGAACAGAGGGACCTGGGAGGTAATGTGCATCGGTCTCTGAAGGTGGCAGGACATATTGAGAGAGTGGTTAGCAAAGCATATGGGATCTTGGGCTTCATAAATAGAGGTATTGAGTATAAAAGTAGAGAAGTTATGCTGAACCTTTATAAAGTGCTGGTGAGGCCACAACTGGAGTATTGCATCCAGTTCTGGTCACCACACTTTAGGAAGGATGTGAAGGCCCTTGAGAGGGTGCAGAGGAGATGAGGGATCTTAGCTACAAGGACAGGTTGGAGAAGCTGGATTTGTTTTCATTACAGCAAAGGAGGTTGAGGGGTGATTTGATAGAGGAGTACAAGATTATGATGGGTTTGGATAGGCTAGACGGGGAAAGGCTGTCCCCACTAGTTGATGGTACAAGGACTAAGGGACACAGATTTAAGGTTTTGGGCAAGAGATACAGGGGGGATGTGAGGGAAAACCTTTTTACGCAGCGAGTGGTGAGGACCTGGAACTCGCTGCCGACGGAAGTGGTGGAAGTGGAGACACTCAGGTCTTGAATTTCATTGGGCCGTGAGGCGGGCTTTTAGGCGTGCGGGGGGTTAAAATCGCAAAACCTAGGGGTCACGACCCCCCCCGCCTGGTTCCCGCCTCCACGCCATTTTAACCTAGGTGTGTCTGATTGACCCGAATCAGTCCCGCCTGCAACAGGCGGGACTGGCCTTTAGGGCCCTTAAACAGCAATAATTGGCCTTTATAATCCCATTTTAACAGGCCCTTGCCTGTTGAACCCTTTTCCCACGTAAAACACGCCTGGTGGGGATGACGCCTGTGAAACCTGGCGTGAACACTATTGGTTTGTTGACTATCATCTGCAGGTCCAACATTAAAGAGGATATTTGATCAGTCATCATTTGCAGGTGGCAGGACTTTGTTGTTTCAGGTCTGGGGGAACTTTTACCAGGCCTAGCCACACCTGTGGAAGGTTGGAGCCTCACACACTTCTCCCGTGTGACCTCCTGCGAGACCCCTCTCGCCACCCTCACTCAGCGCTTCCTCAACTGAGGCATCTACCAGAAGCATGGGAGGCCTTTTTTCCCTTCCCTTCTTGGCATTAGAGGATCTCCAGCACCAGGCGCGCCAGCAGCAGAACCAGGCACAACAGCAGCAGGAGCGACAGGCTGCTGCTCACCCACCTGAGGCAGCACAGGCCAGAAGGGGCCATTGCATGGAAGCCTGTCGGCGCAGGAGATACCCCACAAACAGGGTCTACAGACACAGGGTTAGCTACCTCAGCATGACTGAGCAGCAGTGCCAAAGGCGGCTCTGACTTTCACGACAGGTAGTGACTGACATCTGCGCAATGATACAGCAAGACCTGCAGCCCAGAGGACCAGGTGGACACTCCTTACCAGTGGTCATCAAAGTCACCACCGCACTCAACTTTTTTGCCTCAGGCTCATTCCAGGGATCAGCAGCAGACATCAGCGGCATCTCCCAGGCGGCCGCACACACTTGCATCACGCAGGTAACCGATGCCCTCTTTGCCCTCGCGCACAATCACATCCATTTCACCAGGGATCGCGCAAATGTGACGGCGCAAGCGGTTGGATTAGCTCATCTGGCAGACTTTCCAAGGGTGCAGGGCGTCATTGACTGCACACATGTGGCCCTTGGGCACCCCCTCGCAATCCAGGTATTTTGTCAACCACTAGGGCTTCCACTCCCTTAACGTTCAGCTGGTGTGTGACCACGAGAAGGAGATTTTGCATGTTTGTGCCAAGTACCCTGGCAGTTGCCATGACTCCTTCAAACTGCGCCAGTCTAGTGTGCCTCCGCTATTCAGTCCGCCAGACCAACTTCACGGATGGCTACTTGGAGACAAGGGCTATCCCCTGAGGACTTGGCGAATGACGCCGTTGAGGAGCCCAGCCAACGAAGCTGAGGAGCGCTACAACTCCAGCCACATTTCCACCAGATCCATAATCGAGCAAACCGTCGGTTTGCTGAAGATGCGCTTCAGATGCCTGGATAGATCAGGTGGAGCCCTGCAGTACTCAGCAGCCAGGGTCTCCAGAATCGTCGTGGTTTGCTGTGCACATCACAACATGGCACAGCGTCGTGGCATGCAGATTCCTGAGGACCAAGTGGCTCCTCTCATACCCTCCTCAGATGATGATGATGATGATGAGGAGGAGGAGTAGGAGGAGGAGGGCGAGAACGAGCATCCTGCAGAGGCCCATCAACCAGCGGCAGCATTACGCGAGAACATTGCTGCCCGGGATGCAAGGAAAGCACTCATCCTGGCCAGATTTGCTTAGCCTAGTAAATCAAACTCTTTTGCCTCGCAGCTTCTTACCTGAGCATCGACAATGCCCAAACCCTGCGGATTCCGAGCTATTTGACCAGCATCCTGACATCTGCAAGTAATCCTAAGCCCTCAATATGAAAGCCCTGTAAGGGGTTTTCTCTCCGAGGTCGTAGAGGTTTCTCTCGCCAGAGGCCTCTCTCTCTTGCACAGTAAAACCTTGAGTGGTTCGACCCACTCACCCCTTAGATTCTCGACACTGGACGTAGGTGCAGGAACTACAATGCAGAGAAGACTCTTGTAGACCAAGTTTAATGAATCAAAATGGAATTTTATTGCATCAGGAAAAACAAATCAAATGCAAGCAAATAAGAGGATACACGGGAGGGAAAAACAAATCATAACAATGCAATACTAGCTAAAATAGATACAGGCATAATATACTTTACAAAAGTCATCATGAAATGGGGAAACACACGGAACATCGAGGGACAACAACTCATGTTAATTATACCCAAAATGACCACCCCCTTTTACCTATCTAGATCCGATTATGAAGGGCCAGAAACATGCTCACCAATCCAATGGGAAGAGTATAGAGTTTTGACACAGGTCTGCGTTTTGATCCTTTCAGGCGTCCTGTCTCCACGTGGTTAGTGAAGCCCCAGCGAGCTGCGCCACACCTCTCTCCTGAGGTGGGGGTCGGGGATGGCTGGACAGCGGCTGGCCTGGATGTCGGCGGGGTCGGGTATCGTCTGCTCGACCCCGGTCAGAGGAGCCTCGGACTGGCCCCCATCTTCCCGTATGTTTCTGCTGTAGTTCTTTTTGTCTCTTCACCCGATTCGTGGTTGGTCGGTGACTTCCCGATGGTCACTCCGGAGCGGGATGCGGACTTAGAACTACCTTCTTGATGGCGGCTTGGTTTTCTTCTTCTTCCTCTCCGATGATGGAGAGGAGCCACGTTGATCTTCTCCCAAAGCAGCTCCGCTTTACCCAGCTTAAAGACCGAACAAGCTGGAAAGCTGAAAAGCTTCCTTCCTACACGGGTGTCTCCCAATTATACTTCTCATCAGAAGCCCTTATCTCGCGCCAAATCAGGTTAGTCTTTTGTTTTAATTTTGGCGGGCTGGGAGCACAATGGGGTAGTTATTATATTTTAAAATACTTTGGGATGGCCGGTAAAGGGCCATCTCTGGTCTGGAATGACCTTCATTGTTTTTAATGTCCTGGTGATGTCCTTAACGGGTCCTTGATGCTCTTCTCATGAATATGAAACTGTTCTCTTTTGTCTGGGTAAACATTTAGATGGCCTTTATCTACAGGCCGATCTTGACTGGATCTGCATCCAATCTATATGTATATAAGTTAAAGTCTGGTTTTGTTCTCTCAGAAACGGCTTCCAGAACCTACTGTGGGCTGAATCCACAAAGCTGTCTGAGGACTGCAGGACCCATTTTAAAGTGTCCCAATAAGTTGGTCATGGGGTCTGGCGGCCATTTTGAATGCCCCTTATTCCTGGGCTTCTTTTAAAACAGTCTTTAAAATCATGGCCTCTTTTGCCATTCGACCCTTATTAATACAATATCAATTTTGCGAATCTTACAGCCCCATTTGCGAAATGACACACGCCAGAACTGCAGCAGTTGCCATCAGAATTTTTATGAAACACACACAATTGATGGCATTTTTCCAAAATACACAACATTTCACCCAAGTGACTACCCTTGTGACTATTTGTGCTTTATTTTCCTCTTACGCGTGCTCCTACGTAATGGTTCCCCTGTGGCTTCAGCAGATGTGGAGGCCCCTTGCTCACTTTCCTGCTGCTCCTGTCTCGACACCTTTGGCGGGCGTCCTCTGGGGTGGCGAGCATGTGAGGGCTCGCCAGCAGTCTGCTGCTCCTGCGGCTGTGCAGGGGTTGAGACCTCTATCTCCGTTGGGTGTGGACTCCGGCGGGGCTCTGACCGAGGGCTCTGCAGTGGCATGGAAGTGTGAGCGCTTGGAGAGCCCCCACTTCCTTGAGGTCTGCCACCAACCTCCCTCCCATGGGTCAGGTCCCCCTCAGTGCCTGCAAGTGGCTTGAGAGCAGCTTGCTGCACATCAGGGGGGCCATGGGGACCCGTATCTGCAATGGCAGTCCTACTCAGAAGGACTTCCATGAAGGTCTGGTTTCTCTGTTCAATAGATGCCCATCGCTCCTCAAGAGATGTCATTCTATTCTGAACACTCACCATGTTTTTCATACCCTGGCGACTAACCTCCTCCAAGGCCGTAGCCCTCCTCTCCTCTACCGTAGTCAGCCTTACCATGGAGGCAGCAATCATTTCCACGTAGGTAGCCATCCTTTCCGTGTTGATGCGTTCATGCGCCTCTGACTCCACAAAGGCTCTGCTCATGTTCGCTATGGACTCCTCCATTCGCTCCACACTCGCAGCGACCCTGGAGACAAAACCTGCCAGAGACTCCTGCATCAGTGCCTGGAGTTCCATCACCTCTGATCTTACGGATGGACCCAGAGACAGAGGGTCGACATGCAGCTGAGCCGAGCTGGCAGAGTCCTGCGCCCACCGATGAGGACTCTCCACTGCTGTCCCTGTCTCCACAATCTGCTGATGCTCACTTGTGAGCTGTGATACACCAGGTGACAACTCTACTCTATGTCCCGAAGATCCCACCGAGGTGTGAGTGTGCTGGTGCTGGGTGCGCTGAATTCTGCTGACGTTGCGTCCTCAGAGGTTGCAGATTCCTCTGAGGAGTCTGGCTGCTCAGGCTCTTCCTCCTGCAGAGTGGGAACGGGGGCTCTCGATGGTCCTGTGGGGGAGTCAAGGAAAAAGTTAGAGATGTGATGCCAAGGTTACATGTACATTGCATTTTGCAGATGATCATAAGTCCATATGATGTAGCTTCAGAATCATTATCAGCGACTCATGCAATGTCAATGAGAGAGATGGAAAACTATTCTGTCACCAGCTTGTGGGGATGCTCCTGCCTGTCCTTCCCCAACGTCCACATCTCGGTCAGCCCCGACAATCTCCAGGACGCCTTCCTCCCAGGGGGTGAGCTGGGCTACTGAGGGCGGCCCTCCTCCTGTCCTGGCTCGCTCTCTCCTGTTGTGAGCTCTCTTTTCCTGCAATGAGGGAGACAAGTGGAGGTTGAGTGAGAATGAAGGAGTGAGTGCAGAGATTGCATAGCATAGATACTTAGAAGGAGACAAAGATGGAGTGAGGTTGCAAGACCAAGGGCCCTCCCTGTGTGTAGTCAGTTGTGTTCAAAGCATCAGAGTGAGAGGGAGTGTGAGGGCTGCATGGTGGAATAGTTATGTGAATGTGAGCATAGAAAGAGAGGGAATGGCTAAGGGTGCATGGATGTGAGTGTCTAGTGGGATGTGCAGGAAGAGATTGCTAAAGCTGAGTGCTGGTGAGGAAAGGTAATGGGGAACAGATTGAGGGTGATGGAAACTTCATACAGTACTTACTTTTCCAGTGCGAAGAAGGTCATGGAATCTTTTCCTGCACTGCAACCACGTTCTGCGCGTAAGCCCCAAGGAGTTGACTTGACCTGCCACCTCTAGCCACACAGCCTTGGTCTGGCTGGGAGGCCTCTTCCTCCCTGAAGAAGGGAAGAGGTGCAGGTTAGGTTGATTGGCTATGATAAAGTGACCCTTAGTGTTAGGGGGATTAAAATGTGTGGGGTTACGGAGATAGGGTGGGATATGTGTTGGTGTAGGGGTTACGGGGATCAGGTGGGATATGTGTCGGTGCAGGCTCGATGGGCCGAAATGGCCTCTATCTGCACTGTGGGGTTTCTGTGATTCTGTGTGACCTCCCTGTGGGCCCTAGCACCATCCAATAATGCCTGTAGTGAAGCCTCATCAAATTTGGGTGCAGATCTGGCCCTCCCGCTGGCCGTTCCTCCTGCAGACTCCTGTGCCATCTTAATGTTGATGGCTGGAAGCCTGCAGAGGAAGCAAGGCTTGCTGTGGACCTTAAAAGCAGCAGCAATGATTATGTCATATTCTGCGACTTTCTGACTGGAAATACTCAATTGCCAAGGGTTCCCACACGTTGGAAATCAATTGGCCAATTGTGTTAAATTTGCATCAATCTCACGGACCCATTTACAATCGTGTCGGAATCACGAAATTCCGGGAACCCGCCAATTCCCTGCATCTGAACTAAAATCGACCCCTCAATGTTTTCAAGGGGAGACTGGATAGGCACTTGAGGGAAATAAACTTGCAGGGCTACGGGGATAGAGTGGGGAATGGGACTGACTGGATTGCTCTACAGAGAGCCGGCACGGACTCGATGGCTGAATGGCCTCCTTCTGTGCCGTTATGACTCCATGGGGTTGATTCGGTTGATTTGCGCCTCCCGTTAGCACCTTAAGAGGGCGGCAAATCAACTAGTGCCTGGGCGTGGCGCCGCTAACGCCGCCCACTGTTATATCCATGTATCTTAATGTTGTGTCCTTCAACAATCAGACAACAGACTGCAGGGAACGATCAACAGGTGTTTACTGAATGAGGGTTCAAACTGCAACTGACTGTACAGATCACTACTCAGGGTTTATATACAGGTGTGGTCACTACCGGTACTACAGGATACAGGAGCTGTAAAAAGTAGTTCTCCCCCTTAAAGGTACATACATTACAATTCCTCCCCTTTTAGATTAACAGTACCATAACACTAATTTAACAATTAAATATCAAACTAATTACAATTAACACTTTTAAGATGCAACATTAACTGAAAATAGTCTATTTATAAATTCAGTCTTTGGGGAGGCTTCCTGATTCTTTCTGGATAACGCCTTTCCCGAGTGTCTCACTCTTGGTGCGGAGGCGATTCTAACACCCTGTCGTCAGTTGATTCATTAGCTTCCAATGCTATTGTTTCTGAGGTAGATGCGACCTGTACGTCGGGTTCCTCACCAGGTACGTATGGCCGAGACATGGGGTTGACTCGTTCCTGTGACTCTAGGATCTGGTCAGCATGGCGTCTCACAATGTTCTCCCCAACATCCACTGTGTACATTAGTGGCCCCTGCCGTGTGCATATCGTTGCTGGTTGCCATTTCTCTGTTCGGTAGTCGCGGGCCAAGGCTGGTTGCCCTACATTGAAGCTCCTTGTCGGCTTCTCATTGATGTGCTGGAATTGCTTACTTTCAACATCTCTTCGTACATTTGGCCTGAGCAAATCCAGACGAGATCTCAACCTTCGGTTAAAGAACATCATGGCCGGGGCCTGGTTGGTGACTGCATGTGTCGCATTTCTGTAGGCTAACAGGAAATTGTCCACCTTATGCTGCAGTGGAATGTCATCATCGCACATGGCCTTTACTGCTTTTTTAAAGGTTTGTACGAACCTCTGAGCCAATCCATTTGTGGCTGGATGATACGGGGCGGATGTGTTATGCCTTACCCCATTCCTTTTCATAAATCTTCGAAACTTTTCGGATACAAACGGTGGTCCGTTATCAGAGCAAATCTGCTCTGGCAAGCCGTTCCTGGCAAAAATGGTCTGTAGGACTGCAATAGTTTTCTCCGTGGTGATGGAGGACATTTTGATCACCTCAGGCCATTTCGAGTGCGCATCCATGGCTATTAAAAACATTGAGTCCATGAATGGACCAGCAAAATCAATATGCACCCGTTGCCATGGAGATGAGGGCCACTCCCATGGGTGTAGAGGGGCATGTGGTGGTGCATTTTGGACCTTCTGGCATCCTGAGCAGCTCTTTGTCAGGTCCTCGATTTGCTGATCGATCCCCGGCCACCACACATGAGCCCTAGCAAGGCTTTTCATTTTCACCCCTCCCAGATGACCTTCGTGAAGCTCATTGAGCACTCTCTCCCTTAACTTGGGTGGAATTACCACTCGGGATCCACACATCAAGGTTCCCTGGCATACTGACAGCTGTTCCCTTCTGGATGAGAATGCTGGCAACAGTGAGTCGCCATGTGCTGGTCATCCCTTCACCATCAAATCATATACCCGAGACAGTGTCGGATCATTTCGGGTCTCCTTCTCTATACCAGCGTTAGTTACTGGCAAGCATTCAATTATAGTCGAATGAAATATTTCGACAGGATCCACTGCTGGTGCTCCCTCCGCAGTAGGCAGTGGCAGGCGTGATAGCCCATCAGCGTTTCCATGCTGTTTCGTGCCCTTATACTCGATTTCATATTGGTGCGCCCCTAGAAAAAAGGGACCATCTTTGTAGCCGTTGCGCAGTCATCACCGGAACGCCCTTCTTTGGATTGAAGATGGAGACAAGTGGTTGGTGGTCAGTCAGCAAGGTGAATTTCTGCCCGTGCAGATAGTGATTGAACTTTTTCACTCCCCACACTAGGCTGAGGGCCTCCCTGTCAACCTGGGCGTAGTTACGCTCGGCTGAGGTTAGTGACCGAGACGCAAAGGCTACTGGCCTCTCCGAGCCGTCCGGGAATTTGTGCGACAGCACTGCTCCAATGCCATAGGGTGATGCATCACACGCCAACCAAATTGGTAGTGCTGGGTTGAAATGAGCCAACACCTCTTTTGATGTGATCAATGCTTTGCTCTTCTGGAAAGCTCGTTTATATTCGTCACTCCACTTCCATGGTTACCCCCGTTTGTAGTAGGGTGTTCAGTGGGTGTAGTACGGTAGACAAATTCGGCAAGAACTTATGGTAGTAGTTCACCAGCCCGAGGAACGACCTCAGTTGTGACACATTTTCCGGTGCTGGAGCCTTGGCTACTGCCTCAATCTTTTCAGGGGACTTATGTAACCCCTCTTTATCAATAACGTGGCCACAATACGAGATCTGCTTCTGGAAAAACTCACATTTGTGGCGATTAGCTCGGAGCCCATATTCCTTCAATCTAGTGAGCACCTGCTCCAGGTTGGCGAGGTGATCACTGTCATTTTCGCCCGTGACCAGGATGTCGTCCAAATAACACTGGGTCCCTGGAATCCCTTGCAGGACTTGTTCCATTGCCCTTTGCCAAATAGCCGAGCTGATGCTACCCCGAACACCAGCTGGTTGTATTGGTAGAGGCCTTTATGAGTGTTGATCGTGAGGTACTGTTTCGAGGCTTCTTCTACCTCCATTTGCAGGTACCCCTGGGCCAGCTCAATCTTAGTGAAGCGTTTCCCTCCAGATAGCGAGGCGAAAATATCTTCAATCCGCGGAAGCGGATATTGTACAGTGTGAAGGACTGGGTTCACTGTCACCTTAAAGTCCCCACAGATGTGAACCTTCTTTGGTTCCCCAGGCGTATTACTCAACGACCTCTTCATTACAGGAACGATGGGTGTAGCCCACTCACTCCAGTCCACTTTGGACAGTACTCCTGAACGTTCCAAACCTTCCAGCTCTGCTTCGACGGCTGGGCGGATCGCATAAGGTACCGGTCTGGCCTTAAAAAACTTTGCGCTTGCATTTTCGTCCATTTTGATCGTTGCTGTTATGCCTTTTAGTGTTCCGAGTCCCTGCTGGAACACTTCTTGTGCGTCAGTTAGCATTTTTGACAGTCGTCCAGGTGTGACGTCATCATCCTTTTTGGCATCTACAGTCAGTGCTTGTATGGAATGCCAATCTAGCTGTATCTTCCGGATCCAGTCATGTCCTAGTAGTGGTGGTCCTCCATCTGGCAATACATATAGGTCCATTTTTGGTGTTTCCTTGCCGTTATATATAACGTTCACCCTTATTTTTCCTTTGGGGTAGACTTTTTGCCCCGTGTGCATCTTCAAGACAATCTTTGTATCTCTCAAGGGTATATGTGAGAATAGCCGCTTGTAGTCCCTTCGGTTTATGACTGTTAGGGCTGATCCTGTGTCCAATTCCATTTTCACTTGGACTCCTGCTATCTTGAGCGTGACCCAGATAGTTTGGTGATCCTCCGTTTTGATCACATTATGTAGTTTCAGACAACCCAGCTCCTTGCTTCCGGAGTCTGTATCACTCTTCTGTTCGTCTGAACTACTCTCCGTCACCTTATGTACCTTCTTGTACTTCTCCTGTGGAGATTTCTTGCTGCTGGTTTTCTTTCCCGACCTGCAGACTCTTGCTATGTGTCCTACCTTTCCACACTGTCTGCACACTTTGTCCTTGAACCAGCAATCATTATGGTCGTGTGTTGTTCTGCCGCAGCTATAGCACTTCACTGTTCCGTATGACATTTCATTTGTGCCATATTCTTGCGGTCTCCGTTGTACCTCTGCCACGCCCCGTGCTGCTGCTTCGTGTGATACTGCAATGCTGAAAGCCTTGTCCAGCGTAAGATCCTTTTCTGATAGAAGCCATTTCTGGGTTCCTTCACTTTGAAGCCCACACACAAACTTGTCCCTTAAAGTATCTGCTAGTCCCGTTCCAAACTGGCAGTGTTTCGATAGCTTGCGCAGTTCCGTTAAATACTCAGCATTACTTTCATCTTTATGCTGGTTCCTTTTGTGAAACTTAAATCTTTCTGCTGTCAGCAGCGGTGTGGGGTTTAAGTGGTCCTGTCGGATTGACACTATGTTTTCAAAATCCTTTTCTACTGGCTTCTCTGGGGTTACTAGGTTTCGTAGTAAGCCATACGTTTTTGCACCCATTGAATTCTCATTGTCGAACGCTGTGATACTGCCACTCTTCGGCATTTTTGGGTGTGGTTAGACTGGCTTAAAATGGCGTCTCCCGCGCTTTCCTTTCTTCCCCGCTGCGGCTTAAAATGGCATCTCCCGCGCTTTCCTTTCTTCCCCGCTGCGGCTTAAAATGGCGTCTCCCGCGCTGCTGCCAACGCCGCTGTCGGCGGTCCTCGTGGCAATGGCAGCGCCTCGTGCTTTCCTGCGCACCTCTCTCCCCCGTTGACGCTGCTTGGCCCTTGAACACCGGCTGCGCTCTGCTCTCTCTCGTCTCTCTCCCCGTTGACGCCGCTCGGTCCTGAACAACGGCTGCGCCCTGTGCGCTCTGCCCTCTCTCTCTCCCCCGTCGACGCTGCTCGGCCTTTTTCTGTGCCGCTCGGTCGGCTCTAGCCGCCGCTGTCCGGGACGTGTCTGCGCAGTACCTGTTGCCAGCCCGTTTCGCTGGACCACCGTGACTGGAAAGCCAAGCCTGGCTCTCGACAGCCTCCCCTGCGATGCTCAAATCTCCGCTGGATGACTGGGCGGTTGCCCGTGGTCGACGCCCGTGCTTCTGTACTCGACCTCCTTCCACTGTTCTCCAGGAGCGAATCCCTGGGCGGTGATGCAGAGTTGCAGGTAGGTTCGAATCTGCGTCGTCGCCAATGTTATATCCGTGTATCTTAATGTTGTGTCCTTCAATAATCAGACAACAGACTGCAGGGAACGATCAACAGGTGTTTACTGAATGAGGGTTCAAACTGCAACTGACTGTACAGATCACTACTCAGGGTTTATATACAGGTGTGGTCATTGCCGGTACTACAGGATACAGGAGCTGTAAAAAGTAGTTCTCCCCCTTAAACGTACATACATTACACCCACGAAGTTCAGCGGGAGGTTAGCGGTGGCACTAACTGTTAGCACTGCACGACGCTGCGCCGCCAGCGATGACGTAATCACTGTGCGCAGCGCCCCAGCTGTAATATTGGGTGGCGCTTCCTGACTTACCGCCGGACGCTATGTCCGCTGGGGTCAGGGGGCCTACCTGCAGCCGGGGCGGCGCTAGTTAAAGGGGTGCTGGTGGGCGGCCATTTTTGTTGCTGGCCGCCTGCCAGCACCCGCCCCCGTTGCTGTCCCTGGTCCCCGTGAAGCCCTCCCGCAGGGTGCCGGCTGCTCTCTGTGAGCCCAGCACCCCTCTTGAGTGCCGGGCTCGTTTTTGTTTGCCGGCACTCCCAATCCCTGGTGGCCCAGCTGGGCGCCGGGACGCGCTGCGCTAGGCCCCTCCCCTTTAATAAGGGGAGGAAGGCCTGCAGTACCGCGACACGTAGCGCTGCGATATTGGCTTGCAGCGCCCCAAGAAGGACGTGGGGTGCTTCCAGTAGCTGGGAAAATCGACTGTGGGGGCGCTAACTTCTTCGGGGTGCTAAAAGTCTCTCCATCCCTCTCTCCTTCTCTCGCTACTTCTCTCACTCCCTCCCTCTCTCCTTCATTCGATCCATCCTTCCCTCTCTCCTTCCCACCTTCCCTCCTTCTCTCGCTCCCTCCCTCTCTCCTTCCCTCTCTCATTCCATCCCTCCTTCTCTCTCTCCCTGGCTCTCTCTTTCTGTCCCTCCTTCCATCCTTCCCTCCTCTCTCTCTCCCTGGCTCCCTCCTTCCCTCCTCTCTTCCTCCCTTTCTCCTTCCCTCCTTCCTTCCCTCTCTCCTTCACTCCCTCCCTCATTCCATCCCTCCTTCTCTCTCTCCCTGGTTCTCTCCTTCCCTCCTTCTCTCTTCCTCCCTTTCTCCTTCCCTCCTTCCCTCCCTCTTTCCTTTCCTCTCTCCTTCCCTCTTTGCCTCACTCCCGCCCTCTCTCCCCCTGCTTCCCTCTCTACCTCTCTCCCTCTCTTCTTCCCATCTTTCCTCTCTCCTTCTCTCTCTCCTGCCCTGCTTACCTCTCTCCCTCCCCACCTCTCTCCTTCCCTCTCTCACTCCCTCTCTCCATCCCTCTCTACTTCCCTCTCTCCTTCCCTCGCTCTCGCCTTCCCTCTCTCCTTCTCTCTCCCCTTCCCTCTCTCCATTCCTCCATCCCTCTCTCCCTCCCTAACTCACTCCCTCCCCCTCTCTTTCCCTCTCTCTTTCCCTCCTTCCATCTCTCCCTCCCTCACTCCCTGCCATTCTCCTTCCCTCCATCGCTCTCCCTCCCTCCCTCCTTCCCTCTCTCCTTCCCTCCTACACTCCCTCCTTCTCTACCTCCCTCCTTCTCACATTTCCTCCCTCTCACCTTCCCTCCCTCCATCGCTCTTTCCTTCCCTCTCTCCCTCTCTCTCTCCTCTCTCTCCCTCCTTCTCTCCTTCCCTCTTTCCTTCCCTCCTTCCCTTTAACATAAGAACACAAGAAATAGGAGCAGGAGTCGGCCATTTGGCCCTTCAAGCCTGCTCCGCCATTCAATAAGATCATGGCTGATCTTCTACCTCATCTCCACTTTCCTGCACTATCCCCATATCCCTTGATTCCCTTAATATTCAAAAATCTATCGATCTCTGTCTTGAATATACTCAACGACCGAGCCTCCACAGCCCTCTGGGGTAGAGAATTCCAAAGATTCACCACCCTCTGAGTGAAGAAATTTCTCCTCATCTCAGTCCTAAATGGCCGACCCCTTATTCTGAGACTCTGACCACTGGTTCTAGACTCCCCAGCCCAGGGAAACATCCTCCCTGCATCTACCCTGTCAAGCCCTGTAAGAATTTTGTAAATTTCAATGAGATCATCTTTCATTCTTCTAAACTCTGGAGAATATAGGCCTAGTCTACTCAGTCTCTCCTCATAGGACAATCCCCCCATCCCAGGAACCAGTCTGGTGAACCTTCGTTGCACTCCCTCTGTGGCAAGTATATCCTTCCTTAGGTAAGGAGACCAAAACTGTCCACAATACTCCAGGTGTGGTCTCACCAGGGCCCTATATAATTGCAGTAAGACGTCTTTACTCTTATACTCAAATCCTCTTGTAATTAAGGCCAACATACCATTTGCTTTCCTAATTGCTTGCTGTACCTGCAGGTTAACTTTCAGTGATTCGTGTACAAGGACACCCAGGTCCGTCTCAACACCAACATTTCCCAATCTCTTACCATTTAAAAAATACTCTGCTTTTCTATTTTTTCTACCAAAGTGGATAACTTCACATTTCTCCACATTATATTCCATTTGCCATGTTCTTGCCCACTCACATAGCCTGTCTATATCCCCTTGAAGTCTCTTTGCATCGTCCTCACAACTTACATTCCCACCCAGCTTTGTATCATCAGCAAATTTGGATATATTACATTTGGTCCCCTCATCCAAATCATTGATGTAGATTGTGAATAGCTGAGGCCCAAGCACTGATCCTTGTGGTACCCCACTAGTTACAACCTGAGGTCCCAAAAATGACCCGTTTATTCCTACTCTCTGTTTTCTGTCCGTTAACCAATCCTCAATCCATACTGGTACATTACCCCCAATCCCATGAGCCCTAATTTTGTTTAATAACCTCTTGTGTGGCATCTTATCGAATGCCTTCTGAAAATCCAAATACACCACATCCATTGGTTCCCCCTTATCCAATCTGCTAGTTACAACCTCAAAAAACTCTTCACACATTTTGTCAAACACAATTTCCCTTTCATAAATCCGTGTTGACTCTACCCAATCCTATTATTATTTTCTAAGTGCCCTGTTACCACGTCCTTAATAATAGATTCTAGCTTTTTCCCTACTACTGATATCAGGCTAACTGGTCTGCAGTTCCCTGTTTTCTCTCTCCCTCCTTTCTTAAATAGTGGGGTTACATTTGTTACCTTCCAATCCGCAGGAACCGTTCCAGAATCGATGGAATTTTGGAAAATGACAACCATCTCTATAGCCACCTGTTTCAAAACCCTAGGCTGTAGGCCATCAGGTCTAGGGGATTTATCAGCTTTCAGTCCCATTAATTTCTCCAGTACTGTTTTTTTTACTAATACTAATTTCTTTCAGTTCCTCATTCCCGCTAGAGTCTTGGTTCTGCACTATTTCTGAAAGTTTTTTGCGTCTTCTTCCGTGAAGACAGACACAAAGGGCTGGATTTTCATTGAGGAGGCTGGTAGGAAGCGGGACTACAACTTTTGGGGTTGTAGCCCCGCCTCCATTGAGTTCTAGCCAACCCATGCGAATTTGACTTGATTGACCTTGTTGAGCCCACCCAGCGGGCTCAGCAGGGCAATTAAGGGCCACCCGGCAACAGGTGACATCACAGATTGAAATTTCATCTGTCAAGACCTTTTGACAGATGAAATATCAGCGTTTGACAGCTGTTTGAAGCTGTCAAACACGGACAACCTGTACTCCAGGTTAATTCCTTCCTCTCAGGATGATTTAGAGATCTCCCCGGAACAGAAAGCAGAGGCTGCAGATTTTGACAGCTGGCGGCCATTCTGCTTTCTGTGCCGGTGAGATGAGGGACTCCCGAGACCTGAAGGAAGGAAGGCTGTAAAGGTAAGTAAAGGTTAGTAGAACTTCTTTAAACACTTTACACACACCAAACACACTTACCTCTGCACTCATGCACCCATTACTCACCTGAACACCGGACATCTCGACCCCTCCAAGCCCTTCATCCCGACGGCCCACCTCGCTAACTTGGCGTGGTTTGGTCGGGAATCCCACATTTCAACAATGAAAATAGGGATTAGGCTAAAAACGTTCTGTTAACTACCTGTTAACAGGCAGTTAATTGGCACTAATCCCCTTTCCGCCTCGGGAGGCGGGTCCCAGTGCGGGGTGGGCACCCGCCTCCTTTGAAACTGGCATGGAGGCGGGATGGGGTCGGGACCCCCGATTTCGGGATTTTAAACCCCCACACGCCTCCAACCCCGACTCCACGGTCCAATGAAAATCCAGCCCAAAGTATTTATTTCTCTGCCATTTCCTTATTCCCCGTTATCATTTCTCCTGTCTCAGCCTGTACGGGACCCACGTTTACTTTCGCTAATCTTTTCCTTTTTAGAAGCTTTTACAGTCTCTTTTTATGTCTCTCGCTAGTTTACTCTCACATTCTATTTTCCCTTTATCAATTTCTTGATCCTCCATTGCTGAATTTTAAAATCCTCCCAATCCAGGCTTACTACTCTTTTTGGCAACATTATAAGCCTCTTCCTTTGATCTAATACTATCTTTAACTTCATTCCTGGTTCGACCTATGTCGTTGGTTCCTATGTGGACCAGGACAACTGGATCCTCCCCCTCCCACTCCAAGTTCTTCTCCAGCCGCGAGGAGATGTCTTTAACCCTGGCACCAGGCAGGCAACACAACCTTCGGAACTCTCGGTCGCGGCTGCAGAGAACAGTATCTATCCCCCTGACTATACTGTACCCTACCACAACTCCATTCCCTTTCACTTCCCCCACTTGAATGGCCTCCTGCACCATGGTCAGCTTGCTCATCCATCCTGCAGGCTTTTCCCTCATCCACACAGGCAGCAAGAACCTCATACCTTTGGACAAGGGCAAAGGCTGAGGCTCCTCCAGCACTGCACCTGGGGTCCCCTCACCTGCTTGAGTTACAGTCACACCCTCCTGTCGCTGACCACTAACCAGACCTGGACCACTACCTAACCTAAGGGGTATGACTGCCTCCTGGATCAAAGTGTCCAGGTAACTCTCCCCACCCCTGATGCCCCACAATGTCTGCACCTCAGACTCCAGCTCAAAAACTCTGAGCTGAAGTCCATCAGGATGCAGGCACTTACTGCAAACGTGGTTGTCTGGGATCACAATGCTCTCCGCAAACTCCCACACGCTGCAGTTGCGGCACACCGCCTACACTGCCATTCCTATATGACCTTGTTTTATTTAATTAAATTTAATTACATTTGTATTTAGTTAACTTAGTTTACAGTGCAGTTTCTTGACTACTTGCTTGATCTAGATTAAGTTAAGGGTGCTGAAATTAAATATCTACCTGTAACACAAAGCACCACAAGTGGTGTAAGCAAAAGCAACAACTCCTTCCCCTCGTCTCCGAATTCCCAAATAAAAAACTGTTCAAGTCCGCTCCATTTAATCCCGCTCTGTGCAGACGTCTCTCCCCCTTCCTCCTTCCCTCTCTCCCTCTCCCTCCCTCTCCTCTCTCCCCCTCCCTCCCTCACCTCTCTCCCCCTCCCTCTCCTCTCTCCCCTCCCACCCTCCCTCTCCCCTCCCTCCCTCTCCTCTCTCCCCTCCCTCCTCTCCTCTCTCCCTCCCTCTCCTTTCTCCCCTCCCTCTCCTCTCTCCCCTCCCTCTCTCTCCCCCTCCCTCCCTCTCTCTCCCGCTCCCTCCCTCTCTCCCCCCTCCCTCCCTCTCTCTCCTCCCTCCCTCTCCTCTCTCCCTTCCCTTCCTCTCCTCCCCTCCCTCTCCTCTCTCTTCCCTCCCTCCCTCTCCTCTCTCTCCCTCCCTCCCTCTCCGCTCTCCCCCCTCCCTCCCTCTCTCTCCTCCCTCCCTCTCCTCTCTCCCTTCCCTTCCTCTCCTCCCCTCCCTCTCCTCTCTCTTCCCTCCCTCCCTCTCCGCTCTCTCCCCTCCCTCCCTCTCCGCTCTCCCCTCTCTCCCTCTCCGCTCTCCCCCTCCCTCCTTCCCTCTCTCCCCTCCCTCCCTCTCCTCTCTCCCCCTCCCTCTCCTCTCTCCCTCCCTCTCCTTTCTCCCCCTCCCTCTCCTCTCTCCCCCCCTCTCTCTCCCCCTCCCTCCTCTCTCTCCCGCTCCCTCCCTCTCTCTCCCCCCTCCCTCCCTCTCTCCCCTCCCTCTCTCTCTCCTCTCCTTCCCTCCCTCTCCTCCCCTCCCTCTCCTCTCTCTTCCCTCCTCCCTCTCCTCTCTCTCCCCTCCCTCCCTCTCTCACCTCCCTCCCTCCCTCTCCGCTCTCTCCCCTCCCTCCCTCTCCGCTCTCGCCCTCCCTCCCTCTCCGCGCTCCCCCTCCCTCCCTCTCCTCTCTCCCCTCCCTCTCCTCTCTCTCTCCCCTCCCTCCCTCTCCCTCCTCCTCTCTCCCCCTCCCTCTCCTCTCTCCCCCCCTCCCTCCCTCTCCCCCCTCCCTCCCTCTCCTCTCTCCCCCTCCCTCTCCTCTCTCTCCCCTCCCTCCCTCCCTCTCTCCCCTCCCTCTTCCCCTCCTCTCCTCTGTCCCCATCCCTCCCTCTCCTCTCTCCCCCTCCTCCCTCTCCTCTCTCCCCCTCCCTCCCTCTCCACTCCTCTCTCCCCCTCCCTCCCTCTCCCCCCTTCCTCCCTCCTCTCCTCACTCCCCTCCTTCCCCCTCCCTCCTTCCCTCTCTCTCTCCCCTCCCCTCCTCTCCCTCTCCTCTCTACCCCCTCCCTCCCAGCCCTCTCTCCACTCCCTCCCTCCCTCCCACTCCTCTTTCACCCTCCCTCCCTCTCCTCTCTCCCCCTCCCTCCCTCTCCTCTCTCCACTCCCTCCCTCCCTCCCACTCCTCTTTCACCCTCCCTCCCTCTCCTCTCTCCCTCTCTCCCCCTCTCTCCCTCCCTCTCCTCTATCCCCTCCCTACCCCCTCCCTCCCTTCCTCTCCCCCTCCCTTCCTCT